>NC_084480.1:238983613-239318000 GCF_030035675.1 Rhineura floridana
CTGTTTTGGACTCCATCTAAGCTTAGCTCCACCTATTCACCAAGTCCCCTGCAATGTCTTTTTGTACTGATCTCTTTTTTAGAACACACATTCAGAGAAGAAAACTTTGCTTTTCAATTCAATTCTCACTGCCTTGTAATAATGTTAACACTGGGTTAGATTTGTCTGTGTTCAGTTTTCCACATACTTTTCTTACAGCTCTGATTAATCTTTGTTACTTGCTGTGGGGAGTTTACTTCTCCCATATCCGAATTGTTCCTTGTGACGATTACATAGAATTAGGTTTTTCCTGAGCTTTAGCTTATGGTCAGGTTTGAATAGATTTTTTTATATATTATTTTGTTTGCAGAAGACATTCAGACGTCACTATTTTATTTTTCCACATTTTTCTTTAATTTTGACCTGGACCAATTTTCTGTTTGGATTTTCCTAGATAACATATCCTGGGTGTCAGACTGATCTCTAGTAACATTCTAGTTGCCACCCTGAGCTCCTGCCGGGAGTAAGGGTGGGATATAAATCTAATAACAACAACAACCTGCATGTAAGACCATGGGAACCTGCTTGGCACCTATGCTAAAGGGCAATGTCGTTAGGACATTTTGGATTATGTACCAAACTTTAACTAGAGAGCTGGTGTAGTTTATGTGGGTTAATGTAGCATTCAGCAATAGTTAAATTGCAGTTGGTTTTAATCTTACATGCTGTTTTTCTGAATAAAGTTACGTTTAAAAGTTAAACTGACATATCCATATTCTTTTTTATTTTCCATGTAATTATTTGCACCTACTGTTCCTTATTTCTCTCTTTCCCAAGATACATCCATGTATAAGGTGCTGTTGATTTCTCTTTGATATTATCCTTCATCCTGACTTCTGGGGTCCATTTGGACCCCCAGGTGCACTTTTCATTGTGTAATTTACACATAAGTAGACCTACAGGGATGTCCGTCTAGGACACTGTCACAAATTTTAACCTGTACTAAGTCCCCAAATTTCAGCCAGTTACCACTTCCTGGTTTCCTTCTGGAAGCAAAACCAAAACCACTGGGGTTCGAAATTACCCCCGTTTCCTCAATATGCATAGAGAAGGAGCCAATGTATACTGCTCAGAAAAATTCTGCCTCTTCTCAATAAGTGTTTATTGGTGCAAGGTGTTTTGGTAGTCTCAAGCACACGTGTGGTGATCAAAAAAAGGAGAGTCTCTGGGGTACAAAATGACCCAAGCCTTCCATTAGAAATCTAATTGGGGTCTAAATATACCCCCAAGTTAGGCAAGTGTAGTTTTTTTAAAGTCAGGATGAAGGTTATTATGCTTATTTCATAAGGTGAAATGCATTCACATGTCTTCTGGTGACACATTTAAACTAAAAATTTCCAAACAAACTTTAGCTTTTCAGGTGCTATATGGTCACCAGCCTCTCACCCACTGGCACAAATCAACAACCTGATTTTCAGGTATCATCTATACCTTTGCCTCATCTGGACAAGACTCTGAAGATCTGAAGCATTTCTTGAAGCCCACTATAATGCCTAAAACTGCAGAAGAGTTAAGCTGTATGCAAGGAGCAGGGAAACCCAGCCCATCATAGGTGGAAAAGCATTGAGATGGCTAAGATGGCTCAATCAAAACAGAGGAGGAAAGGGAAGTCACTACATGATGGGACAGGTGAGATGGCCAAACCCAGGGTGGAGAGAGATACTGTAGGAAAGAAACTGCTGTTCTTAGGGGGTCACCATCTGAAAGTGTTACTTACTGCTATCAAAAGAAACTGGGACCTTGCTGCCATCTACAGGAGGAAGTTGCAGAATTATTTGCTATGGTTTTCTATGCACTTCATAAGACAGGACCTAAATTGTTAATATATGTGATGAATAATACTGAATGCATTTTTGGCAAGGTCTACTCCCCAAGAGTATATACAAGATATACAGGTGGTAGATCTTCAGCCATCATGTGGTTCTGTGTGTAATTACAATTTATATAAACCTAGCTCAGGGCCCCATGCTGAAAATACCCAATGTATGCAGAAATGAATAATAAGGAATAGGGGTGGGGGTATCCAAACTAAGCTTCAGGCCACCTCATATCATACATCCTAACCTCCAAGGAGAGAGTCATCTATGAAACACCACAGCATCACACCTGGTCCAATGCTTCATTTTGGTGCCAGACTTGGCCAATAATATCCAATGTATGTAGGCTGGTCCATTGGGGCTACTGGGACATGGCCCTCCCAATGATAGTGTCAAGCAATTTTTAATCCCTCCCCCAAATCTCAAAGCCACACACTCTTTGTTGTTTCACACATATTTTATACTTCTATTTAGACTTTGAGAAACTCTGCAAACATTTACGTCAGTCTACTGTTCTCTAGCCAATAAGCTCTCTGCAGCATTAAACCAATCCTAATCCAAAAGTACAGTAGGGCCCCACTCATATGGCGGGTTACGTTCCAGACCTCCGCCGAAAAGTGAAACCTGCCAAAAAGCGGAACTCCATCAATAAAATGGTGCCCAACGCCTGAAAAACGCCGTAAAAGAAGAACAAGCGGCGTATGTCGGGCCTTACTCTAATTGAAAACCGCCTTATTAGCAGAATGCCAAAAAGCAGGCCGCCAAAAAGCAGGGCCCTACTATATAGCTATGGCAAATAGGTCCCTCCCCTTGGTCTGCCTGCTTGTCAGCCCTCTTAGAAAGCTTCTAGTCCATCTGTTGTTAAGAGGC
Organism: Rhineura floridana; assembly: GCF_030035675.1. Taxonomy (NCBI): domain Eukaryota; kingdom Metazoa; phylum Chordata; class Lepidosauria; order Squamata; family Rhineuridae; genus Rhineura; species Rhineura floridana. The sequence continues at coordinate 238,986,340 of NC_084480.1, forward strand.
CTATCTAACACAGCCACTTAGGGAGCAGCTAAGGAGGAGTTCAAGCTGTTTCAAGAACAACCCACTTCGTAGATTTAGCCTATATCAGAATCATACATTGGTTCTGAGCATTCTCAGATATAGATATATCAGTGAGAGGAGTGGTGGTAAACTACCCTAAGAGGCTGTTTGGTTTCTTCATAGGATGGATTGGGCCCTATTTATTGTAGGGGGTTGGGAACGGAGAGGAGATTCTTGGGGGCAAACTGTCCCTAAAAATATTTGGTTAGGATCATAAAGGGGGTGGGGGGAAATCTGTTTTCTTCAGGGGTCAAATGGGGCCTTTTTTATTATCCGGGAGGAATTAGAGATTTTTGGTGGCAAACTGCCCCCAAAATGTTATTTTGCGGGCATGTTAAGGTGTGTGTGCGAGGGGAAGAAGATCTGATGTCTTCATGGGTTGGACTTGGCCTTTTTATTGTCGGGAGGGAAGAGGAGAGTTTTGGTGGCAAACTGCCTTAAGAATGTTCTGTGCTGAACTGATCCTTTTTCTGTCAATCCATCTTTGACCGAACACTGGTTAGAGCTCATTTTCGAGCCTATCATGTGGTGGTGATGGCAGCGAAAAAAGCTTCCTTCTCTGTCACCATTGCATCTGCTCAGTGCCATCCAGCTATGCTTTTTGGGGTGGCCTGGGGTCTTTTGGGCTCTGGCCCGACAGCAGACTCTGAACCATCAGTTGCTCGCTGTGAAATGTTTGCAAGGCACTACGCAGGTAAAATAGCTTGCATTCAAATTGACTTGGACTCCTCGTTAATTACAGTTGTGCCAGATGTCCCTGTTGCTCCCTCATTTTTCCATGGATACTTTTCAGCTTGTAAAGCCTGAGGATGTGGACAGGATTCTGGGAGATATGAGGGCCACTACCTGCTAGCTTGATCTTTGCCCATCCTGGCTAATTAAATCCGCCAGAGTGGGAGTAGCTGATTGGTTGACATATCTGATTAACACCTCCCTAAGGGAAGGCTCTGTGCCAACACTGGTGAAGAAGACTGTGATTAGACCTTTGTTTAAAAAAGACTTCACTAGATCCTGCGGATCTTAATAACTTCTGGCCAGTCTCTAATCTCCCCTTTCTTGGCAAGGTGATTGAGAGGGTGGTGGCAGCTCAACTCCAAGTTTTCCTGGATGAATCAGATTATCTAGACTCTTTTCAATTAGGCTTCAGGCCTGGTCATGGGACAGAGACTTCCCTGGTTGCCCTGCTTGATGGCCTACGCCAGGCATCGGACAGGAGGAGTGCATCCTTGTTTGTGCTGCTAGACCTCTTGGTGGCCTTTGATACCATCGACCATGGTATCCTTCTGAGCCATCTTGCTGGGATAGGTCTAGGAGGCACCATTCCTACCTGATGGACAGGACCCAGATAGTGGTGCTGGGAGACTACTGCTTGAAGCCCTGGCCGTTGGCCTACGGGGTACTGCAGGGTTCCGTTTTGTCTCCCATGCTCTTTAACATTTATATGAAACCACTGGGAGAGGGCATCAGGAAATTTGAAGTGTGATGTCATCCATATGCTGATGACACTTAACTCTATCTCTCCCTTCCATCTGATGGCAGGGTGGGAGTACTTGTCCTAAACTGGTGCCTGGAGAATGTGAAGGGCTGGATGTGGGCTAACAAACTGAAACTTAATCCAGACAAGACAGAAGTGTTGCTGGCCAAGGGAAAAACTGCCCCAGGGATACGGTTGCAACCTGTTCTGGATGGGGTTGTACTCCCCTTGAAAGAGCAGGTCACAGTTTGGGAGTTCTTCTGGATCCTGCCCTGCTGCTCAGGTGGCTGCGGTAGCCAGGGACGCTTTTGGCTATCTCAAAATGGTCTACCAGCTGAGTCCGTTCCTGGAAGCAGCTGACTTAGCCACGATGACACATGCATTGGTAACATCAAGGCTTGATTACTGTAATGTACTCTACGTGGGGCTGCCTTTGAAAATGATTCGGAAACTACAGTTGGTCCAAAATACAGCCGCCAGAATGTTAACTGGAGCACGGCGCAGGGAGGATATCACCCCTGTGCTTTATTGACTCCACTGGCTCCCAATTTGTCTCTGAGCCCAATTCAAAGTGCTGGTTTTGACCTTTAAAGCCCTAAACGGCCTCCCACCAGTATATTTAAGATGATTTAAGACCATCTGCCTTTGGTCTCCTCTGTGTGCTTGGAATGAAAGAAGCTAGATTGACAGGCACATGGGAAACAGCCTTTTCAATTGTGGCTCCCCGACTTTGGAATTCCCTGCCCCAAGAAGCCCGCTTTGCTCCCTCCCTGATGGTCTTCAGGAAACTTGTAAAAACTATTTTGTTCCGAAGAGCCCTTGGTTGGGACTGACGGGTCAGCCTGACACTGTTCAAAGTTTATCTTTTATTTTTAATCTTTTAAGTTCTTTTATTTTCACTCTTTTGTATGTGTATGCACATATATACATGTTTGTATGTGTATGCATAACACATTTTATGTATTTTAATAGAGTTTTATGCATTTTAATTTACTGTAATGTTTGTGTTTTTATTGTGTATTTTATTATATATGTGTTATTTTATTGTAGCCGCCCTGAGTGCCCTATGGTAGGGTAGAAGGGTGGGACAGACATATTTTAAATAAATAAAATAAATAAATTTACTTTATTTTTATTTATCTAAATTATCTGAAAATTTGATATGGGCTTACGCAAAATAATTAACCCCCATAGGGATAAGAGCAAAAACATAATACAGTTATTTGAATTAAAACAAAAAGCTTAGGAGTACTTTGAAGAAGACCAGATGTTTATTTTGTTACAGATCTCAGGACTGTGTCTTTCATGGTGGGGGTTGAGGGAGAAGAGAGCACGAGAGCAGTTGATAACACAGATATCCTGGCATTGGTAATCCAATCAGCAGGGCATGTGTGCGGTTGCTGCACACTTCCAGGCCCAATTTCCCTTTGAGTGGGGAGGTACAACCTGTGTAACTGTGGCTGATCAAAAGGAGAAGGAATTTTGAGTTAAGCAAATCCCTGCTTTTATAAAAACCAAGAGACCTAAATATACTTTGTGTGAATGTCTGAGTCCCCACACCAGAGTAATCCTGGAGGAACTTGTGCAATGTTCTGCTACAGTATTTAGAACTGATCATATGATGTGAAAGACTCCTTTTTCTAACATTTTGGCTTCTTGGTTTTCCTCACCTGCCATATATTTTTCTCTAAACAATAGGAGTTTATAATTTACAGGATTGGTTTTATTTTTTAAAAAAGAAACTATGGAGATCTTTAGGCAATGACTATTATCCATTAGACTTAAATACACTGCTCCAGGTCAAGGAGGTTCTTTCTATATACCAGGGAATAAGCCAGGCATACCTTACATAAAAACGTAATAATCCTGAACATAATATTTGCTGTTTTCTATGTAGACGTGACATAGACTTACATATGTAATGGTTAACTTACACCAAGGAGGAGATAAGATTTAGCTGTAGTAATTCAATAATCCTATTATTTTTACTTAGAAGTAAGCCCCACTATGTTTATTTAAATGTTTATTTAAGCCTGCTAACCAAGATGGGAGAACTGGAGTGCTTGGTCTTAGAGGAGAGCATTGATATAGTGAGCATAACGGAGATCTGGTGGAATGGAGAAAACCAGTGGGATACGGTTATCCCTGGATATAAACTATATCGGAAGGACAAGGAAGGACGTATTGGTGGCGGAGTCGCTCTATACGTGAAAGAAGGCACTGAATCCAGCAAGCTCGAAACCCCAAAAGAGGCAGACTCCTCCACAGAATCGTTGTGGGTGGTGATACCATGCCCCAGGAGGGACTTAATACTGGGAACGATCTATTGTCCCCCTGATCAAAATGCTCAGGGAGACCTTGAGATGAGATATGAAATTGAGGAAGCATCCAAACTAGGAAATGTGGTAGTAATGGGTGACTTCAACTACCCGGACATAGACTGGCTGCATATGTGTTCCAGTCATGACAAAGAAGCAAAGTTTCTAGATATTCTAAATGACTATTCCCTAGACCAGTTGGTCATGGAACCGACCAGAGGGACGGCAACCCTGGACTTAATCCTCAGTGGGGACCGGGACCTGGTGCGAGATGTAAGTGTTGTTGAACCGATTGGGAGCTGTGACCACAGTGCTATTAAATTAAACATACATGTAACTGGCCAATTGCCAAGAAAATCCAACACGGTCACATTTGACTTCAAAAGAGGAAACTTCACAAAAATGAGGGGATTGGTAAAAAGAAAGCTGAAAAACAAAGTCCAGAGGGTCACATCACTCGAAAATGCTTGGAAGTTGTTTAAAAACACTATACTAGAAGCTCAACTGGAGTGCATACCGCAGATCAGAAAAGGTACCGCCAGGGCCAAGAAGATGCCAGCATGGTTAACAAGCAAAGTCAAGGAAGCTCTTAGAGGCAAAAAGTCTTCCTTCAAAAAATGGAAGTCTTGTCCGAATGAAGAAAATAAAAAAGAACACAAACTCTGGCAAAAGAAATGCAAGAAGACAATAAGGGATGCTAAAAAAGAATTTGAGGAGCACATTGCTAAGAACATAAAAACCAACAACAACAAATTCTATAAATACATTCAAAGCAGGAGACCATCTAGGGAGACAATTGGACCCTTGGATGATAAGGGAGTCAAAGGTGTACTAAAGAACGATAAGGAGATTGCAGAGAAGCTAAATGAATTCTTTGCATCTGTCTTCACAGTGGAAGATATAGGGCAGATCCCTGAACCTGAACTAACATTTGCAGGAAGGGATTCTGAGGAACTGAGACAAATAGTGGTAACGAGAGAGGAAGTTCTAAGCTTAATGGACAATATAAAAACTGACAAATCACCGGGCCCGGATGGCATCCACCCAAGAGTTCTCAAAGACGTCAAAGGTGAAATTGCTGATCTGCTAACTAAAATATGTAACTTGTCCCTTGGGTCCTCCTCCGTGCCTGAGGACTGGAAAGTGGCAAATGTAACGCCAATCTTCAAAAAGGGATCCAGAGGGGATCCCGGAAATTACAGGCCAGTTAGCTTAACTTCCGTCCCTGGAAAACTGGTAGAAAGTATTATTAAAGCTAGATTAACTAAGCACATAGAAGAACAAGCCTTGCTGAAGCAGAGCCAGCATGGCTTCTGCAAGGGAAAGTCCTGTCTCAGTAACCTATTAGAATTCTTTGAGAGTGTCAACAAGCATATAGAGGTGATCCAGTGGACATAGTGTACTTAGACTTTCAAAAAGCATTTGACAAGGTACCTCACCAAAGACTTCTGAGGAAGCTTAGCAGTCATGGAATAAGAGGAGAGGTCCTCTTGTGGATAAGGAATTGGTTAAGAAGCAGAAAGCAGAGAGTAGGAATAAACGGACAGTTCTCCCAATGGAGGCCTGTAGAAAGTGGAGTCCCTCAAGGATCGGTATTGGGACCTGTACTTTTCAACTTGTTCATTAATGACCTAGAATTAGGAGTGAGCAGTGAAGTGGCCAAGTTTGCTGATGACACTAAATTGTTCAGGGTTGTTAAAACAAAAAGGGATTGCGAAGAGCTGTAAAAAGACCTCTCCAAACTGAGTGAATGGGCAGAAAAATGGCAAATGCAATTGAATATAAACAAGTGTAAAATTATGCATATTGGAGCAAAAAATCTTAATTTCACATATACACTCATGGGGTCTGAACTGGCGGTGACCGACCAGGAGAGAGACCTCGGGGTTGTAGTGGACAGCACGATGAAAATGTCGACCCAGTGTGCGGCAGCTGTGAAAAAGGCAAATTCCATGCTAGCGATAATTAGGAAAGGTATTGAAAATAAAACAGCCGATATCATAATGCCGTTGTATAAATCTATGGTGCGGCCGCATTTGGAATACTGTGTACAGTTCTGGTCGCCTCATCTCAAAATGGATATTATAGAGTTGGAAAAGGTTCAGAAGAGGGCAACCAGAATGATCAAGGGGATGGAGCGACTCCCTTACGAGGAAAGGTTGCAGCATTTGGGGCTTTTTAGTTTAGAGAAAAGGCGGGTCAGAGGAGACATGATAGAAGTGTATAAAATTATGCATGGCATTGAGAAAGTGGATAGAGAAAAGTTCTTCTCCCTCTCTCATAATACTAGAACTCATGGACATTCAAAGAAGCTGAATGTTGGAAGATTCAGGACAGACAAAAGGAAGTACTTCTTTACTCAGCGCATAGTTAAACTATGGAATTTGCTCCCACAAGATGCAGTAATGGCCACCAGCTTGGATGGCTTTAAAAGAAGATTAGACAAATTCATGGAGGACAGGGCTATCAATGGCTACTAGCTGTGATGGCTGTGCTCTGCCACCCTAGTCAGAGGCAGCATGCTTCTGAAAACCAGTTGCCAGAAGCCTCAGGAGGGGAGAGTGTTCTTGCACTCGGGTCCTGCTTGCGGGCTTCCCCCAGGCACCTGGTTGGCCACTGTGAGAACAGGATGCTGGACTAGATGGGCCACTGGCCTGATCCAGCAGGCTCTTCTTATGTTCTTATGTTCTTAAGTGGATGTAAAAATTAAGTCTGGTCTTCCAGGTCCAAGACTCATTTATACAATTACAGATGCTAATTTTACGTATGTTTTAATTTAAAAATAAATTATCAAGCTGCCCAAATGTGAGTTTCTTTTTTTTTTTACACTTCACTTGAGTTCTTTGTATGGTTTAGGTCTGCACTGGAGAAGAACAGCATGTGATGTTCCTATATTAATGTATATATGGTAAGTGTTGTTGTTTTAGAAGATACATGGTAAGTGGAGTGAAAGAGGGGGAGTGAATCGGCAGTAGAATGTGAGATGATTGGCTGAGTGTTTAAAATGGCTGAATGTATAAAAGGAAGAGTGAGAGTGGAATAGTGGGGAGAAGAGAAAGAGTGGATTGCTTGGTGGGGTTTGAGAGAGTTGTTTGCCAGGAGAGAGTGAAGAAGGAGGGGGGTGGAGTTCAGATTAGTATTGAGTAAAACCATATGCTTATGTGCCTTAAGAAGAAATCGTGTTAATCTTGTTAGCTTTGTTATCTTTAATAAATACTTAATTTGGTTTACCAAAGGTCTGATCCTTGGCTGGAGTTTCACAGACCAGAAGGGAGGGTAAGGTAATGACCAAGGCTGAAGGGGAACTGTAACAAATGGTGGCAGCGGTGAAGAGAATAACAATACCAGTATTCAGAGTCTCTGGGAATACTAGTATTGGGACGTTACTGGTGGTTGCCTAGCAGGGGGATCTGTTGAGATCTGTGCTAGAGCGGATAGGTAAACCATAAGAGGGTGCGGTCCGGACTGGTGGAGTCCCTGGTGGTGCCTAGAGACAAGCAGTAACCACGAGCAGGTAGGAACCTGACAGGGAGAGCCAGGGAAGGACGCATCACACAGCACTCTTGTGCCTTTAACAGCTGTGTGGCAGGCAGAAGTTATTATGAACTAAAAGTGCATTTGGATGAACTATTTTGTTTCTTTTTAAAATGAATTTTCCAAGCACTGCTCGTTACTAACACTATCTTCTTCAGAAATAAGCAAATCTCACTGTATTCTGTGGGGCTTGCTCATGAGAGCAAGCACAGGACTAAAACCTTTCGTAGTGCCTACTACATGTGAGTTTTCAGTTTCCAGCAACTCACTCACTGTGTGTGTGTGTGTTTAAAAACTAACAGGGTTGAGAGAATATTACTGAATGAGCAGGTATCTAGTTTTCTGTTCACTGCTGAGGAGATATGACAACTGTGTGTACATTCATGAGAGCAAGCATAGCACTATAGATCTGTTAGGTGTTAAGTATTACTAAAACTGCAATGTTTTTTTCTCTGCAAAGGAGAATAGGAAAAGAAGCAGAACAGGTGGAGGCTACAAAACTCCCCCCCCATCAGAGAAGCAACTGTGAGAGCAACTGGAATCCCTTCTGAACCAAAGAAAGACACTTTACAGTTTAGTTAGGTAGTATATGCAAAATTGGAATGCTTAAGTATCCACTGTATGTTTGCAAAGGACAAGGATGGTGAGAAAACTAAAACTTGGCCACTCTCCCCAGACTTCACTGACCACATCCTAGCAATGGGCTCCATTTCTGCAATAATCAGATTTGCCATCAGAGTAATTATTATTTCTGGTATTTTCTATCTTTGCAGAGAGAATTTTGAACAAGCAATTTTTTGTGCCTTGTTTTCAATTCATTTTTTTAAAATTTGCTTTGAAATCATCAATAGTGTAGGTGATATTTTTATTGATCTACTTTCTCTGTGAGCTCTTCAAATGTGTATTCCCTTTCACTGATGTCAATGAAGTGTGGATTGTAACTGACAGACAGAAAGCAGCAGGGGGGAATAAGATGTTGATTGTAAGCAGCAGGGGGGAAGACACTGACTTGATTATCTGCCTTAATCTGCTCTGCAATGCACTTGGAAAGGAATGTATATATGCAATAATTACAGAGTTCAGAATAAAGATTGATACCAGTGGAGACCACACAGGCCAGGAATTCCCACAGGAGCAGGGAATTTTGTGAGTAGCTGGGCATCTCCACCTCTGCTTAAAAGCTTGTTGTGTAGGAAGGGAAACCTGTTGGAAGAACTTTGCAGCTTCCAGCAAGCCTTGAAATTCTTGTCACTTATCCTGGACTTGTGGACCTTGGTTCTTGCTTCTAGGCCAGAGTTATTCTTAACCCTTTGCCTTGTAAGAGTTCCTAGACTGAATCAGACTCTTTCCATGCTGCTGAGAATCTGACCATTAATCTGCTTTAAAAAAAAACTGCTTTAATGAAGTATCACTTCCTTACTTGTAAGTAAGCGCACTGGCATGTTTTGGGGAGCAGCCAGGACACTGTCTTAGAATCATAGTAGAGTTGGAAGGATCCTGTAAGGCCATCAAGTCCACCCCCCTGCTCAACGCAGGAATCCAAATCAAAGCATTCCCAACAGATGGCTGTCCAAATGTACTTCCAGATGTACTTTGGCTTATGCTGTAGTGTGAGTCTATAACTAAATATGTTAAGGCGCAGAAGAAAAAACAGATGAACCAATTCAAGGTTGGGAGGAATGTCCCATCCTCAGGGATGGAAAAAATGGGACATTTGGGGAAGGAGTTGAAAAAGTATCTAATGAATAATTTTTCATTTCAGAATGGGAAACTACTTTCCAAATGAGTGTTTTAAAATAATTTTTTGTGTGTTTTTACTCTGCAAACGTTAATGCCAGGAGGTTTGAATGAGGACTGCAACTGGTCTCCTATACTGTAACTAATATAAAATTTGGCTGATGTTTGTATGGCAATGAGTTGTTTATAGATTTTGATTGAGTGCCTTAGAAGGAGTTGTTTGTTATTCATATGGCTAACAGCTGTGGGAGGACTCTACATCAAATTGACCACACAGCTGTGTTAACCTTCCACTGAAAATTCAGTTATAAAACTTTAGATCTGCATAGTTGCCCTTACCCAAGGCTTCTCTATAATATTTGTTTATTATTTCTACTCACTGGAACTAGACTATAAAGGTATAAGTACCAGAAAGTATACTGAATGAATGAATGAATGAATTTATTCATCAGTCAGAGACCAATACAAAGGCATCAAAAGTACAGTATTAATATAACCAATACAAAAACATCAAAAATACAGTATTAATACTGCACAAGTTAAAACAAGACACACATTCTAGGGAAGGCCGGGACCACCTAAACAGGCCAGCAATCAGGACTGTGCGGGCTGTTGGCCTAACAATGTTCTACACTGTGTAATTGCTGCGGCACAAAATCTTGCTACCTTGCTTGTAACTTGGGGTTTTTGATCTGATAGGAGATATCTAACATAAAATACGTCGTCCCTACCCGGGAATTGTTGGATGATAGGGGTGATGGTTAAAAGACGAAGGTCATGATAAAAAATACAAGCTAAAAGTACGTGGCCAACAGTTTCCACTTCACCCGCACCACAGGAGCATAAGCGCTTGGCAAAAGGAATCTTTCGGAATCTACCGTCAAGAAGAGCTGACGGTAGTACATTAAGCTTCGCTAGCGTAAATGCCTTTCTGAGCCAAGAGGTGGGAAGAGAAGTTAAATAATATGCTGGAACAAAAGCCCCGGTGGTGTGAATAGGGCCAAGGTTGGACCCTATCTGGGAGAGGTGGTTTTGGTAGTCAACATCTAAAATTCATTGAAAGATGGCCTGCCTTGCGTTGGTGAGGCCTAGCAGGGAAATGGCGGGGAGAGAAAAACCTACTTAAAAGTTTCCTGTTTAGTGATTTTTTCCAGCTTGATAGGTATACATCAGAAAGAACAAGGGGAGCCAGGCCCACAGGAGAGAACAACAGTTTTATATACCAATACCCAACCTTGAGCTTCCATATATGGGCCTCGATTGTGGGGAGCCCTACTTCGAGGTGCAAAACATTGTTTGAAACGCAAGATGGGATACCCAGAATAGTTCTCAAGAATTTGGATTGTACAGGTTCAAAGGAGGAGTATTTGGAGCAGACCATTACCTGGGAACCATACAGCAGTTGGGAAATTACTTTTGCCACAAAGACTTGTATAGCAGAGGAGACATATTGCCCTCCCTTCATGCAAAAAAACAAGAGGAAAGCCTTAGAGTTCCTCTGTGCATTGGTAATGGCGTTCTTGGCATGGAGATGCCATGTTCCGGAAGAGTGGAAGGTCACTCCCAGATACCGATATGAGGGTACTTGTTCAATTGGGAGACCTGTTCAAGTACCAACGGTGCTTCCTCTTTTTCCTAGTGAACACTACTACCTTCATCTTGTCCTGGTTGATGACTAACAGTTCCTTAGAGCAATGGTCAGTGAGTGCTTTCAGCAGTCGTCGGAGGCCGACACTAGATAGCGATATAAGAACTGTGTCATCAGCGTACAATAGAATGGACACTGGTTTATTTGAAAGAGTAGGCGGGTGAGATGAAAGTATACTGATTTTATATTAAAAGATTAATTATATTACCAACAGAAGTTAGTAATTCTTTTTTGTGTGTGTAGGATTTGTGGTATCCTACACAAGGATCCTATATATAAGATTGTTGTTTAAAAACTTTTTTTTTTGCCTCTCCTGGGACACTAACCAGTATTATTTGTATTATTTGTATTTTTATGTTAGATTTTATTAACCTGGCCACTGAGGAAGACAGGCTGTTGAAATGTGTTCGGGCATAACAGCAAAGGAACACCTTGCTAATATTTATTTAAATTGGAGAAATAGGTGCCTTTTGGGAATTTTTTTTTTAAATTAAGTTTGTTTTTACTGTTTGACATATTCAATTCTTATGTATTATTTGTCCTTAACTTTCTTTTTCTGACCCTTAATATTTTGTTAAGGATAGCAACATTTTTCAGTTTGTTAAAATAATATTGTTACAATTAATTATGCTCTGCAAATCTCTTAGGTCCAAAGACAGTTTGTCTGTGATGATACAAACACTCTTAGGCCTTCTTGACTAATGGACTGCCTTCAAGTCGATCCCGACTTATGGTGACCCTTTGTATAGGGTTTTCATGGTAAGCAGTATTTAAAGGGGTTTTACCATTGCCTCCCTGTGGGGCTGAGGGGCAGTGACTGGCCCAAGGTCACCCAATGAGCTCCACGGCTGTGTGGGGATTCAAACCCTGGTCTTCCAGGTCATAGTCCAACACTCTAACCAAAAATATTTTCAGATGTTGCAGAGTATCTTCAGGCTTTGAGGGAAAGATGAAATCCAAGAATCTGTCAAGACTGATGGCACTGAAATATGGTATTTGTACAATATTGTCCTGTCTCACCTGTTGGACTCAGACTCGGGATGACTGACGTGCTCTTTTCTGTTACTTTTAATGTGAAATGTAACTCTAGAGCAGTACATAGTTCAGATTACAGGTTACACAGGTCTATGGGTCTCCACATGGCATTGCTAGGCATGGCTACTCAAGTGAAGACATTGCCTCAACAATTTGACATGCCTCCTAGAACCACTTAAGTAGGCCCAGGGCAGGCATACTATGCGGGAAATGTCTCCCAGATCAGGACTGGGCCAACAAGCAGGCACTCCTACGGACAAGCTGGTAAGCAGTCTTAATCTGTTCACACCTGCGCAGACAGCGATGTGTCCTTGGCGATGGGGGGAGGAGATGCTTCAACTAGTCTTCCAGGCTCCACCTCCACCTGCATCTGACTTCTCTAGCTCCAGGGGCAGAGCACGAGGAGGCTCGGGAGCCAAAGTAAGGTCAAAAGGACCGTTGACAGGAAGTTCATTGTTAGACACAGTCTCATCTATTACAGCCTGTGCCTCCAGGGCGGGGCTGTCACTGGCCAGACTACTGAAGTCCTCTTCAATTCCACACTCTCCCTTTGCAGATCACTGGACCCCTCCCCGGCATCTCAGTCTTCCTCCTCCTTCAGCCACTCTGCCAGGAATTCTTGTGATAAAGTCTTTTTTCTCTTGGTTCTCACTTGCCCCAGAGTCTTCTGCATCAGGTAAAAGAAATGGTACATGCATATTTTCAAACGTTTAATCTAGAAATAAACTAAAGTGAAAAGACTAAAAAAGGTTGTTTCTGTTTGTGAATATCTTTTATTTCCTGAAGTCCATGAAGCCCAAATTTCAGAATTAATAGTTCTAGATAAAGTCAGAGCAACTGTGGAGGAAGTCTCATGATAAATCCAATTAAAAAATGGGCTAAATCTATTTTAAGACCTAACTCATTGAGCCAATGGCATCATACTTTCCACCACCATTCATTTGCTCCAAGTAGTGCAAGGTCTTTTGTAACCGGGACTTCAACTAGGGTTGGCTCCTCAAGAGTGAGTAGTGGCAGCCCAGCTCTAAATTCTTCTGGACTATACCAATTATTTTCATCCTTGCAGTCAGGCTGTAGGCCTTTTGAGAGAGATAGCCTTGGTTGCTCTAATAGATACTTAGATAGGGACATGGACTGTGAAGGATGATCTTGTTGATTTTTCTGGACCTTTTAACTGCACAATTTGCCACACGATGCTTCCGATTCTCTCATTCCTGAAGGAAGTCCCAGGTGCTAGAGACCACTGCTTTGCCCCTTGACACCCAGATCTCTCTCTTTCAACCATCCTAAGGAGGAAGCAGAAATGCTGACCTGTTGCCTGATGGCTGTGGAGACTACAGAGGGGAACACAAACTGGAATATAATCCCAATAAGATCACGGTACCATTGGATGGAAGAATTTCTGATCTAGGAATGGGGGTTCCTTTAGGGATGGATAACCAATGGGCCTCCAGAAGCTGTTAGGACTCCTACTCACATCAACCACCTAGCATGGCCAACAGTAGTGCAGTGGCAAATTCAGAAGTGCAGGGTCCCATCATAATAGTCACAGCCACACCCCTTCTAAGATTATGCAACCTTCAAAGATTATAGAATAATCTGGCTTGGTTTTCTGCTTCTCTATCATTGTCACCATCTGACTGTCCTTTCTCACTGTCAGAGATATTGCCTAAATTACTGAAAGCAGTGTCTACACATTTATCTTCTGCTCCCACCGAACTGCTTGATGATGTAGGTGGGATGCTATCATCAGGATTCACTGTGTCTTCTTCTGCAGTTACAGAATTCTCCCTCTCCACAGCCTAGCTTTTTGAAGTAGGAACTAACAGGATCTCCTTTCACTCTTATTGGCTCCAATCAGCAAGAAACAAGTTAGAAGACTCTTCTCAGCAATTAACACTCTCCACTTTCATAATGATTGGCTCGTAGGGCACTGGAGACATAGGGACCCCTACTGGGACCTGGTTCCTGAAAAAGTAATGGGTCTAAGCCCCCCTGAGACCCTAGATGACTACACCCATGATAGTCAACAACATCTGGAGAGTCACAGGTGAGTGTCTTTAAACAACTTTGACTAGTATGCTAGCTGTGTTCTCTCTTAGATAAGTCAGACCTGGCCACAGTTATACATGCCTTGGTAATTTTCAGGTTTCATTCTTACAATTTGTTTACAACTCAGTTCAATGTGCTTTTAAAAACAAATTAACACACCTGTAAAGCACTAAACCACTGAGAACTGGATACTTGAATTATGTCGTTCAAAGACAGCCCTCTTGGACATCAACATCTGATACCATGCACTGGGTGCTCTTGCCAACTAAAGCTTGATAGGAATGTACCAGTAACAGGGCCCTCTCAGTCATGGTGCAACTCTGGGAAATGGAAGGAGATCGAACTAGCCCAGATGCTGTACTCTTTCAAGAGCCAGGTGAAAACATGGCTTTTTCAGAAGGCTTTTGGGACTGAGACTTTCTGAATATTAATTCTTTGCTTCTGATTTGCTGGGTGTTGTTAGTTTCTAACAGTTTCCACCATTATATTGTTTTTGTTCTTGTATTGCTTTTATTTTTATTTTTAACTGATGACATACTTAATTCGTCTATAAACTGCCTTGCGTTTTTTTTATGAAGAAAGGTAAGATATGTTTTTAAAATAAATCTTTCAGATACCATTTATGATTACAGAAACAAACGTGAGTTATGCTACTATTTTCAAGGGGATATAAATAAGAATAAGTATAAGTTCAGGAGAGCTAATCTTTAAGTACAGTTTAGAACAATAGTAATCAAATATTGACTATCTAGATTTATTGCTACTTATAGGGGTGGGGTTTTTTTAAGCTTTATTCTCTTAAGTGTTTTTTTGTTGTTGCTGCATTATACTGGGTGACATCCAAAATGTCTACTTGCTTGCGCAATGGAAATCCCCAGTGTCCCTCCAACACTACAGAAAATATTTTGTGGTGCACCTGCAGGGGGGAGTCCCATTGCATGAACAAATGCCCATTGGCACTATGTTGGATCTCACTCACTGTTTCTAAGTCCAGATAATGGACCCTTCCTTTTATTTACTATAACATTCATGGTTTCTATTTTCTTTATTTATATGCCACATTTCAACCAGCATTTCAGGGCAGTTCTCATAAATAAAAATAAAACATTTAAAGAATAATAAATAAATAGAATAAAAATACAATAAACTGCCTTAAAAGGAAAATCAAAGGCATTTGCTTGAGGGCATGCTTCCTAGTCACCATCACTTTAGATAGGAGCACACAAAGGAGAGCCTCCAAAGATTCTTTCAGTGCACAAACAGGATAATATGGGTCCTTGAGATACCCAGGTAACTAGGCACTTTAAATTCTGCTCAGAAATGGAGCAGGAGACAATGCAGCTCTTTAACCACTGGCAAAATCTATTCCTAACAATTGGTCTTAGTCTAGCAGCTACATTTTGGATTAATAGTGGGTTGAATCCAATGGTGTCTGTATGCAAGCAGAACAGACTTCCATTTGCACAATGGGACTTCTCCTTCCTCTCCTTCCCCATCTCCCACACCCCCAAATCTGCTCCAGGGAGTTGGGGACCTACCAGAACAGATCTGGGGCAAACATGGGGGGGTGACGAAAGGGAAGTCCACCTGCACAGTATTGGATCTCACCCACTAGTTTCTGAGCAGTCTTCAAAAGGTAGCCCTACACATGCATTGCAGCAGTCTAACTGGAAGGTTACCAGAGCACAGACAATAATTTTCAACTTATTTTATTTCTATTTTAACTAGCAAAATTAACATATTTAAATGAAGGCTGAAACATTTAAATCAATTAAAGATCTAATTAACTAAAGGTGTCCCTTTTTAAAAAATTATGTAAAAAACTGCACACAGCAGCCACCATCATAGCAGATGCATTCTCCCTTAACTATTAAGGAACACCTCTTCTAAACTAGTTCATGTAGCAATATATAGACACACCATCTAAAAGCAACAAATTATATTTTCCCCCTCAAAATGAGTTTTGCATACCAATTTGTGTAGATCAAATTGATAAAACATTTTATTATCACCTAAGATTTATTAAATAAGGTGACAGCTCTAATTTAAATCGTTTAGGATGTGACAGTTTGTAACTCCATCTCCAAAACTGGCTATATGTGCAACTAAATAAACTAAGGCATTTATACTTTTAATTTTCTTAAATATAAACAGCACAATGTGCAAAGTTAAGTTCATCTCTCACCTTTCTACACTTAGTTTCAAAGGCAGCTCCCAAACAAAATTAAAAATTACAAACAGAATAAAACAATTAAGAGTTAAAATAATATTGTATCTAAAAGTCAATTAAAATTCAACAGCAATAGCAATAAAACCAGCAGATTGAAATTAAATATTACTAAAAGTTTAGGAATATAAACATTTCAAACTGGTGACTAAAGATAAAGCAGACAGTGGTTGTATGTCTTGGGAGGATGTACTATAGTCAGGGGCTCTGTAACAGAGAACGCCTTGTCCCTTCTAACACAGGCCTAATCTCAAAGGACTTCCAGAGAAGGGCTTCAGTTGATCATCTCTGTGCATGAGCAGATTTATATAAAAGAGGTCAACTTTCATGCCTTCAGATACCTTTGCTCCAATTGGTTAGGGCTTTATAGGTCTAAACTAATACAAACTGCATTCAGAATCAAGAAACAAACTGGAAAGAGATCTTTCAATAACGGTAAGATGTCCCACATGACAAGTCTCGGTTACTAATCTGGCCACCATTTTCTGTACCAATTGTATTTTCAGAACACTTTCCACTGACACCCTCACAGATAGCATATATTGCAGTAGTCTAGCCTGGATAATGGGCAACCAAGGCAAGATTCTGGTTGTCCAGAAGAGGTTGCAACTACGGTTATCAATCAATGATTAACAAGCAGACTATGCTAAACTTCACTTGAGCAAAGTTGGACCTATGAGCACCCCAAGCTACAAAGACAGAATACTTCCAGATGGAGGTGTTATCTTGCAAACAGGCTGTTAAAATGCAGTGTGTGTGTGTGTGTGTGTGCAAGTGGCACAAGCGCACCCACACAGTCCCATTTTGTAAGTTATTATATTTGTTGCGACCCTGCCACATGCTGTCCAAACTAGCGGGCAGAGCTTGATGGAATGCATCCAAGATGTTGGATTTTTTTTGCCCCTCCCTATAATCATTCCTCCCATGCCCTCAATTTCTGCCCCCCCCCAGGAAGTGCACAAAAGCACAAGAGCAAACATTATCAGCCTTATGTTTCACAATGGAGAAAAATGGAGGCTTGCGCTTTTTAGAGAGTAAGGCCAATTTCCATTTCCATTTGATATTTAAAAAATATTTTTAAGATTCAGGTCTTGCAATGTCTCTGTTTCCTCAGGACTCTGAGCCCTTCCCTCCTGGCTATTAGGCTAGCTTAAGCCATGTGATCAATTCAGTTCCTTCTTTTCTTGCTGTTGAAACACAGTACTGTACATGGGGGGGGGGACAAAGAGCATGACCAGCTACATAGGTGGGCCCTGCTGGAACAGGGTGCAGCTCCCAGGAAGCCATGGTGTCCATGAAGTCCCGAGGCACCCCATGAGGATGGCCTCCGAATGTACACTGAAGTCCCCCAATACCAACAAGTTTGGGGACTGCACACGGACATCCGAGACCACCTCCAGCACCTCAGCTAGGGAGTCTGTTGTGCAGCGGACCGGGGTGGACGATACATGAGCAGAATCCCTAGATTGCCCTGTGGGCCCAACCTCCAGTACATGCCATCAGCAACCTTGGGCCAGTCACGTAGATGAGGCCTGGTGAGAACCAGGGACCTTCAGTAAATAACCTTCACTCCCCCTCCCTGACTACCGGCCCTCGGCTGCTGTGCATACAGGAACCCAGCCGGACACATGGCTGCAAGGACAGGAGCAGTGGCCTCATCCAGCCAGGTTTCCATAATACAAGCCATACCACCATTATGGCATCACATGATTGGCGGGTGGGGGTACGAGTCTGCCAAAATTCCTTGCCCTTCGCCCTTCCCTTAAGTCTCTGCAATCAAAAACTTGAAGGGGGAGGGGGAAATTTTGGAAAAGCCAAGTCTCGTCCCTCTCCCTTTTAAGTCTCTGATCACCAGATGTAATAATATAGGTCATTTGACCAAGCCAATCCCTATCCAGGAGGATGTTAAGCTGGGCTGTGTCTTAGCCCCTACTTTATTCAATTTTTATGTAAATTCATTGGTTACTTCTCTGGCACAGATTCCATCACACCCTCCGACTCTCGCCAATAAACCGTTATCCATATTACTTAATGCAGACGATGCAGTGTTGTTATCGCTGACAAGCATCGGTCTGCGCTGACTACTTCGAGCGTTGGCGGATCATTGTGCCAAGGACTGGCTAATTATTAACCATGACAAGACAAAAGTGCTTGTGTTTACCAAAAAAAAGGCGAGACACGTTTGGCATCTCAGTGACCTCCCAACTGAGCAGGTTTCTTCATACTGATACCTGGGAGTGACCTTTCATGCCTCGGGAGCATGGCATCTTCACGCAAAGAATGCCATTACCACCGCTAGGAGGAATTCGAAGGCTCTTTTGTCATTCTTCTATACTAAGGGAGGACAATATATCCCCTCCGCCATTCAAGTCTTCGTAGCTAAGGTCATTTCTCAAATGCTTTATGGCTCTCAGGCGTTGGTTTTCTCTAAATCTGTTTCTTTTGAATCTATACAAACTAAATTCTTGAGGTCTATTTTTGGGATACCCCCATGTGTCTCTAATTACACTCTAAGACTGGAAGCCAGCCTGCCCACTATCGAAGCCCGCATTTGGAAGCTCAAAGCAAAGTTCTGGTTAAAGTTGCAGTTTCACCCTGTGGGTCTGGCCCCTCTAGTACTTCGACACATATCAATCTACCTGGCATAAGCTACTGATTAGGAAATTTGCAACCCTTGGCTTTTCCCTCCTCATCATCTCCACGCTAGGGTTCTCTAAAGCTTGGTCAGCTATTTCTCAACATATAATGGATATAGAACTTCAAACCCACTTATCACTGACCATATACAAACCTGCTGTTACCATCTTTCCCAGGGGTTTTGCACCTGCGCAATACCTCAGCAAGCTTCCCAACGCCAGATATAGAAAAGTATTTACAATGGCGAGATTTTATGTACTCCCATCAGCTCTCCTCAATGGCAGATATCACATAATTCCGCGTGCAGAGCAGTTGTGTCCGTGCGGGATGGGAGTTGAGATAATCTCTCATGTGCTTTTATCCTGCTCTATTTATCATGACATTCGCACTACCAATATAACTCCTATTATGCAATCGATTCCTGGCTGGGATTCCGCTTTTTACACCAGTTATCTGCTATCGGACAATTATCCTCAAATCGCATATACTGTTGCAAGGTTCTGTATTATGGCCACTACCATTCGCAAAATGTTGTTTACTTAAACGTCTATTTAGTCTTGGCTTTGCTAACTCTGGCATGATTTTAAATAGTTTTAATTGATGTTTGATGTTTTGTATTGGTCACAGACCGTAATAATAAAATTCATTCATTCAGTCAGTCTCTGATCACAGAGAATGAAAAGGGAAACATGCGGAGACTTGGAAAAGGCTTTAAGACAGCCCCCACTCTCCCATTAGAGCAAACGGGAGTGCAAGAGCTATCTTAAGGCCTTTGCAAAAGTCCCTTTGAAGCACAAGCTGCTTCAAAGGATGCTTTTGCACAGGGCTTTAATCCCCACTCAGCTAATGGGAATAATGGATTGCCTTCAAGTCGATTCCGATTTATGGGCGACCCTATGAATAGGGTTTTCACGGTAAGTGGTATTCAGAGGGAGTTTACCATTGCCTTTCTCTGAGGCTGAGAGGCAGTGACTGGCCCAAGGTCACCCAGTGAGCTTCATGGCTGTGTGGGGATTCAAACCCTGGTCTCCCAGGTCATAATCCAACACCTTAACCACTACGCTGAGCGGGGATTAAATCCTGCTGCTTTGGTTGCACAATCTTGTTCCCTGCTGGGATCAGGATCACACAGCCAAGGCAGTATTAAACTCTGTCCTCTTACCCATCAGCTGACATCACTAGTAACATCAGCTGATGGGCATGGTTTGAGCAGAATGGCCTCAGGGGCCAAATAGGACCCCCTGGGGGGTAATAATTGGCCAGGAGGTTGGAGGTTCCTCATCCCTGACATAGGTGGGCTCTCAAAAATAACTGGATAGCCTAAGTAATATTGGGTTTCCCCTGCTATTTGCAATTAAATATATACAAATTCTTACTGTCATCTGAGATAAGTACTGCTTTCACAAAATTGTGTACAAGTGACAAATGTCTAAATATTTTTGTTCTTACCGTTAAGCAGACACATGTCTATAGAACAAACATCACAAGGTATTAGAATGTTTTTCTACAGAGAATGTAAAAAATATTGTTATCAGATTGTATCCAACATAGCGCTAAATCAGGCTCCCGTCAGGCCAAGGATTACAACCAGTGCAACAGGTCTTCCCCCTTTCTCTCCCAAATCTGTTCTAGGGGTTCCCCCAACCCACTAGAGCAGATTTGGGGTCACATGAGGAGAGGCGTGGAAGTCCCATTATCTTAGTGGTGATCATAAGGACATATCAGAAGAACACAACCCATTATTCTTATTATTATTAATAAGATTTTTATCCCACCCTTCCTCCCAAAGGAATCAAGGGAAGCAACCCCCCCAAATACAAAAATGTTAAAAACATTTTAAAACAAACCTAACACCCTCAGAACTAATAATTTCAAAGTTGCCAGAATTAGTCTTTCAACTACCACATGTCTGGATGAACAGGAACGTCTTTAAATTCCACCTAAACGTTAATAATGAAGGGGGAGATGTACCTCACCAAGAAGAGCAGCGTTACCAGTGGAAGGCCACTAACCAAAAGGTCCTGTCGCAGATCAAGGCCAGCAGCACTACCAACACGGCCTCCCCAGCCAACTGCAAGGTCTGAGCCAGTTAGAAGCAATCAATTTGAGCTGATGTCTTGCATACTTGCTTGGGGGTAGGCCCCTATAGAACACAGGAGTATTATTTTCAAGTACACATGCTTAAAACTGAGCTGTACAATACATAGCAATGTGTTGTTGACACATGGTTACCAACAAGCTGGCTTGGCTCCTTGGCTTAAACAGCCCGAGAGTTTGCATTGGTATGAAACACTGATGTGAGAAAAGAACCAAAGGGCCAGATTTTTTTTAATGCAATGTAGCATTCAGATGCTCTCTTTACAGCAACCATTACATTCATTATCATCTTCCTAAATGGGAACTACTCTGTTTATATATTGCCATTATTTGAATTACATTTGATATGCCTACTTTGGATGGCCCCCTTTAGGATGCACACCTTAACGTGGTGAGGGGGTTTGAGAGTGTTGAAGAAGCTGAGAGCAATGCCGTCAGGAGTCTAGACCAAGGCTAGACTCCTAGCAGGGGCACCCATGGCGGAATGGAAAAGCTGAGACACCAGCCTAAGATGCATCCAAACTCAGAGGAAGGCAATGGTAAACCACCTCTGAATACCTCTTACCACAAAAACCCTATGAACAGAGTATCCAAAATGCAATACGAGATAGTGCTGGAAGATGAGACCCCCAGGTCAGAAGGCACTCACCAAGCTACTGGGGAAGAACAAAGGACAAGTACGAGTAGCGCTGTGACTAATGACGCAGCTGGGTCAAAGCCGAAAGGAAGCCCAGAGGCTGATGTGCACAGATGCAAAAGGAGAGTCTGGAGTTGTACGACACACACAGTAGGAACATGGAATGTGAGAAGCATGAACCAGGGAAAGTCAGAAATTGTCAAGCAAGAAATGGAGCGTATCAACATTACAATACTTGGCGTGAGTGAATTAAAATGGACTGGAATGGGACATTTTCAATCAGGCAACTACAAAATATTTTATGCAGGAAATGAGGAATCAAGAAGAAACGGGGTTGCTTTAATAGCGAGAAGTGATGTAGCAAAAGCAATTAGGAGCTACAACGCAAGGTCTGAGCGAGTGATATCAATGAGATTAAGAGGGAAACCTATTAACATAACCATCATCCAAGTCTACGCTCCAACATCAAACGCAGAAGAGGAATTGGAGAGATTTTAGGCAAAAGTACAGGAGGAAATTGATCACACACCAAAACAAGATATGATGATAATCATGGGGGACTGGAATGCAAAAGTAGGGAACAGAGAAGAACTAGGAATTGTGGGGAAATGGGGCTTAGGTGACAGAAATGAAGCAGGAGAAAGACTTATTGAATTCTGTGAAGCCAATGACTTGTTTCTTGCCAACACATTTTTTGAGCAACCAAAAAGGCGACTGTACACGTGGACATCACCAGATGGTCAATATAGGAGTCAAATTGATTATATAATTGGAAACAGAAGATGGAGAAGTTCCATACTTTCTGCAAAAACAAGACCAGGAGCAGACTGCGGTACAGATCATGAACTGATTGTATCGAAAATCAGAGTAAAGATAAAGAAGAACAACAAAGCACTCATAATGCCAAAATACAATTTAAATAACATCCCAGAAGCATATAAAGATCAAATAAGGAACAGGTTTGAGGCTTTAAACTTAGTTGACAGAGAACCAGAAGAACTATGGAATGAAGTCAGACTCATGATCAGGGAAGAATGCAAAAAGACAATACCTCTTGTTAAAAAGAGAGAAAGACCTCAATGGATGACTGAAGAAACTCTTAAAATGGTTAAAGAGAGAAGGAAAGCAAAAGCAAAAGGAGACAGAAACATGGTCAGAACCCTAAATGCAACTATACAACAACTAATACGTAGGGACAAAGAAAACTATTACAATAGTTATTGTATAGAAATAGAAAAGGACAACAAAATGGGAAGAACAAGAGCCCTATTCCAAAAGATTAGAGAAATGAAAGGGAAATTTAAACCACGAGTAGGGATGTTGAATAATCAACAGGGGAACACACTGACTGACTGAGATGAAATAAAAGGAAGATGGAAGCAATACAATGAAGAACTCTATAAAAGAGATGACAGGATGACAGATTCATTCATGGAGGAACCATATGATGAAGAACCAGACATTTTAGAATGTGAGGTGAAAGCTGTTCTTAAAATTCTTGGAAGAAACAAATCACCAGGAATAGATGGAATACCAATAGAGTTGCTACAAGCTACTGAGACGGAATCTGTCCAAATTTTGACAAGAATTTGTCAAGAAATATGGAAAACTAAACAATGGCCCACAGACTGGAAGCGTTCAAAATATATCCCACTTCCAAAGAAAGGGGATCCCAGAGAATGCAGTAATTACCAAACTATTGCCTTAATATCCATGCAAGTAAAGTTATGCTCAAGATTCTACAACAAAGGCTCTTACCATATATGGAGTGAGAAATGCCAGACGTCCAAGCTGGATTTAGAAAGGGAAGAGGCACCAGAGATCATATTGCAAACATACGTTGGATAATGGAACAGAGCAAGGAATTTCAGAAGAAAATCACCCTGTGCTTTATAGACTACATCAAAGCCTTTGACTGCGTACATCATGAAAAACTATGGAATGCTTTAAAAGAAATGGGGGTGCCACAGCATCTGATTGTCCTGATGTGCAACCTATACTCTGGACAAGAGGCTACTGTAAGGACAGAATATGGAGAAACCGATTGGTTCCCCGTCGGAAAGGGTGTGAGACGGGTGTATTTTATCACCCTATTTGTTTAATCTGTACGCAGAACATATCATACGGAAAGCGGGATTGGACCAATATGAAGGAGGTGTGAAAATTGGAGGGAGAAACATCAATAATTTAAGAAATGCAGACGATACCATACTACTAGCAGAAACCAGTAATGATTTTAAACGAATGCTGATGAAAGTTAAAGAGGAAAGCACAAAAGCAGGACTACAGCTGAACGTCAAAAAGACTAAAGTAATGACAACAGAAGATTTATGTAACTTTAAAGTTGACAATGAGAACATTGAACTTGTCAAGGATTATCAATACCTTGGCACAGTCATTAACCAAAATGGAGACGATGGTCAAGAAATCAGAAGAAGGATAGGTTTGGGGAGGGCTGCTATGAGAGAACTAGAAAAGGTCCTCAAATGCAAAGATGTATCACTGAACACCAAAGTCAGGATCATTCAGACCATGGTATTTCCGATGTCTATGTATGGATGTGAAAGTTGGACAGTGAAAAAGGCAGATAAGAGAAAAATCAACTCATTTGAAATGTGGTGCTGGAGGAGAGCTTTGCGCATACCATGGACTGCGAAAAAGACAAATATTTGGGTGTTAGATCAAATTAAACCAGAACTATCACCTGAAGCTAAAATGATGAAACTGAGGTTATCATACTTTGGACACATCATGAGAAGGCATGATTCACTAGAAAAGACAATAATGCTGGGAAAAACAGAAGGGAGTAGAAAAAGAGGAAGGCCAAACAAGAGATGGATCGATTCCATAAAGGAAGCTACAGACCTGAACTTACAAGATCTGAGCAGGGTGGTTCAGGACAGATGCTTTTGGAGGTCGCTGATTCATAGGGTTGCCATAAGTCGTAATCGACTTGAAGGCACATAACAACAACAACAAACTTTGGATTGGGTCATACTCCCTCTGAAAGAGCAGGTTTGTGGTTTGGGAGTACTCCTGGATCTATCTTTGTCACTAGAAGCCCAGTGAGCTCAGTGGCTAGGAGTGCCTTTTACCAGCTTCGGCTGGTAAGACATAGGCAGCTGTTTCTGGACTGGGATAGCCTACCCACTTTTGTCCTTGCACTGGTAACCTCCAGGCTAGATTATTGTAATGCACTCTATGTGGGGCTACCCCTGAGGTTGGTCCAGAAGCTGCAGCTGGTACAAAATGCTACGGCGTGACTGCTCACTGGGGCAGGATATTGCCAACATGTTACCCCGCTACTGAAAGAATTGCACTGTTTGCCCATTAGCTACTGGGCCAAGTTCAAGGTTTGGGTACTGGTGTTCAAAGCCCTATGCAGCTTGGGATCAATATACCTGAAAGACTGTCTTACCCCTTATATATCCAGTCGATCATTACGCTCTGTAGGTGAGGGCCTCCTGCAGATGCCATCTCTTCCGTTCAACATAAAAAGCAGATTTTTAGTGTTATGCACCTACCCTTTGGAATTCCCTCCCCTTAGACAAGTACCCTCTCTGATATCTTTTCCGCATCTATTGAAGACATTCCTCTTTCAATGAGCCTTTTAAGTAAAGACTATCCCAGTCTGCATTTGTTTTGAAATTGCTTTTTAATTTTTTTTTTTTTACAGGTTTAAGATGTTTTGTTTTTGAAATGTTTTATGGTATTTTAAGTTGTTTGCCGCCCTGGGGTCCTTCTGGGAGTAAGGGTGGGATACAAATTTAATAAATACTAATAACAATAACAAAAATGATTTATGCTATACATGGTTGCAAAATTCCTTATTTAGTTATACTTGCACTACTTGAATTTAAAATGAATAATTTAACATGTTAAAGCATTTAGCTCTTAAAGTGTTTTTTAAAACACAATTGTTTAGCTATTTAGAAGTAAAAACAAAGCTTAGTTTATTATTACTTGTTTCACTCTATATACTGTTAATTTAACAATATTTTTGGCAGATGCATATCAATACTGCTACACTGGAAAATGCCAGAATGTTTTGCAACAGATTGTTCATGCAGAAAACATGGGTGGTAACATAAGTGTTGTCTCTTTGAATACTAAACAAGGGAAAACAGTTTAGTGCAAAATTACCTGATTTTCCTAGCTGTTTATTAAATTCACACAAAAGCTTATGATTAGAAGGTTCCCACCACCCATCTGAAAATCAGGCCAAGTGTTTCATGCAGCACTTGTTACGGCTAATTCTCAGCGACTTCTTTCTTCCAGTGCATTTAACTCTTGTCATTTTTTTCTAATAACAGAAGTTAGAACAATCTTTACAGGATTGTAAAGCTTGCTCCAGAAGAGAGAGCAGCAAAGTGTTATGTTACCCTCAAACTCTGCAACTGTGACCACTAACTATCCAGATTGTGAAAATATTCAGGTGGTGGTGATGCAGAAACAAACACCAGCAATATTATTGTAGCATCACAAACGTCAAGCCAAGCACTTAGCACAGTGATATACAAATACTATACTTGCCCTTTTCAAAAGTTGAGGGTTTTCACAAGATGGATCAAATCAAATGTTTTCCTGGAAATTACTCAAATTGCACTTCCTACCAAAGGAGGTGAATTCAGCAGGTATGTTATCACCAATAAAGCTAAAGCAAGGGTCACCAACCTTTTGGGGCCAGAGGCACATCTCAAATTTTGAGAGAGTACTGGGGTCACCAGTCACAAAACTGCTTCCATGGGCGGGAATGGCATAACACAAAATTAGGTTAGTCAGGTTTAAGCTTTTCCCAAACTGAATTTCCATGCTAGAAAAGGCTTGACCTATAGAATTTCTGCCTGCCATACATCTGTTAAGGGCATAATAACCATGTTTTTCTCCAATGTCAATCTTAAACCAAAGCCAAGGATGCCATCCTATACCAACTTACTTAGAAGTAACCCTCATTAAACGCACAGACACTTAAGTAGATGTGTATACCAATGCACTTACAAGTTAAATCTACAGTGAATTCTTAATAAGTTCCTGGTCATTAGTTACTGCAAAGGAGAAAACATGCCTAAGCCTCTTTGCAAAGTTCTCACATTTGCGTTTTGGGGTGAGGGGAATTCTTTAACATTCATCCACACTTACTTTGTAGCGGTATTTGCAGAAAATGATTTATAGGCACTACCTGATCTCAGGAGAAGCCAACACAGGAACGATCATTCTGGCTACTAGGGAAACAGGAAGGGCAAACTATAGAAACAAAGTCAAGAAGAAAAAGTGCACTAAAAGGGAGGGGAAATGGCAGTTCTTTAGGACCCCAAGGATTCCTACTGCCTGGTGTCCAAACAACTCACTTATCAATCTCAGCTCTGACTTTGCTCAGGAGCAGCCAGGATGGCTCATTTCACAAAAATCACTTAAAAGGGGACCTGTACATTTTGCTCCATAACTTTCTTTCTAGGAGGGCTAGAAACTTACTCTTTTTTAAAAAAATGAAGGCTCAGATTCTGGGCTACCTGCTGGAAGTGCCACTGAAGGCCTTCATAGGTGCCATGGTGCAAATAGGTGACAAGTTGGCAACCCCTCAGCTGGATTGACTCATTAGTGTTCTACAGGATTCCACAAATCAGCTCACTGAGTGCAAGTATCCTGGGCGCACATAGATTCTCCCCTCCCCACAATTCTCCAAGAACTGCAGAATACTCAAAGTCTTATGTCACTTTTGAAGCAGGCAGAATTTCAGCACAGTGTAATGGAGTGAACCACTCACTCCCACAAGAACATGTGTAGTAGCATTATCCCTCATGGTGATCTTTTTGAGCAAGGGGAATAAAAATTTAAAATATTAAAATACTTATTTTAAATTATATTTCATAGTCTTAAAAAATCAATTTGAATAAATGTGTTTAAATACTAACCAGGTATACAAAGAGATGTGAATTTAATATAAATATGTTAATATTTAATATATATTTTTTAAAAATCATGACTGTATCAATCTGATTGACTTAAACCGTTCTTCCATATAAAAATAGAACCATGGAAGGGAAATCTGATTCCTGAGGTTAAACATTATGAGATGATGCAGCAAAGTTCTGCTATAGCAAACCATGGTCTGAGGGGCATAAGCTTACAAGAGCATTGGGCTCACATACTACATCTCCTCCTCCTCTGGGTGACACAGAAGGAAACTGAAAGCTTCTACTTTTGAATAAACAGCTATTTCCCATTATGCTTAAGCTGCAAAACAAACCAGGATCTGGAAGTAGAGGGCCTTCTCAAAGGTGGACATGATGCTCAAAGTGCACTTTCTACCAGGCAGTTCCTGTCTCCAGCCAGAAAAGACACTGCCAGAATCTAAGAGTGTTTGTAGTCACAGGCCTCACTTGTGAGTTCCAAGGTTAAGTTTCTGGGCCTTACAGCAGAGGTTCAAAGCTCACAGGATTCAGAGATATCCCTATTCACAAGCATTTGAAAAAGCTCACACTCCAATCTCAGCTTGCCTAAATGCTGAGGTTGGGACCTTAGCGTGCCCCTGTCAACAGGTTAGGTGGACGGCAACTGGACGCAGTACCTTCTCAGTGGTGGTGCCCTGTTTATGGACTGCTCTCCTCAGGAAGGCTCACCTGGAGCCAACTGCTTTTTTTCCTGGTACCAGACAAAGCCGTCTCTATTTTCCCAAGCCTTTATATTTTTAACCTGTGGTGGAATGGTTTTAATTGCTGCTTTTTATGCTGCTGTTTATATACTATTGCATATTATCTGCTTTCATGTTGTTGTTTTCCAGCTGACTTAAGGCAGGTACTCCTAGAAAATTTTGTTTACATCAAAGGATGGAATACAAATAAACCCTTACTCAGGAATAAATACCACGTTATTTAGTGGGATTAACTTCGAAGTAAAGGACAGACTTTGCTCATTATACACGTAGAACCACAGTACAATATAGTGTGAGTGTTTAATGAGGTTTGCTTCTGGATAAGTGGGTACAGGATGGCAACCTAGCCTTTGGTTTAGGGTTGACACTGGACCCAGTTCTTTCCCCCCGTTAAGAACCACAATCTCTCGGGATTAACATGCAAAAACACACGACACTAGCTTCTGCATAGACAACTGAGCACTGGTTCAAGATAGTTTGAAGACATTTTTGTTACAATAGCTTCTCCCAGCTAGACGAATAGGTCTCTGCCATGAGTGAGTACTTTGTATTGTTTTTGAAAATATAAATACTGTTTTCTGTTTTGTTTGGAACTGTTTTTACTATACCTTATATATTGCCCTGAGACGCGTGTGTGTGTAAGGCGATGAATAATAAACAATAATTGTTCACCGCCCAGAGAGCTATGGCTAGTCGGGCAGTATATAAGTTTAATAAATAATAATAATAAATAATAATAATAATCACCCAGATGGACACACTAACTGTCACCCTGTACACTACTTGTGGATAATCACCTAGATCCAGGAGCTGGATTTCAGTCCCTATGCCAATTTGTCAGAACCTGCCTCTCATTAGCATGCCCCTAATTATATAATGCATGATCTATTGCATCACGTTGATAATGCTTGACCTCAAGAAGATATGCTTCTTTATTTAAACATGAAATCAATTATTTAATTCCATGGGTTTTTTAACAGAGCGTCGCCTCTTCCAGTTAAAGAAAATTACAGATGTCAGTTTAAAATGCTTGTATTTAGCCTTAATCTTAAAACAGTCTGAGAGAAACTGTCAATATTTAACAGCCTAATTTAAAAATACATCTTTTACCCATCCATTTGGGCTCCTTTAGGGAGGAAGGACAGGGTATAAATTAATTAAATAAATATATAATCCTGTATGCGGACAGAGAGAACCACACATAAATCTGTCACTTTTCTCTAGGCAGGTACCTGTGCAGTGCACATGACTTGCATAATGTGCGGTTCTAGATTACACTCCTAGATTGTAATAGTTCTGATTATTTACAAGCCAGTATGTTTTCATTGTCATAGCAACTCATTATATGCATGGAGGAACATACAAATGTCAGAAGGGGGGATTTGATTTAAATCAGAGAATGGATATGACTTTTTTTTTATAATATACATCCCCCTGGTCATGAGACAATCCTGAGGAAGCTTGTATAGGTATTCAAAATTCTGAGATAATGGAATTTCTGGATCCAGATAGAAAAGTTCATTCCAAAAACAGATGCAGTCTTTTGAATCACCAAGAAAATCCTTGAGCACCATAACAATGAAACTGAAAGATGTGGGAACATAATCATTTCCATCTCTGTCCCTTTTACACATACAATCCTGTATAAAAAAATATACAATGTTTAAATGTTTCAGATGGATAAGTATTTTTTTTTAGTGGCCAGTTGTTTTATTTATTACAACAAAAGAATCTGTGATTGTCACATTATAACTCTCCGCATACAGACAGACTCATTTATTTACTTATTTCATTTCAGGATTTATAAACCACTTCTCAACAAATATTTCCAAAGCAGTGTACAATAAGGGTATCAAAAGCAGAACGTATAAATAGAAATAAATCTATATATGGCAATTTAAAAACAAATACTGAAATCATGAAATTACACAAATTCACTATACACTATAAAATGGCTGGGTCACACTTTGGGGAAGACCCTCTTTAAAAGATAAGTTTTCCGTAGCTGGCTAAAAGCAAGAATGCTAGGTACTAGTTTAGTTTTAATTAGAAGCTGATTCCAGAACTTAAATTTCCACTTTTCATATGCCAGCCTCTACAGGTTTCTTTGATAACAAAGGAAAATCAATTACTGGATACATTTGGTGTGATTTTTTTTATTTTAGGAAGGAAGTGCTAATGCCACATTACAAGGTGCTAGAAATAGCAATGTGAAAGATCAGAAAACAATTGGGAAAATCGGGGGGGGGTCCTCTTTTTTCTGAAGCCTTCCCCCCCAAAAAACTGGAAAAAATGTAGCAAAACTGGAAAAAGCCAGTTTCCCCCTCCAAAAATCCATTTTTTTCTGGGCCTTCACATCTCTAGCTAGGAAGCCCTCATTTGGAACTGTGTTTAATTTTGGTCACTCACATTCAAGGGAAAACATAAAACAAGTTCAAAGAAAAGCAACAGGGCATCATAGGACACATGTTGGAAAGAAGGCAAGAGGACTAGGTCTCAGAGATAGAAATGGTTTGAGAAGTCATCTGAATGTGCTCTATAACTAGACTTAAAGGGATAACAGGAGGGGAAATTTAGGTCAATTATAACTACAGAAGCAACTAACAATTGTAATGTTTTCAATAAGTTCAGAACAGTGATCAGAAGCTGAAGAAAGTAGCAGTCTGTATATATTTAAATAGTCTTTGAGACAAGACCTTAGATTTTGCAGGCTCTCTTTAGGACCACAGAGATTACTACAATTGGCGGTTCTAGGCGAAATGGATTAGTATAGAATGAAGCCCCCTCCCAGTTCAATTAGTGTGTTTGCTTCCTACTCATGAACAACCTGCTGCTCTCTACATTTGAAACCAGGAAGAAATATCTTCCCAGCTTGGAAAGCTAGAAACCATGGGAGGCTGGGGAGAGTAGCTTTCCCCTTGTAGCGTTCAGCCTCATTCACTTACATGAGTCCTGAACATTATTTTACTAAGTTGTTGTTAAAACTATGAAATTTTGTAGCATACACCTACACCTATTATCTGTCTGTGGCATTCAGAAATAATTGTCTGTGTGGTGTATAGTAGAATGTACATAGAAAAGAGTTCTATTAAAATGTCAGTAGTACCTACTGGGATAAGGGTTTGTCCAAAGCACACAAAGATGCACAGCATCCACATCCAAGTCAAACTCTACAGGTTCTCAATACAGTGCATTTCCTATTTCTGCTCCACTTCTGACTTTTATGCTGTTCACTTTTAAACACCAAAGCAGAGGCCAAAGTCAAACAAAAGATACTGCACTCAAAATCTACAGCAGAGAAAACTGTACCTTAGATATAAAGCATAAAAAAATTCAAGGGTAGAAAACCAGCAAGTTACACACGTGTTGCACCAGGCTAGCCTTGTTGTTTGTAGGTTTGTCACCTAGTGTACGAATTTTTAAGCACAAGTCTTTACAATTATGCTGGCAATAGCTCTTCCCTGATGCTTCAGAGTCACCTTTTTTAAAATAACTTACTGGACATTCATTGTGGCCTTCTCTTTCACTCCCTTAGCAGCCTGTCGCGACACACGCAAACGCTGGCGCTCTCGCTCTCTCACACACACACACACACGATCACCACCGCCTCTTCCCTTTAGAAAGGGCTGACAATGCTGCAGACTAAAGCACTGTCCTATCAGCATTATCTTTATTATTGAACACGATGATCCTACCATCACAGCCCCTCTCCTAAAAAAACAATAATATAAGCCTCAGCATGGGGCGGAAAATACGAAAGAACACATATGAGAGAAACAGCCCCACAAGGAGGGAGAAGCAGTGACAGCAGCGGCAGCCATGGCTTCAGCTGCGGTAACAACAAGTGACAGCCTGGGAACGAGGGAGCAAAGGGCTACTGATGGACAGAGCTCCCTTCCTCTGACTGACAATCCTCGTGTACACCACCAGAAGGTTGCGGGGAGGGGGGCACTGAGGGAAGGTGTGTCAAGAGGAGCTCTCACCAAAATGGGTTGGTGCGTGTTCCACGAAGGCAAAGGGGTTGCAGTACCTCCATTACGAGAAAAGGCAGCGCACGAAAGGGGGTGGGAAAGGAAGGGGGAGTGTTCTCGCTCTCTCCTCTTTTCAAATGCACACCCGAAGCTCACTGAGAACAGACTGGAGCAAAAGCAGCCCACCTCGGTTACAGACAGCCACGACCCTCCACTGGGGAAGCCACAAGGAAGGTGGGTGGGCTGCCTTGCACACGCACACACAGACAGAAAGCGCCGAAAGGGGCAGATTACACACACCTCCACAACATAAAAGGTTGGACAGAGAGCCCCATTTGCAGAACGGAGAGTTTGACAGACACGTACATATTGCAGAACCATAGGCCATCACAAAACCATTGGAGCAGCTTTTTCTTCCTTAGGATCTCCTTTCCACCCTCACCCATAAAGGGGTGTCATTCACGTAACTGTAGTTACTCACTCGCTCGCTCCTTCCTCCCCCCCCCCCGAGTCTGCGGTGGCAATACTGGTGGTTTCCTCTGCTTACCTTTTCTCAGCGGAAGGGAGGCGGCTCTTCACGAGAAGCGCCGTCCTTTAGAAAAAATCCGAATTCCGCAGCCACCCCCTGCCAGTCAACGGTGCCTGGAGTCTCAACCCCGTTCCGAAAGACACGGCAAGAGTCAGGTTCTGACGACACCCCTTTTCTTCTCTCCCCCTCCCGTCAGCTCAGTCGTTCCCCTTTCGCTTCCTTCCCTCTACTTCCCCCTCCCTTTAAGCCCGTCAGAATGTCGGTTTGTGACTATCCACTCGGATTGGCTGAAGCGCCGCTCACATGATCGCAGACGGGGACAAGAAAGTGGTAGGCACGCGCCGTCGTCGTGAGCGTTAAAGAGAAAGGGGGAGGAAGGGTTTAGAGGACAGCTGAATATGAGCGAACGTCATAATCACCCTCTTTCAGAATTTCTCGGTATTCCCGATTAGAAACATTACTTTCTTCCTAGCGTACACACGGATGTAATGGAGAAAAGGGAATAGTGGGTCCTGACACGGTTAGAAGGCGGAGACAGAACGTAAGCGCTACTGCGCATGCGCAGACTACATCGTTTTCTTCTTGGGTGGCGCGGCTCGAACGTTCTGGAAGTACCAGGGACGGTGGTCTTCCAGACACAGACAGAAGGAAGAGGGAAGTGTGTCGACTTGGCTATCTCAGTTAAACTGAATACTAACCAAGACATCTTCGCCTCGGAGCCGCTCTTACAGGTCACTCCCTTCCCGAGGGAAAAGGCTTTCCAGCAGTGGTGACGCAGTGAGTTTTCATAAACACTGAACGCGCATGCGCGGCTGGTCTGTGTGGTGCCGCCGCATCCTAATAAAATCGCCAGAGAGAGGCGGTGTAACACAGATTCTTTTGTTGTAATAAATTGAAAATAATCTACGTTTTTTAAAAAAATCTTAACCATCTGAAATAGTCCTAATATTTAAAAACTGTATAATGTTTATTTTAGTTGCAGGAGTGTATGTGTGAAAGAGATGGAAATGATGGTATCCCCATATCTTCCAGTTTCATTGTTATGATACTCAAGGATTTTCTTGATCATTCAAGACTGCATCTGCCTTTGGAATGAACTTTTCTATCTGGATCCAGAAATTCCATTTTCTCGGAATTCTGAATACCTATACAAGCTTCCTCGTGATCATCTCATGACCCCGGGGGATGTATATTAAGAAAAAGTCATATCCATTCTCTGATTTAAATCAAATCCCCCCCTTCTGACATTCGTATATTCCTCCATGCATATAACGAGTTGCTATGAAACATACTGGCTTGTAAATAATCAGAACTATTACAATCTAGGAGTGTAATCTAGAACCACTCATTATGCACATCACGTGCACTGCACAGATACCTGCCTAGAGAAAAGTGATAATTTCTGTGTGGATTGTTTATTTATTAAATTTATACCCTGTCCTTCCTCCGAAAAGGAGCCCAAATGGATGGGTAAAAGATGTATTTGCTGTTCAATATTGACAGTTTCTCTTAAGACTGTTTTAAGATTAAGGTCAAATACAAGCATTTTAAACTGACATCTGTCTTTTTCTTTAATTTGAAGAGGTGACACTCCGTTAAAAAAAGCCATGGAATTAAATAATTGCTTTTATGTGTAAATAAGGAAGCATATCTTATTATATAATTTATTAGGGGCATGCTAATGGGAGGCAGGTTCTGACAAATTGGCGTAGGGACTGGAATCCAGCTCCTGGATCTAGGTGATTATCCACAAGTAGCGTACAGGGTGACAGTGTGTCCATCTGGGTGATGTATATTATTCATCGCCTTACACACACACACGTCTCAAGGCGATATACAAGATACAATAAAAACAGTTCCAAACAACAAGGAAAACAGTATATATTGTTTGAGTTTTTTTTAATGTTTTAATGTAATTTGTATGTTTTTATGTTGTACGTCGCCCAGAGTAGCTGGATAACCAGCCAGATGGGCAACTAATAAATTTAATAAATAAAATAAAATTATACATACACAAAAAATACAAAGTACTCAACTCATGGCAGAGATCTATTCATCTAGCTGGGAGAAGCTATTGGAACAAAAATGTCTTCAAACTATCTTTTATATTCTACTTTTCATTTTTTCTCACGTTATATTGTACTGCGATTCTACATGTAAAATGAGCAAAGTATGTCATTAAATAAGTAATGCACCATCACATCTTCTAAAACGAGTAAACAATTTAAACTTCCACAAATTCTGTATTGTTTTAAATTAACATATTTACTTAGAAGTTAGTCCCACTAAATAATGTGGTATTTATTCCTGAGTAAGAAAATCTAAATTCGGGCCTGGGGCAGTAGTTCTGTCTCTCTGGAGTTTGAGAGCTTGTATGTTATATCAAACTTTTTCATTTTGTTAGATCAGCTACACTAAACTGGCATTTAAAGTTTATTCAAGGGAATGAAACTGCATTTGCATTGGTATCACATTATGTTCTGCTAACTGGATTTAGCAAATTATATGTTAGTGCTGTTGAATGCATCAATACTGTTCATAAATTACGGGACTATCCCAAAATTACACAGCTTGGCATAAATAGAAACTAGGATTTATCTTGCTGCTGCAGCATTACAATTCTCATTCAACAGTTATCTTACATTATGCATTAAACAAAGCATTTTTTAAATTTGCAGACCTCAACGTTAGTAGCCCAGACGTTAATTCTGTGGTACTTAAAACTTCTCTCCCCTCACTGTACCCAGTGGGTAAGTGACATCAGTACCATACACAGCTACCTACACATGATGGGGTACCTGAAACTTCTATTTGGTACAACTAACTTGGACTAATAAAGCCCTAGACCAGGATTGGCCCTCTGGGTGTTGCTGGGCTACAATTCTCACTATCCCCAAAGTTCAACAGTGTCTGGAGGGACACAAATTAGCTACCCATGCCCTATACATTCCACTTGCAAAGCAGTGTGGTCTTTGCTGATATCCTACTTTCCTCTGCCCCCTCCTCTTTCCCAAAATTCACTTTCTGCATGTTTGCTCATTTTATTTATATAATTTATACACGTATCTCTATTATATAAAAGCTGCTGTAACACTTTTTTCTTAACTTGTTAAGATGATCTTATTTGGGGTTAGAATAGCGATGATTTTGGGATGATTCTTGCTTTTTCTATTTGGCTAACAAAATAAATAAATGTAAATAATAAAACTAATTTTAATTGCAGGTGTTATGTCTCCAATACTTGTTGTCAGTAATTGTGCCAAAGAAAATTATGCAATATTTGTTTACAACCGAAGTCATGTTTTCATCTGTATGCAGTTCAGATTTTATTTTCTGAAGCAGTTTCTTACAGCTAGAACAGTCTTAAAGGTCTGACCGAACTCCAAAACCAGGTCCCTTGGGTGGTTCTGTCAGAGAAGTGAGACCACCAGCTGGCTCACAAGAGAAGCGTCCACTCCTGCAAAGAGAGAGCAATTCACTTAAAGCACTACTTCCATTGCACTACTCATCTTCAAGGGTGAATAGAAGTCTAAATCATTTTTTTCAAGCCTCTTTAGGTCAACAGATTTGTGAAAATATGTACCCAGTTGGAAATTTAACACCAAATGTTAACACCATCAAGCTGCAAATGTATACATACTGCTATCTGAGCACAGCTGTAGTCTTATGCACACTTAACTTGGGTAGGTCTGTTGAAGTCATTGGGGCTTATTTCTGAGTAAATGCTCATAGGATAAGGCTGTGTGGCTTATATGCAAGGTGTAGGCTGGATTTTCAAATAATATGTAGTCCAATTACTGTATATTTATTACATTTTTATCTTGCCTTTCCTCTGAGGTCCCCCATACTATCCTCACAGCAACCCTGTGAAATAGGTTAACCTAAGTGATTAGCTCAAAGTCATCCTGTGAGCAGCGTGGCTGGACATATTTGAACCTGGTTCACCCTGGTCTTAGTCCAGCACTCTATGTCACTGGCATATCATTTTCTTGCTGTAGCAAACATAAAATCAAAATATAAGAGAAAGTGATTGGAGCAAATACAGCTTCTCAAAAATATAGAAAAAAATCGTTTCATATCTGAGCGGGTCACAATTTGACTATAACAAACCATATGATTGTCACAAATCATTGAATCTGATCCAGAGTGCAATTAGCTACTTTCACAGGCATTTTATAAGCATTTTCATTGACGTTCGTATACATTTCTGCCTATGTAGTGTCAAGCTGACTTGAGCCTTCTGACTGACAAAGGCTTTAATAGACATACAATTTAATTTAGAAATACAAAAGCTGTTTTTTCTTTGTGCAATAAGAGAAGCAATTACATATAAATACTTTTATTTATAAATAATCTCATTGAAGTTTGCTGAAGACACAGTACTGCTGTGAATTCAAATATGTTTATCTTTATTTCTTGGCAACTAGGACACAGCCACTTGGATATTATAAACTGAAGCATCATGGGAATAAAAGTTTACATTTGGTTTCTCATATATATAGGATTGCTTGCAACTTGCTGTGAGAAGAGTTTGGTTTAGTGTTACTGTTTCTATTTTTCCTTGGTATTTATTATACAGTACAAATAAAATACCTTGGTCCAGGTTTTGGAACTTTTCCAGCTTTTAGTTCATCAATTATGTCTTCAATGTCTTTTGTTGTCAGATCTTCCTGTAATGCAAAACAAAGAAAATGTAAAGTTTCCTAAATAAAAAAAATGTATTATGACATACATTTTTGTGGACTAGAATCCATTAAGCTTATACTATTAATACATTTGTTAGTGGTGGTAGAGGACTCCTGGTTTTTGCAAGAACAGATAGCACAGCCATAACTTTGGAAGTTATTTCCCAAAGAAACAATATTTACAATTAATGATAATATTCTTCACAGGACAAAAAAAACTTAGAAGTGCAATCAGTCATAACGGCTTGCCTACTGTACTTATCTTGCTAAATGTATGTCAAGTACTGAACTGAGGATGACTTATCCTATAGTCACTCTGCAATAATTATATTAACACCTGAAAAAATCTAGGCGTAATTATAGCTTTGAAGGGGGGCAAGTTTCCCTGGAAAATGGAAATGGCCTGCCTTCAAGTCGATTCCAACTTATGGCGACCCTATGAATAGGGTTTTCATGGTAAGCGGTATTCAGAGGGGGTTTACCATTGCCTTTCTCTGAGGCTGAGAGGCAGTGACTGGCCCAGGGTCACCCAGTGAGCTTCATGGCTGTGTGGGGATTTGAACCCTGGTCTCCCGAGTCGTACTTCAACACCTTAACCACTACACTACACTGGCTCTCGCAGGTTTCCCTACTAAATCCCACAACTTTTCAGCATGGTTTTGTTAGCAGGGAAAGAATGCTCACAGCAAGAGAACTACCAGTGCATTATTTTCACACAGCAGACACTAAATCTAGTTCAACTCCAGCTAATTTCCAAGAAAAAAGTAATTTAGCAATCCATTTAATTGTATTATTTAGGTGGGCAAATGTACTCTTAACATAAAGACAATACAGAAGATAACTGTCTAAATGCAGTTTGGCTACATTGGAATCATCACTACTAATAGTGAACTTAGATGTTGAATGCAAAGAGGACTTGCAGAAGTAAAAAACACTCTAAGGGGGGGAAAACCCTAAGGGGCAACCCATGTTCCAACAGCCCATTGAAGACTGAGCATGCTCAATGTCTGTTGGAGGAATGAAGTGGGATATCCTATAAGAGAGCATTACTGGCAGGTAACTTGAACAGGAGCTCTCCACATATTTATTTTATTGCAAATATTTTGTTAAAACAGCAAAAGAATGTTGCTTTGCTAATGTGAATTCTAAAGCAAATGCAGCTAATTGTTCCCATATTGCAGGATGGAAGAAGGGGTGGCTAAGAGACAGCAACTAATGACAGTTCTGCAATGTAGTCACAATTTATGTTGCAGGTCAGGGATCAGGCTCTTGAATTGTTATAATGACTCTACAGCGTTGTCCAGAGATATCACACCTCTACTGCAGGTTTGAAGATTGTTCTAAAATTTAAGAGAATAGCTTTGTACAACCCTACAGTGGTCTCACTGCAGAATGGACTAAGAGAATATTGTACAAACCACCCTGCAACATAGTTGCAGGTTGGGGGGCTGTGCTGAAAGACCATGTAGTTTATGGCAGCCCTGCAGTGCATTCCACTATTAAAATTGCAGCTCAGAGGTGAGATTGAAGATTCCTAGCCAAAAATCCCCCTTACCTCTTGTAGTAAAGGTCAATATTCTTGAATTGCTGGCCTCAGCCTTCCTCACAGACCAGATTCAGCACTCAATTACACAAAGAAGCCATGTGCTTCATTAACTTGCATGCAGACTGGTTGCAGTTTTAAATGTTCAAAAATTAAAAAAAATATGTATTAAGTTTGCTCATGAACTAAGAAACAAGCTAGAGCAGATTCCTTTCTTAGATGCTAATGTGTTTTTTCACTGACCTCAGTCACAGAATCATCAAGTAACACATGCACCCCATGGATACACTATAACATTTTGTTGCAGGGGCCCACTTGTACTTACATAATAGTTATCATTTATTTGTACCATTGGCGCATTTACACAAGCCCCCAAGCATTCCACTTCAATCAGTGTGAAGAGTTTGTCAGGTGTTGTTTCTCCAACTTTTATACCTAGGGGAAAAAAGCAAAAATTAAGTGGCATTAGAACCTTAAGCAAAATAAATTTCCATAGTGATTTACATCAATACAGAAAAGGGCAAAATGCACAGGTTGTATCTGTATATCCCTATACGGATAGGGAATCACGTGTGCAAACAGGTGCTGTGTGTGCAACTCCACAGACACATTTAACAGCAGAGGTTGCATTCAAGCATATAGGACTATTGAGTCAGGAGAATCTAGTTTTACGCAAGCACTATTGAATCAGGACTTGTATTTCAAGTTTTAGCTCAGTTTGAGACCTTTTAAAACTGAAAGGAACAGTTGGTTGCATTATATGACCATTTGAGTGACAGTGGCATCCTGCCATGGTGAGCTACACCCTCCACCACTGTATTATATTTAGCAAAGCGCCATGATTTGAGGACTTGGTGAGTTTCCCTTCCATTGTTGAAACTGATCCATGAAGGTTGTACACATGGAGATGTTTTATAACATTCAAAAGGTTACTGATGGGGGGGGGAGTGTGGCAGGCCTGTGCAAAGAGCCTAGCTATAGAAACTATAGCATTAAAAAGCCACAGCCATTCTTAACCACTGGAAGAGAGGAAAGAGGAGGTTGGAAACAAAATGTTAGGATTTTGGGGTTTAAGTGTTTGTTTCTTTGTTTTGGCCAAGGTGTATGTGTCTGAATATTATGAATGCTGCTTAAACAGCGTTTCCCAACTAGTGGGCCACCAGATGTTGTTGGACCACGATTCCCATCTTTCCTGTCCATTGGCAATGCTGGCTGAGGCTGATGGAAGTTGTGGTCCAACAACATCTGGTGGCCCATTAGTTGGGAAAGGCTGGCTTAGGGGCTTTCACTGTGCTGAATTAGGAGAAGAAAAGGGGAAGTGGTATCATGGACACAGATATAGGGAAAAGGGCAGATGATGAAAAGGTACCAAAGCAAGCATTAATAGCTGATATTGCAAGTACATTCTGGTACATGTGTTGAAACAATAGGACAAGAACACAGGTGGTCAGTGAAAATGGAGAGCCAAAACCATAAGAAAACCTGCCAGAATAGATGTACAGGGGACACGTGTAAGCATTACTAAGAGTTGAGGTCAGACATGATCAGGGTTGATAAAAATAAAAAATTTAATTTAAATAAGATTTCAAAAATTTCTTAAAACAATTAAAAAAGAGCCTAGGCCAAATATATCAAGAATACTAATTATACAATTTCTAATTATATTCTATGAATATGTTAACAGCAGTTTATGGACATGAGTCGTCACTAGATCAGTCATATTCTGCAAATAGTGTACATGAAGTGCATGCACTCTCTCGCTCTCAGTCTTGCCCCTCTAAGTACAAAGATAGAGAAGGTCAACAAATAGAGAATTTGGGGAGATGGAATAGATCTGAACAAGGAGGAGACTTCAACTCTTAACAGCAGTAGCCTCTTGTGCAGGTGTAGAGAGAATGTTTTCTTCCTTTGAACTAATTCATTCTAATTTGAGAAATAAATTGGGAGTCAAAAAAGCAGGAAAGCTTGTAATTCTTTTCCAGACAATGAACAAGGAAGACAAAGGTGAAGAAGACTGAGTTAACTGTACCACCCAATATTTTAACTTTCTCATGTTGATTTGGTTGAAAGTGCCTAAATTTTATTTTTAAAGAATTTTACATTTATCCAAACAATGAAATAGTTAACCATTCTAAAATCCACGTGCATATTTTGTTAATGTTGTTGTCTGTTGGAGAAGAAAACTAACCAAACGAATAAACAATCTTATTAGTATAATTTAAAAGCCTGTTTGGTGGTAGTGATTCTGGCACATCATGACAAAAATATCATGATTAATTGAAGAGTTTATTCTGCTTTAGTACTAAAATGACTAAATTATTATCCCACCTTTTGATGAAAATTAATCTGAGAACAATTCAGAATAATTGCTTAGTGTGTACCTGCTTTGTAATGAAGCCTACATCTCTGAATAAGGATTAAAGTTATATTAAACAATAATGTAATGTTGCTTTTACTGAAAATGATGATTAAATAGAATCTTCCTTACTAGTGATTTAAACTGTGATTTAAATCATTAAAACGGAGCCCTTCAAAGAAGTTATTTAAATCAAATCAACCCTGGACATGATTTCATGATACACATATTTTGGAGGGGTTAGATAGAGATGAGTTACAGAGAAGTAGGGTCCCATACTGACCACATGAACAGGGAAGTAAGATCACTCCAGAACATGAGCAAAACCCAACCTGAGAACAGGGAACTGGTGTCATAGGCAACACATGTATTTGTTGGACCAATAAGATTGCTAGGAGTTTGCCTCATGACACTACAGTCATAGCTACTAGCTATGGGCGGTCTAGAAATGAAACGAAATAAAATAAAAAATAAATAATAATTGGAAAGGATATTTAATTAGGTGCAGGGAAACAATTGGGAGTCTTCTCTTCAGAATCATGATGAAGTGTCCTACATCCAGGGGTGTAAAATGTCTTCTACTCTGCTTTAATCTTATAAGTATTTAAGCTTTGGCTGTATGAGAAAGGTGTGAGGTGTTTGTTAATTTTTCTTGCTAAGTAATAAAATGCTGTCTCTGTGAGACCTTTGGCTCTCTGTGTAGGTCGTTAGTATGTTTGCTGAACCTCTCACCTACAGATTTAGGGAGTTGTTGGTTGGTTGTAAAGCAGTGACCCCTTTGCAGTTTTTAAAGAGTACCTTTAAAACCTAATAAAAAATAGGTTATCTTAATAACAGAATGGTTACTTCAGATTTGTCTGCATTTCCTGAAATTCTCTCAAGTTCTATATATAATACAATCTGTTATTCAGAACAGATTGGTGTTCCCAAAAGAAAACATATTTACTAGTTCTACTGTGGCCTTTTTTATATGTAAGCCAAATTTTGTTTAAACAGATGAGTATCACTGCTCTTGAACAGACCTATGCTTATGCTCTCATTTAAAGAGTTTCCTAGACTGGTGTAAATCCATAATAATTTAACACACTT
Source organism: Rhineura floridana (assembly GCF_030035675.1). Lineage (NCBI taxonomy): Eukaryota > Metazoa > Chordata > Lepidosauria > Squamata > Rhineuridae > Rhineura > Rhineura floridana. Next base: position 239,028,621 of record NC_084480.1, read on the forward strand.
TTAAAGCAGAACATGATTATTATTATTTGAAGTGATGAGACGTTCACATTTCAGCTTGATTCCAAGCTCTATTCAGTTCACACCAAACTGGCTTTGTTTTACGTAACATTCAGGAAGAAAATGTGTAGCAGTAATAGAGAAAATAAATATGCATTAAAAATTGTTTGGGAGTCCTACCAAATCCTCTGTAAATTTCCTGTCAAGGAATTAAGCCTCATCCTTAAGAAGGCAACAAGCTTGAACTGAATTCATCCTTGAGTTGAGAGACACATCTCTTGGTCTTATGCTGCACTTTATTTTTTATGTATTCAAAAGTGCAGAGCCTTGCTTCTATACCTGAATATTGTACATACTCTATTAAAAACACTGATAGATGCTTGTAGCCAAATATTCGATGAATTATTCTTCAGATCAGTTTTCACCAGCCACATCCAGCTCGCCAGTTCTCTCTCATTTCTCACGCTCTTGCCTTATCTCCTAAATGCTTCCCTTGCCCTACCAGCTACTGTTTTTCTAGGCCCTTGATTCTTCTACCTCTCCTACATTTCTAAGGTCTTACTGCCTTCCCTGAAGTTAGGGTGCGAGAAGCTTGGCCACTCTCAAGCAAAGTCCTTCCATTTGCTTCACCTCTCACATTAGGGCAGCTTAGTAAATTACTGCATGCATGGAACAACTTCCCATTAGTGCAACAGAACTTTCCCTCCATCTTCTCCCCCACGCACCCCCTGCACTGCCTCCAAATCTGCTCTGTGAGACTGGGGAGAACCCCAGAGCAGAGGGATAGCATAGGAGAGGGAGGGGAAGTTCCATTTGCTTATGAAGTTGCTCCATGTGCACAATGATTTAGTTGGATATGACCTTTAGTCACTACTAGGCCTTACTACAACACACCTAATAAAATTACAGTGTAAACTGGGTTAAATAAGAAAAGGCAAGTCAATGTAAATGAAGAGCTCCCCACATTATAAGAGAAGTAAGTTATGCATCATACCAAGCTTCTTCTGAATAGCTTCTAATATGCTATCTGAGTCTTGCAACATGCAAGGCGTGGTGGTGCAGACCTGAATATGGTATTTTCCAACAGGTTTGCGATTATACATTGTATAAAAGGTTGCTACTTCATAAACTCTCATGGGAGGCATCTGTAGAACCTCAGCAACCTGTAACAATGAAAGAAGAAAATTTTATTTTTTCAGGGCATAAATGACCAGATTCAACTAATACCAACATTTTCAAAAGCAATTATATTACTAACTATGGTATGACGCCTCATATTTCTTATCCCACAGAATGCAATGCAATAGTAATAAAGTATGCCTCAAAGTAGTAGGTATTGTAAACAACTACTGAAACAATTTTTTTCAAGAGTTTGTTCTTTTAAGATTGATGATTAGCAAGGTTCAGTTCAGGAAAAAGGAGTGTGTGCCCCTTTCAGTCCCAGCCAGCATGGCCAATGGGGTAGGAATGATGGGAGTTTAACTACAACAACAGTGGCAGGGCTATAGGTTCTCCAAACCTGATTTAATTATATCAACTAACTGGTAGAAATTTAAAAGAATTTATTGGGAAGTGCTACATTTGACAACCGTAAAAATTATGTGCAGACTATGAAATGTTCTACCACAGTATTCAAAAACACAACCCTAGTCTGTGTTTTGTAAACCTCCAAGTACTCTATCCCTGTCCTGTATGGAGGACATCCACAAAGTAGCAGGATAGGAACAGTTAAAGCACTTTTATTCAGACTTAACAGCACAATCCTATACATGTCTACTCAGAAATAAGTCCCATTCAGTTCAATGGGACTTACTCCCAGGTAAATTGGTAAGCCTTAGAAGCCCTTTTAGAAGTTTTGTTTATTATATAATTTAATCAAGAATCCAATATACAGAGAAACTTTCAATTTAAGACAGTTAGATTTTTTTAAAAGATAATTCACACTGATATAGCCTCTTTCACATAGTAAGATTTATATTTGGTACATGACTAAAGGTAAAGGTGTCCCCGCACTTATAGTGCGAGTCGTTTCCGACTCTTAGGGTGATGTCTTGCAACGTTTACTAGGCAGACGTTATATATGGGGTGGGATTGCCAGTTCCTTCCCCGGCCTTTCTTTACCCCGCAGCATATGCCGGGTACTCATTTTACCAACCACGGATGGATGGAAGGCTGAGTGGACCTCAACCCCTTTTACCGGAGATTCGACTTCCTCCTTCCGTTGGAATCGAACTCCGGCCATGAGCAGAGCTTCAGCTGCATTACCACCACTTACCACTCTGCGCCACGGAGGATCTTAAGGTACATGACTAATCAACTATTATTGTAAGTGAATGTTTGTAAAAACAAAACAAGTTTTATGGCTAGAAAAATATTCAAAGAAAGAATTACCTTATTCATCGCTGATATAGGTAGCCATCCATTCTGTCTTTGGGCTAGATCCAGGACTGGAATCACTGCTGCAGATCTGTGTCCCTCTGGGTAGTTGTTTACTATTGCCTCTATTCTCTGTTTGAGAAAATAAATATTACAACACTCAAAAAATTCACCTTGCTATGTACATGGAGAATACACAATGAAAGAGAGAGAACAATTGATAAAGGAAGGATATAGTTTTCATTGGTTTGCCTATTTACAATTGTTAGAAAGATATAAAATGGACAAGAAAATGTATGGGTTTGAAATAAGTAAATCTGATTTTGAAATAGGTTTGTATACAAATGATGAAAACATAATTGCAAAAATGTATAAACTTTTATTGAAAATGGATATGGAGGAAGAACAAGTAAAAGAGTGCATGGTAAAGTGGGCAAAAAATTTTGGTCATAACATACAAATGGATCAATGGGAAAATATGTGGAAAAAAGGCTTGAAATTTACATTATGTTATAATCTTAAAGAAAATTTTTATAAAATGATGTACCGTTGGTACATGACTCCAGAAAAGCTGTCAAAAATGTATAGTAATGTCTCTAATGTTTGTTGGAAATGTAAACAACAAGAAGGATCTTTTTATCATATGTGGTGGTCATGTAAAAAGGCGAAATTATTCTGGGCACAGATAGGTAGGAAGATGCAAAAAATTTTAAAGATAAATATTCAGTCAAAACCAGAATTTTTTTTACTGGGTTTTATGGATAAACAAATAGAAAAGAAATATGGAAGAATATTATTATATATGATTACGGCAGCAAGATTATTATATGCACAAAAGTGGAAAATGGAATCAATACCAACAATGGAAGAATGGCTATTGAAATTAATGGACTTAGTAGAAATGGATAAATTGACGTGTTTACTTAGAGAAAAATCGACAGATACATTCCTTAAGGATTGGAAGCCTCTCTTAGACTTTTTGTCGAAAGATCAAAATAAAATGATGATACTGGGATTTGATGATTAATTAAGACAGCTTATGGAGAAAAGGGATTCTGTATGTACATATTAAGGGACAGGTTTGATGTATATTATATACTTATAGCTGATCTGTGACAAATCGGAAGTCAACCATTTTATTTTTATTTTTTGTTGTAGTATTGTTATGTTTTTTCTTACTTTGTTTTGTTTGTTTTTTGGAAAAATTTGAATAAAAACTATATAAAAAAAAAAAATTCACCTTGCTGTAGGAATACAGCCTCTAATCCACTGTGACATACCTTATAGTTTTCAGGTGTAAAATCAAATGGAGTACTTGGGTTGTTTTCAGGAGTATCTCTGTGCTGCACACAAAAAATATGAAATGATTATATGTTTTCAATCTGTGTCTAGAAAACAAGTTTCAGATGCAGCAAGAATGTCTCATGCAAGTATGAAAAGATGCATCTGCAAAAATGTACTCTTCTGCTCAACAGGTACAACAGCCACCTTCTCCTGTACATCTGGTCAGCCTATTTCAATAGTTTGTGAAATAAAATACTGCTCCTTGTAGTTTAATCATAGACTCAACACACACATTATGAAAAAGCCTTTTAAAGGACTAATAGGGAACACTTTAAGGAATTAAAGCTTCAATCCTGCATAGTTGTTATAGGTAAATTCCACCAATATCAACTTTGTTGTAGTTTCATACAGGATTGCCAAAATGAAAACTCAAGGCAAAGTTGTAGGGTTCGCAACCAGTCAGATGACCAGTCCAAAATTTAAGTACCACCTTACTATTTCATATTCCCCATTTTCTAGTTACAACCAAATTATTGCGAACAGGAATAGCCATGTTTTTCTCCTGTATGAAATGTAGCATGAAGTACAGGCAGGTTGAAACTGCTACAGTTAGTCTTGTCATCTACCCGGCCAAACGACACTCATCCTCCTCACTGATTCACACCTACTCTAAGGAGTCCTTAGCACTTCTTTATTTGATACTTCTTTTAAAGCCTCCCCCACAACTTTTGCCTTAATGGCACTGTACAAGACACTGCAGAGAAGAGTTTCCGTTCTAGAAATTAAAGGAGGCAGTATCTTCCTTTCGTACCCTTTCCCCCTTTTCTACTTCCAGTTATTCCTCTGCCTCCACCTCTCTCAACCCACCCTGTTGTCCCATCTAACTCCTCTATATTCTTCCTTAATCCCATCCCCTTCCAACTCCTGGCTTCCAACTCCCATGCTATTATCTCTCCCCTCCAGCAGGTAGTCATCCTCCCCTACTGCTTTCAAACATGCTACTATCTCCCGTTCTAAAAATAAAAGCCCACTTGATCCATCCTCCTTCTCCAACTACCTACCACCCTTTGCCTTGGAACTCCCAGAGCATGCTGCTATCTCAGCTTTCTCCACTGAACCCCTCCACTCCAGTGAAAATGCCCTTGCCAAAATTACAAAAGACCTCCTCACCACTGAATCTAAAGATATCTGTTAATTCCCATTATTCTTGATCTCATCACTGCTCTTGATACAACTGATCACTCTCTCCTGATCCTCTTTAGGCCCTAAGTCTCTATAACTCTCTCCTCAGGTGGCTTTGTCCCCTTACTTTTTAAATCATTTTTTCAATGTTTCCACAGGAGGGAATTGTTCCTTCGTTTTTCCTCTCTGCTGGTGACTCTCAGGGCTCTGTTCTTGGTTCTCTCATGACTGAGGTGCTCTGCCTCACTGTTGTTATATAGCTCTTAGCACCTTGACTCCTGAAGCTTCAACTCTAGATATGAATGAGCCAAGCAGGTGCTTATACAGCACAACTGAGCAAGTGAACAGTGCTGTAAACTAGCTATCCTCATAAACTGGAGGTAGGCTTACCCTGGTGATACAAAGGTGTGATGACTCCAGATATATCCAGATGCCTTACTCCAGTGGTTCCCATCCTCCTTCCCCACTGAGAATTGCTGACTGTCTTGCCCAGACCACTTAATGATTTTTCTGCCTGTTGTAGCAATTGTAATACACTGTGCTAGATGTAGTATATTTTTTATTATTTTTTTTATTGCTTTCATTTTTATTGTATAACTTGTATTCTATAGAATTCAAATTGTAATACAATACAATATAATAAATACAAAAACCAGTAAAAACAGAATTAAAAATCAATATGAATATTTAATATGAACACGTCACAAACAAAAGAAGCTTGTGGACCACTGGTGGTCCACACCACAGGTTGGGAGCCCCGGCCTTACTATATACCAGATTCCTTTTGCACACAGCCACCACAAGTACGCTCTTCTATTGGCCATTAAATAATCCTGGCAAGAATAAAGCACTTTTCTAAAAAACACAGTCTCTACTAGTCAGGAACCCCCGCATCCAAAGTATGCACACAAAACTCTGATAGCAAGGCTGAGATGAGAGCCCTAGTGTCCTAGAGTCTCTTCAGTATTGCATACGGAGCCTATTTTCCCATTTTCCCCATAATCTCCTATGGCAATAAACTTAAAATTATCCCAGATGCTCCTCTGTTCCCTTGTTCTTTTAATTTATCCCCACTTCCCTTAAAATACAGACAGACCCTTTAAGGGCCTTCTCCTCAAGAATCTCTGTTATTCAGTCTTCATGGGATCTCATCATGACTGCTCTAACCCCAGGGCCCCTCCAGACACCCTTTTTATTGTGGTTCATGATGTTTTGTGCCCTTAATGGTATTAGGGCAATTATACATGATCCTGTTTTAATACTGTTTGCACCTGCAAAGGTTTTGGGGCAGACATACTGCTTTGCTTCTATTCAATGCATGTCTCACAGCTTCCTGCTGAATTCCTGTAACTTTTCATAATACAAATGGGGAGAGGGAACTATCCCACTTTTGTTGCACTGTAGTGCAGGAGTGCTTCTCCAAGCAGTAGTAACACCTTAACTGAGAAAGCGTCACAGAACTAATAAAGCGAAATGATGTGTGAATTGACCAGTATAAATCTACCACTTAAACACTATTACTGTGCCAATGACATGTTGCAAAATACATCCATTAAAAAAAACAACAGTATTTTGGAGGGGCTCCTAGTCAGCTTTCCTTTCCTGTCTCATCTATTCAGTGCCCTTGATTCCCCTCTGTGTTATGTTTTGTCACCTGACTAACCTAAAGGAATATGCCGTTTTCTGCTTCCCCTTCTAAGCCACCTTTATTTTTTCACCAGTTGGGAAGGTTCAAGGAGAACCCAGGTTTGTTACTTTGGAAATTACACCATGTAGCAGCAGAAGACTAATTTATTACAGTAATGCATAATCTTTCTTGGACTACATTCTGATGAAGTGGATTGTAGTCCACAAAAGCTTATGCCACAATAATTTTGTTAGTCTTTTAAGGTGTCACAAGATTCTGGTTTTTGAAAAGCATACCTTCACTTCTGTATCATAGCCTGTGTCTGTATAAAAACAGAAACTACCCTGCAACTTGTTTTTTCAGAAGTTATCCACCCACAGTTGACATACAATTGTCCTGAGAACCCTGGTATCCAGTGCTACCCTGAACTCCTGGGTCATGGTGAACACCTGGGAGAGAACATCTTTATTCTCTCTCTTCTCTGGAAATGGCAAATATCCATGCTACAGCTTTTACACTTGTCTCATTCCTTGATTTCTTCTTCTAATTTTTTTGTCCTTGCATGCCCAAGCCCCACATCATTTACATTCTGAGTTGTCTTTAGGTCTCTCCCACAGCTTGCTGGATCCCTGGCACCTTCCCATAATATATGGCGATAGTAATTTCCCCCCACCTTCGTGTCCCCCTCTTCCTCCTTTAAAGAACTAATCAGATTAGCTGTCGGTCCACATCATGCTTTGTTGGTGTGGTCTGCACTAACATCTGTGTTCACTCTACTAAACACTTCTATTTTGTAAAAGATATAAAATTTTACTGTTCACCCAAAGCTGAAGCTTTTGCTTATCCCCCTGTTGTTAATAAAAGGAACAATGTCACCACCGCTCTCTCAGGAGACTTCACCCTTCCTGCCCCGTATGCTTGGAATTGCCTTGGTAATCACCTGCATGAAGCACTCTCTCTCCCCACCCTTCAAACCCGTCCTCAAAACCCTTTTCTGCAAAGGCTTTGACACAACACCCAGTTCCCATGTCCTACTGTAACTAAGCCTGGGATCCTTCAGGATTTAGGGTGATGTAGAACAGAAATGTGAAGGCCTAGGCGGAAAAAACACAAAAATTTCAGAAAAATAACCAGGAAGAAACAGTTTTTCCCCTGACTTTTTCTGGGCCTTCACACCATTTACCTCTGCCTCTACTTTCTTCCTTATCCTATAGTTTTCCCTATACAGTACCAAATTTCAATTAAGCTCCTCAGGAATGGGGGCCCTTTTGTGCTCTGTAAAGTGACATGCACTCTGATGGCACTAAATACATAAATAACAATTACATCTCAGGCAAAAAAAAAATAAAATAGAAGCAGCAACTAACACCTAAGAATTCAAAAAAGTAGTAGGGTGTATAACTATGTGTTGCAACATAGATGCACACAGAGGAGTCATGTCTAAGGAAGAATGGATCATGCTATTTTTCTACCTGTAGCAAAAACTGACCCCCTATTGTGTGAGATTCTCATAATTGTGCATTTTGTCTTTATGTTAGCAGTTTATCTGTATCACAAGAACATAGGAAACTGCATTGTATCAAGTCAACACATTGGTCCATCTAGTTCAATATCGTCTACACTGACTGGCAGTGGCTCTCGAAGGTTTCAGTAAGCAGCCTTTCCCTGCCCTCCTGGCGATGCCAGGGACTAAACTTGAGGCCTTTTGCAGGCTAAGCATGTGCTCTACCACTGAACTACAGCCAGCAGAACTTATTATCAGAAGCGGGCAGAGCCCATCAGTGCACATTACAATAGTGCTATACAACATGTGCAAAATTTCTCAAATCCTGCCAACGTTTAATCACACCCTGCTGAGTGGGGTTGATGTTGTGGCATCTATTTTGCTGCCTTCATGCCAAATTTCTCTTGCCTGTCAATTTACAAGTAGATAGCAGAATACTTTCAAATTCATTACAGTTAAGTGAAAATGTGGATACAGCTCTTTCAAATAAAACCAAATAGAAACACCAGTCTTGTACAATCCATAATGTAAGATTGCTATCCAAGTTACAATCACAACCACATTCTAGAACAATTTTTTTTCTGTAACAGCTTCTTCACTTCCAGGTTAACAGTACTACCACTGCTAAAAAACAGATGCATTACTGCAGTGCCCAACTACATGGAAATAATTAAGGCTTTTGAACTCATCTGGAGTTAGTGGTTCATTCTGAATAAAACGTTATCTTCATAAATATCAATGCACACATACCCTTATATTTTCTGAGAAAAATGGTTTGTAATACTACTATGTAGGATAAGGTGTTTCTAGGCAAAAGGCTTTTAAATAAAAACTACCTTTCTCAATTTTCAATTACATCTGCTTTTGTCATACATACAAATTGCTTACCACAAACAACGCTCCTCCACCACCATTGCGTGCAGCTGTTGCATGAAGACAGCGAATCTTTGTCACCTACAAATCACATTTTATATAGAGTAAACACCTTTTTATTAGTTACATCTTAGCTAAATGTGGGTTGGATGGAACAACTATAAGGTGGATCCACAGCTGGCTACAGAATCATACTCAGAGTACTTTATCAATGATTCCTTCTCAAAGTGGAGGGAAGTATCGAGCGGGGTACTGCAGGGCTCAGTGCTCTTCAACATTTTTATTAGTGACTTGGATGAGGAAGTGCAGAGAATGCTTATCAAATTTGCAGATCATACAAATTTGGGAGGAATAGCTAATACCTTGGAAGATGGAAACAAAATTCAAAGTGATCTTGATAGGCAGAAGTATTGGGCTGAAAACAACATAATGAAATTTAACAGGGATAAGTGCAAAGTTCTACACCTAGGAAGAAGAAACCAAATGCACAGTTATAAGATGGGAAAAACTTGGCTCAGCAATACTACATGCAAAAAGGATCTTGGAATTGTTGTTGATCACAAGCTGAATATGAGCAAACAGTGAGATGTGGCTGCAAAAAAGGCAAATGCTATTTTAGGCTGCATTAAGAGAAGCATAGTTTCCAAATTGCTTGAAGTATTGGTTCCCCTCTGTTCGGCACTGGTTAGGCCTCATCTTGAGTACTGCATCCACTTCTGGACACCACTTTAAGAAGGATGCAGACAAACTGGAACAAGTTCAGAGGTGGGCAGCAAGAGTAATGAAGGGTAATCAGGAAACAGCCCTATGAGGAGGGACTGAAAGGCCTGGGCATGTTTAGCCTTGAGGAGATATGATATAGCACTCTTCAAGTACTTGAAAGGTTGTCACACAGAGAAGGGCCAGGATCTCTTCTTGATGGTCCCAGAGTGCACAACACAAATAATGGGCTCAGCTTACAGGAAGCTAGAATGCTGCTGAAATCTTCCTTACTGTTAGGAGCAGCACCACAATGCAACCAATTACTTAGGGAAGTGATGGGCTCTCCAACACTGGAGGCATTCAAGAGGCAGGTGGTACGCTTTAGCTTGGACTCCTGCATTGAGTAGGGGGTTGGACTCGATGGCTTATAGGCCCCTTCCAACTCTATTCTGGGACCCATAGGTTTAAATCGGGTCTATCTGCAAATCTATTTGAAGCAGGTGTCCAATTAAAGGGTATCATGGGCACTATAACTGCTCCACTCCTCGGTTCCGATCGCCCTCCCGCTCCCGGGGCTCCAAAACCAGAAGTAAAGCCCACGAGAAGAAAAACAGATATGACTGTGCAGGCAAAGGAAGGGCTCAGATGTTCACCCAGGCTGCACTTTCAATTCTCTACCCACATCTTTATTTAGATTTGACAGGAGTGGAGTTTGGACCATGCCGTCACGCGTAGTTTGGAACTCAAGATGTAACTTCACGTTACATGCAAATACGTTTAACACAACCCTGACGGTAGGTCATCTTACGGAAAAGCAATAAAGACGAGATTTTCGGGAAGAGAAGAGACTAATTCATTCCCACCCATCTACCTTTCCCCCGCTGCAGCCTAGCCCCTCTCCTCGTGGGATTCTTTTCTAAAGGGCTAATGCCAGGAATGCCTAGGTCCAAACGCTGCAACTGCAAAGCACAAACGTTGGTCATCCCACCGCCGGCCCCCGTGCCTCTTCCACAAAACGAGTTAGGCGTATAGGGAACGTATGAAACTCCTCCTCTTCCCCTTGGAAAGGGAAGGCCTCCGTGCCCTTGGCCTCTACTGCCCTCCATTGACACTGCCGAGGACGCCCGCCGAGCGCTCTAAAGGAAGCGGCATTTTCCCCAGTCCCTCCTTACCGAACGTGCAAAGACGGCCCGAAAAGGAGCGGACAACATGGCACTGCCCGCCGCTGCCTCCTGTCGCCCACAGACACGCAAACCCCTCTCTCCGAGAAGGCGCACTACAAAGCCTGTGGGCGCTCGACGCCGCGCACGCAGTCGCAGTGCAAGCAGCCGGCAATCCTGGTGAAAGAGTGCGGGCGCGCCCCCGCCAAACGGAAAGCTATGGACGCGCACCCCCGGGTGGAGAGGGAGGAGTCTCAGTCTCAATGGTGTTAGCAACCCGGGGAAGAAGGAGTTGAGGGTAAATGAAGGAGGACGTTCGAAAGCCAAACCGCTCTTGGCCGGCAAATGCATTCAGGTTGACGTATCGTGCGTAGGGTCAGGGTGTTAGGAAAGCTAACGGGACAGTCTTAAAGGGGCAATCTTACACTTGACTGCTCGGAAACGTCCCCTTTGGGCGTCCCCGCGCTGTGTTTTGTGGGAGAGGTTCAAGCACATAACGGGGAATTTAGGTTTTGTTATTAAAGAGGATCAAAATGTTCTGTCGCCCTAGCGCAACAAATCCACTTTAAGAAATAAACTTTTCTTGTGGTCAGGGAGGAAAGTGATGGTGAAATGCATTGTGAAAAGAACAAATGATTAACAGGAAGAGGTATGAACACCCTGCAAGCAAATCAGGATGATTGCTCATTGGAGTATAACCTCCCCACATACAAATCAGAACGAATGCTCTAAAAAGAGTGGACACAATCTAACCTCTGCTTTGTGCAACCAAATAAGGATGAATGCTCAATAAATAGTGTGCTGGCTTTCAAACTCTGTTCTGTACCATACTCTTTGCTTGGTGTTGTTGTCCAGCATATGACGACAGTGGAGGGAGACAAAAAATTTTGTTCACCTAGGGTTACTTAGGTCCAAATCATGGTGTTGACAGTCTATAATAAAACAGTCTGTAACATAGATATTTGACAATGCCTTTCCCAATACGTGCCACCCTGAACCTTGAGATCTGCTGGAGAGATCCTGCATGTGATCTCATTGGCAAATGTGGCAGGCAAGGTAGTGACACGAGACAGGTCATTCTCAGTAGTGGTGACCCATTTATTGAACTCCCTCCTGAATGAAATATGACAAACCTCTGCATTAGCTATATTTAGATAACAGGTGAAAATGAAATTATTTATTCAGGCCTTGGAAACCTGATGTTGTTGATGCTGGACCTAGAGCTGAGGCTTAGTGTTATTATAATGGATGTATTATTTTATTCTGTTTTATTGTATGTTGGATGTTGTGCTATAAGTCACCCTGTGCTCCATTCTGGAGAAAGGGCAGGGTGTAAAAACTCTGAAATGAAGTAAAATGAAATACCTTGACCTGGTGCTGGATGTAAGTTACCTGACTTGAGCCTAAGAGCTGCAATCCAATACATGTCTACTCAAAAGTAAGCTCCATTGGGTTCAATGGGACATACTTCCAGGTAAGTGTGTGTGGGCTTGCAGCCTCAATCAGTAGCTACAAGTTGGAAGAATTTAAATTCTAATTCCAATTGACTGTATTTTTCTATATTAAGGTAGAAAGACCTGTTTCTTGTTTCCAGAGTCATACATTTGGCACCTGCGGTGTTTCTTTTTGCCTTTTCACCCATCTCTGTCGATTTGTATTTGAAAGGATGTAGGGGGTGCTATATTACAAATGATGATGGGGTGATCTCCTGCCACTTGCTGATAGCTTTGCTGTTTTTCTAAGTGTAAGCAGTGTCCCTTGCTAGGGTCAGACAAGGAAAACATATTTTGCTGCCTGAGGCAGAACAGCAAATGGCACCCAATCATCAACCAAGTAAAGGTGCCTAGTACCCAAGGCTGGCAAAATTCCTTTGGTACCCAAGGCGGAAAAACCCACAAGCACCTCTCCCTGGTAATAAAAATACAACAATAATAATTGAAAAAACTAATAATATGCTGCCCTTTCATGACACCCAATCTCAGCTGCTTGTGGAACACTCAGCCTCACTCTTCCTAATGGTAGAGCTGGCCCTCAAAGTAGTGCCCATCGAGAAGTGGAGGCTGATCTTTCACTATATGGCCCAGAAGGTCATTGTATCTCTCTCCCTACCTCCAAAATAAGGAGACTGGGGTGGACTTTCTCAATCCTAGCTCTCACCTAGGACTGTTGTAGTTTTGTCACATTTGTAGGATATGGTGATGAATAGGAAGTATACTGGCTTTCCTGTTCTTGAGTTGCAGAGGAACTCATTGATGAAGCAGCACCCAGCAGGATTGAATCCTCCGCTCACCAGCTGATGATCAAAGGGTTCAATCCTGCTGGCGCAGGGGTCTGCTTTCCCAGCACATTCCCTGCTAGGGGGTCCAAGTTAACCCACAACCACACCTACCTGTCCATCAGCTGATGCCACTGGGTGACATCAGATCATTGGCAATGTTCAGTCCCACTCAGGGCCGGATTAAGCTGAGGAGGGCCCCTAGGCTGATTCTGAGCCACGAGCCATCCCGTCCCGTACCATCCCCCCTGCTTCACATACTTTCCGCTTCTTTTGCAGCTGCACGCATTGCGCGTGCAGGTTTGCCATCAATCAAGATGGCGGCCGAGGTTTCCCTAAGGGGCTGAAGCCTCCACCACCATCTTGGTTAATGGCAGCAATGCATGCGTGTATTGTCTTTGTGTTAAGCATGGGAGTAGCTAAAATTGAGTTTTCCCCTGTCACCCACAAACAGATAACAAGAAACGTTCCAGCAGCATCCACGAACAGAAGATCAAAATTATGTGTTAGTTTCTGATGGAGGAAGAGTGCTTTGTTCTAGGTCTGGCATAGTATCATTATTACTTACTGCCATCTCCTGGATATATAGAAGATTTTTCTTACTCTATTACAGCATGCATGAAGCACAGTTAATAATTTCTCAGTACAGTCCTGTGGATAGAATTATGACAGCTAGCCCGTGAATATCAGAGTTTCACTCACACGCTCATATATTTATATACATTTGGAGCATATATCCAGATAATTGTTTTGTTTAAATTTGTACGCACAGCTCAGAGAGGATAATGTGATCCAAAACTAGATGGTAATCACAAATAAAATGCACAGTTAAAATTCATTCTAGTTGAGCATTGCTGAGTCCTTTACTTATTGGTTGCAGAAAATCTGTTTTTAACCATTTTGGAATTTGGCTAAATTGGGAAAAAGAACGCTGATAACCTGAAAATTAAAACCAAATTTTGTCTATTTGTATTGGTTATTATCAGGAAGCAAATCTTAAACATTTGTTCCAGCTTATCTCCAAGTTGCAACAGCCATGCAATCAAGTATTTTTGATGGTAGATGGCCAGCAACCAGCATACTTTACCCCAAGTCATCATACTGAATAGCAAGTTTTAACATCAGACTGAAAGCTTATGATGTGTGATTAGGTTATTTCTTCTGCATCTTCCACTAAGGCATCAAATTGGCATATATTGCTTGAAGAGAACTGTTCTTAAGATGTGTTTATAAGGTCTTCATCCCATTCACTGTATATTTATCAGTCACTAATATGTTAAATTTCATAGGCAATGAACAGCACAATCCTATATGTGTCTACTCAGAAGTAAATCCAACTGAGTTCAAGAAGCTACCAAGTTCTTTAAATATCCCTACATAAGATTTTTGTTCAGACACCATCCTTTTTCTTGATGTCTGTAAACCCCATGTTAAGCTCACAAATGACACATTCTAATGGTGAAAAGAACCCTTTCTGGTATTCAAGTGAGTTTTGTATTTGGTGTTGATTACTTGTAATTTCATTCAAACAGCATGTCACTGTCATTAGATAATGGTCAGCTGACTTTTGCGGACAATCAGTGGGAATGTTTTCATTTATGTTTCACTTTCTACGTATCATGTAGCTGAAATAAAGTTATTCTGTATTTTTCATACATTTGAGAGTCCTGTGCAGTCACTGTAATAGTTTATTGTAAGACCATAAGAAGAGCTCTGCTGGATCAAGTCCATGGCCTTCTTCCAAGAGTAACCAGCCAGCTGCTTGTGGGAATACACTGGTTTATTTACATAAATACATGTAGACTGAAGCCTAGTTATTATATTTATCACTTTTTCCATATTGCATATTATAGGTAAGATCAGTTTACTGTAAACTATATACTTCTGAATAATCTCCTTAGGAATACTTTTTTGTTGTTGTTTGCATTAGTGTGTGCAATCTCATTCTATATCATCTTTATTTGTGTTCTTTATCATAATATCCATTTAGCTTCCTGTTTGACTAAAGAATACTAAGAGTATTTTAGGCTGCAATCCTATACCCAGTTGCCTGAAATTAAGCCCAAATAAAGTCTATGGCACTTACTTTTGAACAGATATGTACAGAATAACTAAAAGTCAAACTAAGGTCTGTTTTGCACATTAAAGCTGCAATCCTAGGCCTAGTTCCTTGGGAGTAAGCCCCTTTAAACTCAGTAGGATGTAAATATGTATCAGATTGTACTATAAATCAGCTATACCAGGAGCACACAGGGCTGTGTGCACTGTGTACGCACACAGTGAAAAAAGCATGCACCTTCCTCATACGTTATAAGAAACATTAAAAGTATAAGCGTTCTTCAGAAAACGGTTCATGTTACGCTACACCATAGTACCAGTAGGTGGTAGTGTTGCATCTACTTGCTAAAGAAAAAAAAGTTTCCTCTTCTACCCTTCAGTCTTTCCTACAGTCAGAAAAGAGTTTATGAGAACTACATACATATGAAAGCAAGATTTTCTTTAAACACATATTAGGAAATCACACTTGCTGTTAAGAGCATCTCCGTATATGAATGTGCAAACTTGTGGGCTGTCCCCTAAATTAGTTGATCTGCACTTGTATATTTGTATTAGTTTATTCCAATACTTTTTAAAGAGACTGGCAGTGCAGTCCTATAGTTGTCTTCTCAGGAGTAAGTCCCACTGAGTTCAGCTGGACTTCCTCGCAAGAAAGTGTGTACAGGACTGCAGCTGGAACTCCTTTCATATGACAGTAGTGCAGTATGCTACCTACTTTCTCTTGCTAAATAGTTAGCCTTCCTTCTTCTGCACAGATCTAAGAGCAACACATCACATCAGTGGCATCCATGCAGGGCAAGGGTGGGGAACCTCAGGCCCATGGGCCATACTTAGCTCACCAGTCCTCCCCATTTGGCCCATTTAGCCATTTTTCTAGAATCAAGCTCATATGTGATGTAAGGTGCAGGGCAGATAGAGATGTGGCTGCAGAAAGCAGGATTAAACTCCCTGTACATTAGCTGATGCATGGGGCGTTCAATCAGTTTGGGCATACTAGCCAATTCCACTGGAACCATGTAAGACAGGCCTTCAGGACTAGCTGTTCTTACAACAGAGAATAAATGAGCACACCAGGTGAGTATTCCAAAAAATGACTGATGAGTTTGCTCTTCTCAAAACAAGAAATATATATTTATAAAAAAATTAAAGTTATTGAAGTTTTTTTAAAAAATAAATGGTTGTAACTGTTCATTGAGAGAAAGGGTGGTTCTGAATTCAGCACCTTGATCATTCTCAGTCACGCAACTACCAAAGAGGGAAAAAGAAGTTAAAAGCTTAATTCTATTTTGTGGGTTTTACCAGAGGTTTCCTGACAAGGAGTGTAAGTTTGGCTCTTGTCTTTTTGGACCTTGGTTTACCTAGTGTCTGGGCTCAGAGATCCCCTGACTCTGAGTGGTACCAGTAAAAGGGGTGGTGGCAGCCTACTATTCTACCTTGCAGGGTTGGCGTTGGACACACAGCCTTGGCAAGGGTGAATTGGTATATTTTGGTTCCAGATCAATTGCCCTAAGGGTGGGAATTGGGTCTGACGCATGATCCTTGAGCCTTGACGGCGGGGATTCATGACAGTAACATTCTAATATAACTTTGTCTTGTCAATTAATATTATTATGCCGCCCTGGGCTCCAGCTGAGAGGAAGGGCGGGATATAAATCAAATAATAATAATGTATAAAATACATCTATAGTTTATATATGTTCTGAAAATATGTGCTTCATATGGAAAATCATTTCTTCACCTGATAATAATATTTACTCTCCAGTTAGAAGTTATGTCATTGGATATTTGTGTGTACTGCAATAAAACTAAATTGAGAGTAGAGGCCCAAAACATATTTCACAGAAGGGCCCACAACGAAGTATGGCCACCACTGATATCTTCCTATTTTAAATCCAGGGAATAACTCCTATTAATAGATTTGTGTTAAGTTTACTTGTGTTAGCTCCTGAAGATAATTATTCATCTTTAAGCCCCAATTTCCCACATCTTATTAATTCTGGCATTCATTTTTGCAGTAAGGAGCTATGTATTCTCCAGTGCACACAAGAAAGAAAGTAAACAAGATTTTTAGTACCCTTAAGATGCTGAATGGTAATAAACCATCCTTGGAGCCAGTTGATTATCACACTGGCTATGATCATGCCATAATCAACAAATCTGGTCCCAGGCTATGGTCTGAACTGAAGGCACATGAGGCCAGCCCTTGCAGGGTCAGGTCTGGTCAGTGCCTGGGTGGGAGACCGCCTGGGAACCATATGTAAGCCACCTTGGGTTTCTATCATGAAAAGAAAGGCGGGGTATAAATGTAAATAAATAAAATCTGTGGGCTTCGCAGTGTTCTGTGGTGCCAGTTAAAACTAAACAGTGGAACATGCATTTTCTATTCCTCAGCTGACTTCCAGAAATTACCCTCAGATTGCTCTTTGTTGTTGATGATGTTGTTCTTTTTTTAAATTAAAGTTATATGATCCCACCCTTCCTCCCAGAAGGCATGCTTTCCTTTTCTCTCATGATCTGATGAGGCACTGGCTAAGATCATGTTGTATTGTGAAATCTATCTGACCCTAGAACCATAATGAAATCAGGAGTTCCTAAGGAAACTTGTCCCTCCTCCCACATTCTGATTGTGTACTTCCCTTGGTACACAAGGTCCAGTTGTAGCATTCTGGGAAGACTAACAGCACTAGTCTAGGCATTATTTACTCAGTTCTGCTGAACTGAGTGTATAAGACTGCAGCCTAAATTAGTGTTCCAACATGGTGTTCCTGCAAATTCCAGAGACTAAAAGAAAAGACATTTCTATTGTCAGGAGAGGTGGGAAATGTCCATGAAGCCACCCCTCCCAAGTTTGTAGGAATAGATATGCAAGGATAGGGTAGGTTCTTCCATCCAGTCTCTCCTGTTTCACCATCTGCTCTAACAATATAGGCTTTAGTTAATTAACCTAAATGAGTTCAAATCTCCAGGGCCTGATGAACTGCATCCCAGAGTATTGAAGGAACTTGCTGATGTACTCTCGGAACCTCTTGCCATCATCTTTGAGAAATCCTGGAGAACGGGAGAGGTGCCGGAGGACTGGAGATGGGCAAACGTCGTCCCGCTCTTTAAAAAGGGTAAAAAAGAAGATCCAGGGAATTACAGGCTGGTCAGTCTGACTTCAATACTGGGAAAGATATTAGAACAGATAATAAAAGAGTCCATTGGCAACTATCTAGATGAAAATGCTGTGATTAGTAGGAGCCAGCATGGGTTTGTCAAGAAAAAATCCTGTCAAACTAATCTCATCTCTTTTTTTGATCGGGTCACTAGCTTAGTAGATGGTGGAAATGCTGTAGATGTCATCTATCTAGATTTCAGCAAAGCGTTTGACAAAGTCCCCCACGACCTTTTGATTAGCAAACTGGTCAAATGCGGACTAGATGGAAATACTGTCAGGTGGATTCACAACTGGTTGGAAAACCGTACTCAAAGAGTGGTCATCGGTGGCTCTGCTTCGGACTGGAAGGAGGTTTCGAGTGGAGTGCCACAGGGTTCTGTCCTGGGGCCGATACTCTTCAACATTTTTATCAATGACTTAGATGATGGGGTGGAGGGAAGCCTTATGAAGTTTGCGGATGATACGAAACTGGGAGGGATAGCTAACACAATGGAAGACAGGAATAAAATCCAAAGGGACCTGGATAGACTAGAAAATCGGGCTGAAATTAATAACATGAAATTCAATAAAGACAAATGCAAGATTCTGCATTTAGGCCACAAAAACAAAATGCACGGGTACAGGATGGGAAATACCCGGCTTAGCAGTAGTGCGTGTGAGAAGGACCTTGGAATTGTAGTGGATCGCAAGTTGAACATGACCCAGCAGTGTGATGCTGCGGCAAAAAAGGCAAACGCGGTTTTGGGCTGCATAAACAGAGCTATAGTTTCCAGGTCGAGGGAAGTAATAGTCCCACTATATTCTGCATTAGTCAGGCCTCATCTGGAATACTGCGTTCAGTTCTGGGCGCCTCATTTTAAGAAAGATATAGACAAGTTAGAGCGGGTTCAGAAGAGGGCGACGAGGATGATAGCCGGTATGGAGAACAAGTCTTATGAGGAAAGGTTGAAGGAATTTGGTATGTTCAGTCCGGTGAAGAGAAGGCTGAGGGGTGACATGATTGCACTCTTTAAATACCTGAAGGGCTGTCACATAGAGGAGGGTACAGATTTGTTCTCTGCTGCCCCAGAGGGTAGGACTAGGTCTAATGGTTTTAAGTTGCAGGAGCGTAGATTCAGATTGGACATTAGAAGGAACTTCTTGACAGTAAGGGCAGTTCGGCAATGGAACCGACTGCCTAGGGAGGTGGTGGGATCCCCTTCGCTGGATGTCTTCAAGCAGAGGCTGGACAGCTATCTGCGGGAGATGCTCTAGCTGTGGATTTCCTGCTGTGAGCAGGGGGTTGGACTCGATGGCCTACAAGGCCCCTTCCAACTCTATGATTCTATGATTACCTAGTCCCTCTTAGTTAACATGAATGTAGGAATTTAGGTAAATCTGCTCAGAACCAATGTAGGCCCTACCAAATCCCTATTAACATGTAGGAATATTTGTGAAGAGAAAGTGTATTTCCTTGGGGACAATATCTGTTCACTTCAATTTAGGCAAAGCATGCATACTTGCTAGGCTTCACAGATTAATTCAGTGGATGGCTCTGCGCACACACAACAGCTCACAGATTCATGTACCAGATTTCCCAGTGCCTGGGAAAGGACACAGCTAATTCCCTCACATTGGGACCTTACCTTACCTTCATGCTGCTATCAAGCTGTTGCCAGTTGCTAATGGGGAGTCCATAATGATGGGAATGTCTGAGCCCCCTCCAGATATTCATCAAGACTTCTAGAACAACTCCAGATGCATTACATAGGTTTGTTTGGCTTTCCTTTTTCAAGGTAGTCGAAACAGGAAAATTTCATTAGTAGGAAATATTCATGGTAAGTGGACAGAGCTGGTAGATGTAGGAGGCCTGTTCCCTTATAGTATCCAGGCAGGTGACTCCCAGCCTTGCAATTAACCCCAAAAAGAGAAGGTAGATGGGAAAGTCTCTATCTATGAACAGCTAAGAACAGATCACAGCCCCATGGTGTAGACTTGCGGGGGAGTCATTCATTTGGATCCAAGTTTCACAGGAAGCATTTGTGGCAGTGTATGGTGGATCACGTTGAGAATCTGTAAATATTAATCCCTTTTTGAGTAAAGTTTGGAGTTTCTGTGTCCCTGATTGATTCATTTGCCTTATACCAAAGCACTGCATGGGAAGAACCATCTCATCAACTGTGGTGGCCCAGCTATGTGCAGCCATGGCTCCAGATCCCTCTTTTGGCCCATTCCTCACCCTCTGGCACTGGATGAAAAACACTGCTGCTGCTCACTCACCTTTACAGCAGTGCCTTGTTTTTGCTAGAAGGAACAAAGAAATCTCTGCCCAGGGTTGAATGTGTGGTATTAATTATGTGTTAAACTATCATGGGAAGCAGTAGAATAGTAAACCTTTATTCATCATGATCTGAACCTCAATTGGTGACTAACAGAAAGCTTATGTTTCATATTGCTGCCTTTTTATATGGCATGAGACAGGGAAACAATCGGAGCAAGGATGATTAGCAGTACCAAGGGAGTGCAGGCAGATTCCAGGTGCATGCTCTGGTGAAACACTGGTTCACTAGCAAAATTAATTAGATTGGGGGTTAACTATTCAGCTGAGACACATTAATTTAATTAGTAAATTCACTTGTACACATGGTTGGGGAGATTCATTAGACACATTACCATACGCAGAGCAGAGCAGTACAATATAAATGCACAGATTATTTTCCTGAAAGGTTCAAAGGCAGTGTTGGTCTTTTTTAAATTGTCAATAACTCCCCCCCCCAGATTGGATATTGATGAGATTTTATGTGTGTGATTTACAGATTTTTGGAGAGGGATGGTAGCTCAGTGGTAGAACAAATGCTTTGCATATAGAAGGTCATCACATTGGCATTTCCAATGAAAAGAATCAGGTAGCAGGTGATGTGGAAAACCTCTGCCTGAGAGGCCCTGGAGGGTGGTTGCCAGAATAGAGAGTAGTGGGCAAGATGGACAAATCACTGTCCTGGTATAAAGCAGTTTCCTATATTCCATAGTTATTTAGTGTTGATGTTTCTCCTTTTTTCCCCATTAAGTTAAATTCAAATGCAAGAAAACCCAAAATCCTAAGCATGCTGCAGTTCCAGAACAGAGAGAGGAAGAAGGTGGAAAGGAGAGTGAGGTGGACAAAAGTGAAATGAAATGTAACAAGAGTTTTGATCCAGATCCAGATCAAGACTGCATCTGCACTTCAGCTTCTGGCTTCAATATAGCAAAGAGAGGTGAAGGAAGAGTTCCTTACAAGGAACAGCGTATTGCAAAAATCAGGGGCAGTGTGATGGAAAAACATCTACTTTGCTATTCATGCAGATCCCAAGACAGATATTGCTTAGACTAGGTTGCTGTGTATGCCCTGTGGTTTGGTCACAATGCACAACCAGTGTGCAAACTGAACTGTAGTACTACCCACACAAATCAGTTTGTCAGTGTTAAATATGAAAAATCATTGGTATATGGACACAGCCTACATGTTTCTCCAACTCTACACCCATTGAAAACCAATAGGCAGGTTGCATGTTAAAAACTACATGATTACCAATCTGAATTGTGTAAACATAAAAAAAATAGATACACCAAGGTTAGTTTTAATATCACACTGATATGACTAATGCTGTTGCTAGAGGGAGATAATTCAAAACAGATCTCAGTTGCACTTGCATTCCAGAAATACTCTGCTTAGGTTCTTAATAATAACAATGCCCTTGTTTTCTTCCACAAGAGAGGATTTTTACTGCAGTGGCTTTTCAAATTCAGACAATCCAAGTCTTGTTGCTATGGCAATGTTAAAGTCCACTCAAAAGGGGTAAATGCTCTCTTCATTTGCGCCCTTTTGTTCTGAAATAAGCTCTCAAGTAACAACTATTAGTCCAAACTAATAATTACTAAAAGGTACATCTTGCAAGGTTATAGGTAATCATTTTTAAAAAATGCAGCACAGTCAAAAATATTAATCTCTGGGGAAAAGGCCTGTGACTCACAGCATTCTAAGTATACAGGGTTAGTATTCATCTTCAGGATACCCCAGACAAGACCCCAGCTTCATGCCCCCTTTCCTCTACCCTCACCAGGTTCCATATTCCTTTCAAAATGCTTTCCCAGCCTGGAGATTCAACACTCTCTCATGTTACGCATATTGCAGCTTCTATTACTTTTCCCAAGCACCAGGAGAAGGATGGAAAATATGTGATTAGAACATACACCACACGATCTTTAGTTACCTCCAGGGTGATAAAAGCTACACACACCGACAATTTCACACATGCTATTACAAGTGAACCTGTGAAAGGATCTGTGCACATGAGGCCCACTGGCCCATTCAGGCCTTCAAGTGTTCTCACACCAATCAGCTGACCTCTTTCTATGAGAAAAAGAGGGTTTAATTTCTGCTGGTTAGGGAAAAGGGACCATGGGGGAAAACAGTTTGTCCAATCCACTCCTAGAAGGTGAAGACAAGGTTCCCGTTTCCTACCTCATATATTTATGAACCTCTTGGAGGTCACTGATTCATAGGGTCGCCATAAGTCGTGGTCGACTTGGAGGCACATAACAACATATTTATCAATGGAAGATGATTTTCCCACAGTCAAGGATCAGCCTCCGGCAAAGCAAAGTAAGTGTGGGGTCTGCATCCTGTGTGTTGCTGCCCCCTCATATTTAGCTGGTGCTCGACAGGACAGGACAGAACCAAAGGATGGAAAGAGGTCAGGAAAAGAGAAGGTGACTGCCAAATGTTGGGTAAGAAATTTCAGCCAATTGTGTCAAGCAAGGCAGTATATTTCTGAGTATGCATTTATCATTCCTTCTGTCTGGGCTTTATAGGGCCATTAGTTTGTAAAGAAGATGCCTTCTTTTTCTGTTTGCACTGTCCACAGTAAGAGCTCAATGCCAGTTGCAAACACAGTGTTTTCTATTCACACTGAGGGGAAGGATCAATCACGCAGATTCCTAATGACCACGCCCTCTAATTTAACATTTCCCCTCCCTTTGGTTACCTGGCAACCGAGCATGCTCAGTTTGTTCTACCAATAAGTTTCATTAAAAAAAAAAAAACCCAGCCCAGAAGTGTGATTGTATTTTCACTGGTACAATACAGCTGAAATACAGATCTTTGAGCAGTGTTATGCTTTTGCACACAAGTTAGGGGGAAAAGAAAAATAAGGCACCATTTGCAGCAACATAAAAAAAGCAGAACGAGGGAGAACAGTTGTTTGTCAGCCCACAGGACATGAAATGAAAGAAGGGAGGAGGAGGAAGTGGACGTAAAGAGAGGAATGATTGACACACCCACCAAAAAGCATTGGAGCACAGTGTCTGCAAGCACTAGAGATGGAGTGAAGACATTTTTTCCTTCCCTTTTCATTTTATCGGAGGATTGGGTTAGTACGGATTTGCAGGGGGAAAACAGTGTGATAGCTTCTGTTTGCCACTAATGTCATGTGAACCATGCAAATTAAAAGGGGATCTAAGTAGCACCAAACACACGCTAAACCACTGTGTAGATGAGCCCTATGTGAGACCAGGCCAGATCCTTATGAGCCCGTTTCCTCAGCATCAACTGCCTCATTCTCCCTAATGGCAGCCTGGCCTGGCAGATGTTTATGCTGTCGAATAAAAGGACTCTGTTGAAAATTTAATTTTAGTTTGATAATGCTATTATTTTGTATTGTAGTTCTTGTTGTTGTCATCCACTTGGAGGGGTATGTGAAGCCCTGCTTGATGCAATATAAATATAAAACATAAATAAATGAAGGACTGGGACATAATTAAACAGAATAATCTTGTATTGTGTTGCTCATGCTGCATTGGTCTGCTGTATTGCTCTGCGGAAAACTTATGTAGATGATGTCAAGTGATATGAAGCTACCAGTCGTGTTTTATCTGTGACTGTGGTTTCAGACATGTTGCACTAATCGAGCAGTGAACATTCAGCAGCTTACTCTCAAATGAAGGACAGCACCGGGTAACCCACAATAATAAGAGAAGGGGAAGTTTACTATGGAAAAAGGTTCATTTGAAACGAAGGTAGCCAACTGCCTCATAAAAATTAACTCAGTTCCTATGTTATGATTCTCACCTGGTACAAGAAGAACTTGTCCTGGTAGGTATAGCTTAGATTCACAGATAATTGTGATGTTAATGCAAGGATCCCCTGGGTACCACTATGCTGTTCTCTCTCCATGAAGTGCATCTATTTGAAATAAGTCATTTTTGCCCAAAAGGTGCATTGCTGGCACCAGCATTGTTGATCTCAGGGGCGTGAGGGAAGAAATCTTCTTTTCCATTTTCTTTGTTTTGACTATGGGAAGATTGAGAGAAGCCTCTGATGCCTGCTTATAGCCTGAATGAATTCTGAATCCATTCCTTATTAATAAGCATTAGATGAGCTTGGAAATGCTCCAACATCTGCCATGTCTTGCTTGCTGATATGTCAGAATTAAAAAATTCCATTGAATGAGTGCTTTTTAAGTGGACCAGAGACACTTTAAACTATTATTAGTACCTTGCGGAACGCCTCTTCCGATATGAACCGGCCCGTGCACTACGTTCTGCTACGAAGGCCCTCCTCCGGGTTCCAACTCACAGGGAGGCCCGGAGGGTGATGACAAGATCTAGGGCCTTCTCAGTGGTGGCCCCCGAACTATGGAACAGTCTCCCTGAGGAAGTACGCCTGGCGCCGACTCTGCTCTCCTTCCGGCGCCAGGTCAAAACCTTCCTATTCTCTGAAGCATTTTAAGTTACACTGATTTAATTTTAAAAATGTTTATTGTATTGGATTGTTGATTGTATTTTAGTATTATTTTGTTATTCATTGTATTTTTATGCTATTTTATGTTCACCGCCCAGAGAGCTATTGCTAGTCGGGCGGTATATAAATTTAATAAATAAAATAAATAAATAAATAATATTCATTATTAACATGCTGCCAACAGTGTTAAGGATGTACACCCGGCATCTCTGAGTACAAGAGACAGATCTCAAGAGTCTGTAATAGAATAATTTACAGTACATGAGACACAGTTGTGGCAAAGAATGTATTGGTCCAGTGCCAGTAGAACCTTAGCATTAGTAACATGTTACAATGACATCTCTACCAATGCTGGAGAGTATGCTGTAAGGAATAAAATATTGGGGATTTTTAATCTTTGATTCACGTCAGTGAACCAGAGTTTGGAAAATCTGCAACAGCAAAGATTCCTGGGAGACAGCCTCTCTGTGACTCCTGAGTACATATCTTGAAAGCCTGAAGGTATAGACTTCCTGACTCCTATAAAAATGTGGGGAATGTCGCCCAGTAAGAATCAGGCGCTCATTTCAAACAAAGAAACAGTTTGCATAAGGTTTATGGGCTCATCCAGATGACTGTAAAATGTGTGACATGATTGCTTTGTGTTTTCATTATTTTTCGGTCATCCATATGACGCCGTGCGCTTTTGCGCATTTTCGCACTGTTAAATCCGCTCCTGCAATACTGCAAATCATGCGATTTGCTTTTTTAAACCGGGTATCATCCGCTGTACCTTCAGGCGCTCGGATGCAATACCGCAGACTTTACAGCTGTGGGCGTTTGATGGGCGGTTCTTGGGCGGTTCCCCATATCCCTTCCCTCATTCTCAGCCAATCACGTATTTCCACTGTTGAGCATGTGCGCGAATGTCCGGGGAAAGCCCAGGGAAAAGGAACCAATCAGAGCAATGGTGTGGTGTTGGGGGGCCCCCTGCAACTTCTACTGCGCAGATGCAAAAAAGTGCATTTGCGCAGAAGCAGCAATAGCGGTTAATTTTTAGCCAGCCTGCAAACTGGGCAGCCGCTCAGAGTGAGATCTGCAATTGTGGTTGTTTCTAAACTTTTTCAAGGGAGAAAATATTTATCTTTGCCTAACCTCCACCTCCCACCCCTCACCCCCCGCATCGAATGCCCTTCTTGAACGTATTGGTCTTTGCTTCCAGGCATCCAGAGTCGAGGGAGAGGGGGAGGGCGGGAGAAGAGAAATAGAGGCTTTCCTCTTGTATTACAGACACTCACGCACCCTTAGTCAATTTCCCTTTCCTGCCTGCAAGGCTACTCTCTTTGAGTCTTGTCAATTTCAACCACAGCCTACAGGTTCTCCCCAGCCCAGCTGAGCTGAAAAGCATACAGTCACTTTTGCAAAATATCGCAAATACAAGCAAAAAACCCACAGGAATTACTGGCATATAAGTGGTTTGCTAGAGCGTGTCAGCCACCCGCAACGATAGAGACTGGTGGTCTACCTTCCTAGACATGACACATCGTTACTTGCTGTTCTGGAGAAATAAGTGGAATTGCAATCATGTGTATCTCCAGAAACGTTAAAGGTAGAAAAGCATACAGTTGGTTTTGCGAAATATTGCAAATACAAACAAACAAAAATACAGGAATTATAGGCATATAAGTGGTTTGCATGTTTCTTTTATCAGAGGGAACACCGCAAAGCCTGTGCTGGTTGCTTCAGCACAGATTGACACAGCAGCACGCGGGTCTGTTTGCCCACATTCCCTGCCCGAGCCAAGAGCAGCCACCCATGGGGGGGGCTGTTTGCTTCCCTCAGGGGCAGCATTCCTGCTGCCGAGCCGCGTAACGGTCCAGGGCTGAACCCTGCAGTGAATGAGCCCAAGGGTTACGGGAGGATTCACCCAGCGATTACAAGCGCTGATCCCTTGCACTGCCCACAATCCCCCTGGATGGTCAGGGGCACCGGGAGATACCCCTCCTAGCCGGTGCTGCTCCAGGGTGGTGAGCGACAAGGAACTGCATTACAGCCACTACTACCAAACCATCAGGAAATTCAAACTTTTGCGCTCGTACGTTCAAGCGCATGCGCCTTGTTGTGCTTTGTTGCAAAGGGGGAGAGGAGCATACATCATATTTTTGCGGACCAATTGGCTGATGGGGGGAGTGTTATGGGCAGAGCTGGGAAAAAGCGAGAAGAAGTACGGGTCCTCTCGCTGCGTGTGTGGGTGCAAAAAAAGTGGGTTTTTTATTGGGAAAGAGCGAACAAACAGGCAAAGTGAGGACTGTCAGATGACGAACCGGATATGGAAAATGTGGATTATCCCGCTCCGGTTGGATGAGCCCTATGACAATCTTAACCTTTAGGAGAAGTCAGGATAATGATTATCTGAAATATCAGGAATTTACAGCAGGGAGATCACAGCTATTATCTGGGAAATTATCAGGGAATGGTTTCTTGAAAAAAAAAGATTCCTTGACCAGTACTCCTAAACTCTTTAATTGTTCTTATTTGTCACGTCCGCATCTTCCTGGTCAGGTTCACATTGGAGTCAGTTCAGTTAGAAAAGGTATAAAACATGAGGGGTTTAAAGGGGTCAGCAGTTCCTCTTCTGGAGGGCTCCAACAGCTGCTTTTCTTACCAACACTCTCCAGCATCTTTGGGACAATTTGCAGAACTTCAGAGCTAAGGATTTGGGTGAGATCTTTCAAATCTAGTGCGGCTTACATGAGGGCAGAACTTTGGCTCATCGGGCTAGATGTGGAAGTCTCTCTCTCAGGCTTAGACTCCTAGCTTAGACTCTCCAGGAAAGGTATTCACAACTTTTGGGTTTCGAACTTTCCTTTTCTTTCTGTGTGGGTGAACTTGATGTGAAAGTGTGCATACGTTTAGTCTCTTTGCTTTAGAATATCTAGTGTTGCTGAGTGAATGAATAATAGTTAGAAAGCTGCTCATTGTTAATTGTAATTGTAAACTGCAATATTTTCCCTTGTTTCTTCTCTTAATAAAACCACTCTTTATTTTACGTTCTGTGGGTGTGTCATTAGGTTAAGGGTAGATTTATACACACTTTGGGGTGACGCACGGGTAACTCCAGCAAAAGTTCCTGCTGCAATAGGGGAACTTGCATTTCTAGTGAGCTATGCTCATGAGGAAGTCCAAGGTCCATTCATAACAATGAGTGTCCAAAACCCTCAAAAGAGTCTGTAATGAATGGAACCTGGGATTGGAGGAGGAAAGAGCAGAGACCAAGGCAGTGGTATCAGTTTTCCAAAATGATTTATTAGTTTCATTTATTCAAGAACTCTCAGTCACATAACATGCTCACATATGCTGTGAGGGAATATTGTTATCAAAGGTATTTGCTCTGTCTAGCTAGATAGCCAGTCCAGTAGCACAGAGGGATGGATGGAGCTGGGTGATTGTGGAAAGTTCACATTGCTCCTTCAGGGGTTGCAGAGGTTTTTGTCCCAAAATGGCTCTGTCCCCACATTTCTTATATTTTGCTCACTCTCTTGCTGCTTGACTGATGCCTTGATTGCGGACATTCTCTTGGATTGCATGCCCCTTTTCTGGCTATATGGCCACAAGTCATCTTATCTCAGCCTTATCAGGGCGTCTATAGGTAAATGCGCACACCTGTTCTGAAACATGCCATTTATTCTCCCAAGGAATATTGTCTTCATTTAGCTTTAAATTAAGTCCTGTTTTCCTTTTTTAGATAGCCATCAGCAACCTATTTTCTCTCTTTAGCAGTCTTGCAGCAATCTTGCAGCACTTACCTTTCCAAATATTCACTCATCCTTCTGATTCATGCTGTTTATAACTGATTACATTAAAAATAGTAGTAAAACTTCCCAAAGATACATGAAGACATGAGCATATTCACAAAACAGAGACTCGCTTTGCCAAATAAGATCTGACTTATTACAGTGCTGACAAGTCTTCCATGATCCTTTGAAGGTCAGGATTATTGGGGCACAAACATTAGTAGATTACTGGGTACGCCTGCATTTCTTCCTGCTATTTTTTTTCTTTGCAGGGAAAGTACATGTAGCCTGAGGTAGTGTAATTAGCCAAAACTTCATTGCACAATTCCATTGAATGTGTAAACTGACCCCTAATCATTTAAATGACTGGCATGCCCATCCTTCTTAATCATTTGGTCCAGCATTGATTAATTCATTTAGTACAGTTATATACAGTTATAGAGCCTGACACTGATTTTATGCCTTCTGCATTAAATTTTACCTTTGTAGTCCCTTTAGTATATGTGTGTGTGTGTTGTATTTTATGTATTTTAATTGTATTTTATGTATTTTAAATTTATTTTAATGTTTTTGTGATTTTACTGTTTACAATTTTATTATGTACATGTTTGATTTTATGTTTGTAAGCCGCCCTGAGTGCCCTATTATAGGGTAGAAGGGCGGAATAGAAATATTTTTTAAAATAAATATCTCCCTTTTCTTCCAATGTGGAACTCAAGGTGGTGTACATTGTGTTCCTGGGTAGTCTCCCATCCTAGCACTGATCAGACCTGGACCAGCTTAGTTTCAGCAAGATGGCTGCATCATTTGCCATCATCTGCCTGCAGCATGAGTGTACTCCACTGCAATGCTGGTGCGATTCCATATTTTTAGATGTTGCACAGGTAGGACAAGAGGTACTTTCTATCTTGAGCAAAGACATAGGACAGCAACTGAGGAGCCAATTATTAGTTATAGCACTAATGGCATAAGTGCAACAATAATGCAGAAAGTTGGGGGTTTGTTCATAAGGCTTGATGAGAAATGATGCTAATTAAACACCCAAATGAAGATGTGCCTTTCATAGACTTGCTTTCAAGATCAGAGAGAAACCACTTGGGGAGGGGATATTTCCTTTTCACCTGTATAGACTTCTTAATGTGATGAGCAGTTTCAGTCCATAGTCACAGTTTAATCTTTTTCAATGGGATTGTAAAAAAAACCCAAAAAACGAATTATTTCTCTTTGTCTAGATCTATTGACATATAGTTTTGGGAAATTAGGTCTTACCAATATACCCAGAGCTCACAGTTGATCAGGCTGGGGGCAGCAGGATACTACCAGAAGGAGTTTTGGGATCACATCAATGTAAACGTTTTTTAAAGGTTTATTGAAAGATATCCAATTTAACACAGCCAGGAGCACTCTTGTGAGTCACCCCATTGCAGGAACGGTAAAATGCAATATCAGATATGCCCAGTACTACTGATTTTTCATACTCATGCACAAACACAAATAACTGGTGGCCAACCAGTTTACTGTAGTGAGGAAGAAGAGACTTGGAGAAAAGGGGGAGGCATGCCTTCAGTCTCTATGCTGGCTGTGGTAGAAACTTCTCAAATGTTCTGGTGAAGCTGGGGTGTCTTTATAGTCTGATAATGTTTTGATGTTCTTTTGATATCTTAACTGAGCCACAGTATCACATCCATCAATCAGTCAGCTGGCACTTTATGATGTCAATCTCATGGTACATTTCCTTTCCCAGGATCCCCTCTCCTCTTTCCCACATCAGCTTGGCACCAAACTAAGGACACTTGCCGATCATGGGATCTTGGTCTCGCATTGTAGCATTTGTAATATTTTTATGCTTGAGGTCTTTCAGATACCTCATATTATCGTCTCTTCAGCACATCCAAGCCCTCTCTTGTCTCAGCCAAACCTAGACAGGAAAATTCATTCATACTCTCACTCATTCACTACATGTTATAATAATATAGACCACTCTGTTATCAGTAGCCTTGGGCAACTAGCTGGTTCCATACTGCATGCAAGCTATGTAACAGACACTGCTGTTTTTAAAACAAAACGGAGAAACTTATAAACACTTCTGATTTTATCTCAAGTGTTTCTGAATAACCTACATACTATTAGATTCTGAGATATATGGCTCTGGGGTTAAAGCTATACATCTGCTAATTTCCTGACCATTCAGGCCCTGGAGCCAGTCTTATATGTGCTTTAAATATACACTTATAAATGTGAGTACAATGGTATAACAATATTTGTGATGGATGCACAGCAGAGCCAAAGCATATTATTGTTGTTATGTCCCTTCAAGTAGATTACGATTTATGGCGACCCTATGAATCAGCGACCTCCAATAGCATCTCTCATGAACCACACTGTTCAGATCTTGTACATTCAGGTCTGTGGCTTCCTTTATGGAATCAATCCACCTCTTCTTTGGCCTTCCTCTTTTTCTGTTCCCTTCTGTTTTTCCCAGCATTATTGTCTTTTCCAGTGAATCATGTCTTCTCATTATGTGTCCAAAGTATGAAAACCTTAGTTTCATCATTTTAGCTTCTAGTGATAGTTCTGGTTTAATTTGTTCTAACACCCAATTATTTGTCTTTTTCGCGGTCCATAGTATGCGCAAAGCTCTCCTCCAATGCCACATTTCAAATGATTTTTCTCTTATCCCCTTTTTTCACTGTCCAACTTTCACATCCATACATAGAGATCAGGAATACCATGGTCTGAATGATTCTGACTTTACTGTTCAGTGATACATCTTTGCATTTGAGGATCTTTTCTAGTTCTCTCATAGCTGCCCTCTCCAGTCCTAGCCTTCTTCTGATTTCTTGACTATTGTCTCCATTTTGGTTAATGACTGTGCCAAGGTATTGATAATCCTTGACAAGTTCAGTGTCCTCGTCAACTTTAAAGTTACATAACTCTTCTGTTGTCATTACTTTAGTCTTCTTGACGTTCAGCTGTAGTCCTGCTTTTGTATTTTCCTCCTTAACTTTCATCAGCATTTGTTTCAAATCGTTACTGGTTTCTGCTAAGAGTATACATAAAAGCATATACAATGGAAATATTCCAATATCAATAATAAATGGCATACATATTTAAGTCCATAGAGGTATTCAGGCATTGATACATATCAGAAGAAGGAAAATATACGTCAGAAACTTCAGCTGGTACAACGTGCTGCAGCCAGAATGCTAACTGGGGCTGGTTACAGGGACCATACAACTCCCCTGCTAAAAAAGCTCCACTGGCTGCCAGTTTGTTTCCGGACACAATTCAAAGTGCTGGTGTTGACCTATAAAGCCCTACACGGCTTGGGTCCAGGCTATTTGTCAGACCACATCGCCCTCTATGTGCCTGCCCAGGCCCTGAGATCTTCAGGAGAGGCCCTTCTTTCAATACCTTCATCTGCACAAGTACAACTGGTGAGGATACGAGATAGGGCCTTCTCAGTGGCTGCCCCTAGGCTTTGGAATCCCTCCCTAAGGAGATAAGAATGGCCTCTTTCCTGCAGTCCTTTCGTCGACAGGTAAAAACTTTCTTATTTCAGCAAGCCTTTGATTCTGAAGGCGGCTAAGGATAGGCCCAAAAGGAGGTCATATTGCTCTTGCTTGTTTATTTTTTAATTATTCTGATTTTATGAGTATAGTTTTTAATATCAGAAACAATTTAATGCTATTTTAAATTAGAGTTCATTTTTAATTATATCTGTCTATATTTATTTACTTATGTATTATATGCTTTTAACTTTGGTAGGTTTTAATTGTATCTGGTTTTTATCTGGAAGCCGCCGTGAGTTCCAATTTGGAAAAACGGCGGGGTACAAATAAAGTTAATAAATAAATAAATAAATAAAATAAACTTACTCCTGAATAGACATGCATAGGATTGCATCTATCTTTTCATTTATGAAGTGCTTGTTTATATGTATTATCTTTTCAGGGAGTATATAAATGTTTTGAATTTTGCAAGCAAAATTGCATTGATATTTGCAGCTAGAAGATGAGAAACGCACCTACCTGTTGCAGGAGGAAAAAAAGCATGTCCGTTGCTGAAGACCCAGTTAAATCAAACATGGTCTTAATATGCTGCAGTGAAGAGTTTATGGTACTGCAGTCTGTAACCCGCCCCCCCATTGTAGGACATAAGTTCATACTGAGAATGTTGGGATAAGCAAGCTTGCATGCCGTTAATAGGGAGATGTCCCTTCTAGCCAGAATTTGGAGACACCTCTATGCTTGTTTACCATGATGTAACTTCCTACTTATAGGTGTTAATTCCCTTATTTTCCTCTTCTTTGTTAAGAGATGTTGTTCTCTTATTAGCATAATTCGCTATTAAGGCACAGGTGAGAGAAGCATCCACAGGCTTCTCTCCCAGATGATCCCAATAATGGACTAAATCTACTACCTACTTCTATCTTTTCTTTCCAAGCTAGAGCCTGTGTTTCCTGAACATATGAAGGTTGTGAGTAAACCTTAATACTTTTTACCAAAGAAGACTGTCTCTGTTGTTCTTTTATTCAGTTAGAACTACTAAACTGTTTCTATTTCATTCAGGGGCATCACTACCGGGGTGCAGAGGGTGCAGACCGCACCCGGGTGACACCCTGAGGGGGTGACACCCAGAGCCGCCCCGCCCCGTGCCGTTGCCCCGCGCCAACTCCTCCTTGCCTCCCACCGCCAGCCTGGAGTGCGTGGTGAGTGTGTGCACGCGCGTGGTGAGTGTGTGCACGCATGTGCGCAAGACCAGCCACCCCCATCCATTCACCTGGGAGGGCGCACGCTGTAGGTCTGCACCCCCCCGCACTCCCGCTAGTGACGCCGCTGATTTCATTTAAACCAAATAGAGAATGACAAGGGTGATGGTGAAAAAACCTAGATTTCTTTTCTTTTCCCTTTATTAAGCAGCAACAGATGCACCCCCATGTGATCTAAAAGTGAGTGAAAAGGAAATATGACTAAGCAAACAGAAAAGCTGCCCTTTTAACACCCTGTGTAATGCATTGTAAGTGTACCTATGAATCTTATGGGGGCTAAAAAGCAAGGATATAAATGTTCCCATAAATAATAAACAATGAATTTCTTCCTGAGTTTCTACTAACATGTCCCTGATTTTAGGAAGCTTACAGTTATGCACAGTAACTATAACAACTAATGTCTGGGTGCTCAGGCTTTTCATTATCAAGTGTATTTAACAGGTTCTAACTGAAGCCAAAAACACCTCCTCCAGAGTGCTTCATAAACACCCAAGCCAGTATGCCTGGGTGAGCAGCAGCCTTGTAGCCAGCCTTCCCTGTTAGGTGAGGCAGCCACATTTCTAAATGGGGCATTTGGGGGAGAGGTACACAGCACCAGTGAATTCCCCCTCCCCCTCACTGGTGGAAAGGATGTGAGGGACAGGCCAGGAGAAATGAAAGGCAGTGACCTTTCCCCTCGCTTCTCCTCCATCCAGAGAGTGTGTTCACTTACATGAATGAAGTTTAATCTTTTGAATTGTCTCACCCTTTTTTAAAAGATCCCCAGGTATACCAGACTCAAAATCTTGACTTTGCCTATAACTACAGTTCACTTTCACCTGTGATCTGTCCCTGTGTTCTGATTCTTCATGAAAGGAACTACTTTGGTAAAGACAGTGAGCTCCTGAGTTTGGCTTTGATTCTGCATTAGGTATCTCAGTTTTAGATTCCATCTGAAAAACAAACCTGTTCATACTGCAAGTTTAAGGAATGACAGAGAGAAAATAAATACTATAGGGTGTATTTGTTAACTACTCCATGAGAGTCTTTCCTTCTAGTTTTGTTCCTGGCCTTTAGATTTTCCTTCCTAACTGGCTGCTATATAAAGGACAAACTAAGCAATTGGAAACTAACTGTGGAAAGCAACTGGATTTCTTTTTACTGGTTGCTGGGTTTATTTTCATGCCCAGAAACCCTGAAAAGGCCTCATGCTGAGCTGCTTATATTGAGAAAACCAGAAATTAGGCCTGAGTTACAGCTTAGGTGTCCAGCCAGCCAGCTAGCTAACTGCAGTGTACACAGCAATATTTCTATTCCTCTAGGGCTGTTTTCAACCTTTGCTATCAAGTAATAAAGAAAAAGAAGGGAAAAAATAGCCACTATGATTGTGAGTCTAGTGAGTGCCTTAAAGGAGTAAAGGGTAGCCATTTTTTCAGTTCACTTTAAGTTATCTCTTTATTTCTCCCTTTAGCAATAAGCACCCAATCCTGTTCTACTCATTATAATTAATGCAGAATAAACAAACTCTTACTTTTTTATGGCAGATAAACATGCTTCTTTATTGCTGTCTTGCACAACTGAAACTGAAAAGGAAAGTCCAAGGGATGCAATCTAACTCAAGTCTATAATACCAGGTTCTAATATTTAACTCTTCTAGGGACATGTTACTATACAGGGTGGGTTTATTTCAGGATCACCTAAGTAATTGTAGGGTAATTGTGATCATGAAAAATCCACCCTCAGTCAGGGAAATTCTTGAGTGAACAGACTTTTGGGGACTCTTCCATATAAGGCTTTTGTTGTGCACTCACCCTGCCTTATTCACTCAATCTGTCAAATTTAAAAAAAGACAATTTCCTAAAAAAATCCTGGGGGGGTGAAACACAGCTCGGGGGGCAGCACCCCATTCCCTCCCTCTCAGCTACAGGCCTAGTGACCAGCTGTGTGGGTGAGGAAATGATCAGGGCAGCTAGTATAGAACAATGCAGAATTATTCAAGGGGCACCAAAACAGAAGATGTTATGAGGCCAGGGGACAGGGATAGCTCTACAGTGGGGATAGCCAACAAGGTGCCCTCCAGATGATTTGGACCACAATTCCCATCATTCCAAACAGTTTGCCATGCTTTGGGGGCTTATAGGAATTGTAGTCCACAACTTCTGAAAGGTACCATGATGGCTACCCCTGCCCTAGAGGAATGACAGTGGCTACCTGCACCAGGCCTCACACCTCTGAAAGTGTCAGGTTCAGGAGGGAGTTGAAAGTTAAAATGCTTCCAAGAGGAGAAACAAAGATGGAAAGGATGTGTTCTATGCAGTTGAAGGAGTAACCATCATCGTTTATATGGTTGCATATACTTGTTTCATCTTCTCTTACTGTGCAGCAATACCTATAAGCCTTCATTGGGTGAAATGGGAAGAGTGAGTGGTTTGGGGATCTAAGAAATGGATTTCACATGGGACTGAGATTACAGAAACCCTCATCTTGCTTGCTTTCTCTTCCAGAAGATAGAGAGCCTTTACCCTTACAGGAAAGCACTCTAATTAGACACGAATAAAATAAATTACTAACTCCACTTATTGCCTCTTATGTGTGTTAGAGAAATTTTAATTAATGTTCTCCTTTGCACCTCTGCAATTCTATGGTTAAACTTCTGTCTTGTGAATGTAATGCCTGCCATCATCATTTAATGGAGTTATTATTTAAAAAAGAAATTTGCCAAGTAGTACTGCTTCCATCTAGGTGTTTGTTTTTTTCAATGGGAATAACCAAATTTACAGTGATTCCATTGTGATTAAGAGATTTCATCCTCTTAAAATGTCTTTGTGCAGATCTAGAAATTGTGCCCACCATTTAAAACTCAATAGTTCTGCCAGGCATTCACAAGGGGAACATTCCAGCTCCTGAAAATTAATTTAGGTACTGGAAAGCATTGAAATTACTGCCTCATCTAAAAATGTCCAAAATAATCACATTTTAAAAACTAACTTTTTATGACTCATTCTAAAATCACTTGTGGTAGCACAAGTTTAAAGTTCCAAGTATAAAATACCAAATATTATAGTCATAGCAAAGATCAAAGGGGAAGGGTTAGAAGGGTCTGATATAGAACATCTACAATTTTCAGTTTACAAACAGGCTGATGTCTCTTTTGAGACATGGTACTAGTAGTTTCTTCCATATTAGCTCTTTTACCTGGAATAGCCATCCTTTTTGTTAGAACTTTTATGTGTGTTGCAGCAGAATGCAGAAATAACTGGTCTGTTAAGATTGAAAGATTAAAGAAACGTAATGTTTATTACTACAAAGAGGAAAAATCATACATGCTGAAGCAGCCATGCAGCTTGTACTCAGGGAGCCATTACTAACTAACCAAGGACAAAGACAAGAAGAGAATGGAGGAAGGGGATCAACAAAGCCTGCAAAAACAACAAACACTTTAGTGGAGGAAGCAGCAAAAGGAAGAATAGATTGCCTTTCTGGTTTTGGCTCCACACTAGTTCAGGTTACATACCTTGGTGCTTTGCTCCCAACACTTTTTTCACTCATTTTTGCAGAATGTCCAGGAGTAATTTGCTGTGTTGTTATCTTACGTTTCTCACACCTGATTTATGGCCATTTCAAAAAGTATAAAGCACAACTGAAGAGCCAACCAGTGCACTGTGGACTGCCAGAGTTCTGTTGAGGATTTTCAAGACTCTCACGCCTTTATTCAAAAGCTTCTTGCTTGCAAGTTCAACTTTTTTTTGTTTTTCTGTGAGTGATGAATAGCTCATTCATTGCCCCTTTGATAACTTCTCTTTATTGTCGCTTTCTGTAAACTTCTGTTCCTATAGGATGTGAAGAAATAGTGTCTCTCTCTCTCCCCACCCCCAAACCTATGTAACTGGAGGACAGGATTGGTCTACCTATGTCTGATTAAACTTTATCGATCTTGGCCATGAAAAACAGCATTGCTAGCTTCACTGAGCTTTATTAGGCATGTGGAGTCTATGGTGGTTTTGCTTTGTTTGGGATTCCTCTAGTAGGAAAAATTCCTACAAAAATTTTTAATTCTTCTTGTAGGAAAAAAAATGCTGTGCAACTATGCAGATTAGCTTAATTTTTCATAAGCAATAGTTGATGTCATAATTTGATATCCTAATATTTGAAATAAACTTGGAATTTAACATAAATGGAGTTTGT
The DNA here is from genome assembly GCF_030035675.1 of Rhineura floridana. Lineage (NCBI taxonomy): Eukaryota > Metazoa > Chordata > Lepidosauria > Squamata > Rhineuridae > Rhineura > Rhineura floridana. The sequence continues at coordinate 239,066,281 of NC_084480.1, forward strand.
ACACCTTTTATGTTCTGCCTATCTGTCCCACTACTTGTCCTCTCAACCCTGCCCATCCTGGCTTGTTTGTGCAAGTTAGGGCGGGGGGGGGAGCTGACTGATTGAGTCAGAGGGGTGGTTAACACATCCTTGTGTGAGGGGATGGTCCTCACTGACTTGAGGCGGTGGCGTATCTGCTCCTAAAAAAACCTGGCCTGGCCTGGCCTGGCCTGGCCCCGCCCCTCAGTTCTTTGATTACTGCCCAGTTGCTAATACTCCTTTTTAGGCAAGGTACTTGAGAGGGTGGTAATGGTTCAGCTGTAGCCTCTTTGGAGGCAAGCGATTATTTGGACCCAATCCAGTCAGGACTCAGGCCTGGTTTTGCCATAGAATTTGATCCCACAATGGCTTTTGATACCGTTTTTCATGGTATCCCTCTAGACCAGCCTTGTCCAACCTTTGGGTTCCCAGATGTTGCTAGACTGCAACTCCCATCAGCCCCAGCCAGCATGGCCAATGGTCAGGAATTATGGGAACTGTAGTCCAGCAACATCTGTGGCCCAAAGGTTGGACAAGCCTGCTCTAGACCATGTTCGCGGGTTCGGGGTTGGAGGCGCTGTTTTACAGTGCTTTTGCTCCTACCTGCATGGCTGGTCTCAGAGAACAGCATTTGGGGTATTATGTGTCTACACCCTGGCAACTTAGCTGTGAAGTGCCACTGCCTTGATACCAGTGCTATTTAACATTTCTATGAAGCCCTTGGGAGCAGTCATCAGGAGGTTTGAGGAATAGCATCATCAGTATGCTGATTAAACCCAACTTTATTTCTCCATTAAATTTGAGCCAGATGAGGTCGTGCACAAGCCTGGATGCAATAGTAGGATGGATGAGGGCCAACAGATTGAGACTGAATTCTGCTAAGACAGAGAGACTATGGGTGAGTGGTTTTGCCTGGTCTAGAAGAGGATGCACACCATCTGAAGGAATGGGTACACCATTTAGTGGTGTTCTTGGAGGTCCAGGTAGCATCTGTAGTGAAGAGCACTTATCACCAGATTTGACTGGTGTATCAAACTACATCGTTTCCTAACTTAGCCACTGTGACTCACATTTAAACTACTGTATTGCACTCTGTGTGAGGCCTCCCTCACAGCTGAACTGGAAGCTGTAGCTGGTGCAGAATGCCACAGCCCAGATGGAGAGTGGTGCTCTTTATCAGGTGCATATCATGCCAGTGCTAAAGGATCTGCACTGGCTACATCTTACCCATCAAACCATCCTGCTACTTACATATAAAGCCCTAAACAACTCTGGATCAGATTATCTAAAGGCTGCTTTTTCCTCCACTGCCCAGTAAGGGCATTAAGATGAACAAATGGAACTGACTTAGCTTTGCTGCAGCCTGATGATTACCGGCTTGTGGTACAAGGATGTGCGCTTTTTCACTGGTGGCACTAATGTTGTGGAATACTCTCTCTACTGAAATACAAGAGGCCTCTGCTGGCTCTTGGAAGACACAGCTGTTTAGACAAGCATTCTGATCTTCTTACCTGGAACTCCTCTTTTTAATGGCTGTTTTAACTGTTGTGCTGTTTTAATGGGCTTGTTTTGTTGCATGTTGTCACTGTGGATACTTATTTTAATTTTTTGATGGAATTGTTTTATTGTGTATTTTAATTAAGTGTGTTTATATTTTTGTAATTGGGTTTTTTACTTGTAAACTGCTTAGAAGCCACTTTGGCAATTAAGTGGTATATAATTGATTAATTAATTGATTGATAGTACATCACATATGAATTCCTAATTATTTCCCAGTTTTCTTGTACTTGCCAGCTTTCTGTGGCTCCCTAGATGCTAGGAGATAGGCATGCCCTATAGATTCCTTAAGAAACTTCACTTTCTCCCCACATTTTAAACAAATATACCAAGGAGAACTGTGAGCTTAAAAAACACCATTTTAAACAAGTACTTAAGGGGTTTTTCTCTGCCTTGCTGAAAGATTATCTCCTGGATTGGGATAATTGCCCATTATCTTGTCTAATTGCTGGCACAGCAGTTCAGATTCCTTCTGAGCTGGCCTTTATGGCTGGCAGCAACATTTCCAGTTCCACAGTCAGCATTTGGATGGTTTCTTCTGGGCCATTAGACAGGAAGCCTCTTAATGGTCAAGGACCAGTCTGATTTGTCATTAGTACTGACTTCAGAAAGAAGGGAGCCAAGATGTGAACACTGTGAATAGTAACAATAACTTATGATCTGTCCATCATATGGAAAGGGGTGGTGAACCCATGGGCTGAATTAGGCCCACCAGCCCCCATCTTCTTCTTTATTGCAGTGCTGGGCTCGTAGTCCAGCATTGCTCTGGGCAGGACAATCATCCAGAGATGGGTGTTTGAAGAATAGAGGCTATTGTCCTCCTCACTGCAGTGCTGGACTAGAAGGAGAGGTTTAGACCTCCCCATTGCAGTTCAGGGTTGTGGTGGAGAAATTGCCACACTGCAGCACTGTGTTGTGCTGCTGTGGCGCTGAATGGTGTGTGTGTGAGAGAGAGACAGAGACAGGGAGCATGATGTATGTGGTATGTGTGTAGGCAAGAGTGAGGGTTTGCTGCTCCTGATATAAAGACTAAAGACCCGTTCACACAAACAAGCATTGGTTTGGTGACCACAGCCATGGGGGGACTACTCTGTACAGCAATTTGTCTGTATGCAGGGCTTTGTCATGTGCATCTGGGGATTATCCAGTGCCTGCAAGGAAAGAGGACCATCACCGCCCAGGGAGGGAGAGCCATCTGCCTGCTTTGCTGCTGCTGCTGCTTGGCCAACATCTCTGCTCTCTCCTTCTTGGGCTCCTGCTCTGCACGTGGGCACCTTGCAGGACCAGGCTCCAGGTACTCAGCCAGCTGTGCCTGATACTGTTCCACCTGTCCCTTCTTTGGAGGGGATATATAAGCCGGCTGGCTGAGGGGGCTTGGGAGATCCAGTGCCTGCAAGGGAGAGCCATCTGCCTGCTTTGCTGCTGCTGCTTGGCCAACATCTCTGTTCTCTCCTTCTTGGGCTCCTGCTCTGCACGTGGGCACCTTGCAGGACCAGGCCCCAGGTGGCGTTTTACATGGGAAGAAGAATGGTCTTAGAGCTGGCGTTTGGGCGCACAGAATACGGGACTGTGTCTTCTGTGTGGGTTTGAAGTGGATGAATGGGTGTTATATGAGTGTATGTTGTGAGTGAATGTGTATTTTTATGTATATGAGTTTTTTGTATTTATAGTTTATCATGTGCCTCGGGAAGAGATTTTATCATCAAGAGGGGAGACCTGAGGGGGCCCCAATTGCCGTAGTGACGGGTAGAGGGAGGTGCGGTGATATGAGAGGGACGTGCCAGGTAAGGAGAACGCGGCCCAGACATGTAGTGGGTTGTTGGTTGTCCTATCAGCCAACTCTCAGATCTCCAGTTGCTGCTCTTTAATGCCAGATCGGTACATAATAAAACCTCCCTTGTCCATGATTTGATTGTGGACGAGGTGGCCGATCTGGCATGTATAACCGAGACCTGGGTGGGCAAACAGGGAGGAGTTAGTCTCTCCCAGCTCTGCCCACCGGGGTATCTGGTTCAGCATCATGGTAGATCTGAGGGTCGGGGAGGTGGGGTTGCTGTGGTCTATAAGAGTTCCATCTCACTCACCAAGCACCATGTCCATGCAATCACTGGTCTGGAGTGTTTGCACCTTGTGCTGGGCCAGAGGGACAGACTGGGAATCCTTTTGGTGTACCGCCCACCTTGCTGCCCAATGGCTTCCCTAACTGAGCTGACGGAAGTGGTCTCGGAGGTACTGTTGAGATCCCCCAGACTATTAGTACTGGGAGATCTCAACATTCATGCTGAGGCTACTTTGTCTGGGGCGGCTCAGGACTTCATGGCCGCCATGACAACCATGGGGCTGTCTCAATATGTTAGTGGCCCAACACATACATTGGGGCATACTCTTGACCTGGTCTTTGCTACCGGACATGGGGATAGTGATCTGGATGTGGGGAGTTTTACATCTCTCCCGTTGTCATGGACAGATCATTGCTTGCTGAAGTTTAGACTTTCAGTAGCCTTTTCCCTCTGCAAGGGTGGGGGACCTATTAAATTGGTCCGCCCTCGGAGACTAATGAATTCTGAAGGTTTTCAAAAGGCTCTGGGGGTTTTTCCGGCTGATAAGACTGGCGCTCCTGTCGAAGCCCTGGCCGATCTGTGGAATACAGAGATGACCTGGGCTGTTGACACGATCGCTCCTGTGCGCCATCTCCTATGTAGAGCTCATACAGCTCCTTGGTATACTCCGGAGCTGAGAGCGATGAAACAAGACAGGAGGCGGCTTGAGCGGAGATGGAGACGAACTCCTGATGAATGCAATTATGAGCTGGTTCGTGCTTCTACTAAGCTCTATGTAGGAGCGGTGAGGGCGGCAAAAAAACAACATTTCACCGCCACTATTCAGTCATCTCTCTCACGCCCACGGGAGCTTTTTAAAGTGGTTCATGGCCTACTCCATCCAGGCCTACAAGATACGGCAGATACATTGGTAGCTCGATGTAATAAATTTGCTGAACACTTCCAGCATAAGATCTCATGCATTCGCCGGGACTTAGACTCCTATTTAATAGCAGTTAATCCTACTGAGGTGTCCGGAGCACAGTCTTGTTATGTTTTGTTGGATGAGTTTCAGTTGGTTCAGTTCGAGGACGTGGACAAGGTGCTTGGACAGGTTCGTGCGACCACTTCGGTACTGGATCCTTGCCCCTCTTGGCTAATTAAAACTAGCAAGGAAGGAACAGTTGGCTGGGCCAAGGAAGTGATTAATGCCTCTTTACGAGAGGGAGTGGTCCCTGGCTGTCTGAAAGAGGCGGCAGTGAGACCACTCCTGAAAAAACCTTCCTTGGACCCAGAGGATTTCAGCAGCTACAGACCAGTAGCCAATGTTCCGTTCCTGGGCAAGATCCTGGAACGTGTGGTTGCTGACCAGCTCCAGGCACTATTGGATGAAACCGATTATCTAGATCCATTTCAATCGGGGTTCAGGCCTGGTTTTGGCACTGAGACTGCCTTGGTCGCCCTGTTTGATGACCTATGTCGGGAGAGAGACAGAGGGAGTGTAACTCTGTTGATTCTCCTTGACCTCTCAGCGGCTTTTGATACCATCGACCATGGTATCCTTCTGGAGAGGCTTGCGGAGTTGGGAGTTGGAGGCACTGCTTGGCAGTGGTTCCGCTCCTACTTAGCGGGTCGCCTCCAGAAGATAGTGCTTGGGGAACATTGCTCGACACCGTGGGTTCTCCAATGTGGGGTCCCGCAGGGTTCGGTTCTGTCTCCCATGCTTTTTAACATTTATATGAAGCCGCTGGGGGCGGTCATCAGGAGTTTTGGAGTGCGTTGTCATCAGTATGCTGATGACACGCAGCTCTACTTCTCCTTTACATCTTCTTCAGGTGAGGCAGTTGACGTGCTGAACCGTTGCCTGGCTGCGACAATGGACTGGATGAGAACTAACAAACTGAGACTCAATCCTGATAAGACTGAGATGCTGTTGGTGGATGGTTTCTCTGATCGGATGGTGGATATATACCCTGTCCTGGATGGGGTTACACTCCCCCTAAAGGAACAGGTGCGTAGTCTGGGAGTCATCTTAGACTCTTCCCTCACACTTGAGGCTCATGTAGCCTCGGTGGCCCGGAATGCGTTCTACCAACTTCGGTTGGTAGCCCAGCTACGTCCCTATCTGAGTAAGGAGGACCTCACATCAGTGGTACATGCTATGGTAACCTCGCGTCTGGACTACTGCAATGCGCTTTACGTAGGGCTACCTTTGAAGACGATTCGGATGCTACAGCTAGTGCAAAATGCAGCGGCCAGACTGCTAACAAGAACTAAGCGGTCTGAGCATATAATACCTGTGTTAGCCCGTTTGCACTGGCTTCCAATATGCTTCCGGGCCAGATTCAAAGTGTTGGTACTTACCTATAAAGCCTTATACGGCGCGGGACCACGATATCTGTCGGAACGCCTCTCCCGATATGAACCGGCCCGTACACTACGGTCTACTATGAAGGCCCTCCTCCGGGTTCCGACTCATAGGGAAGCCCGGAGAGTGGTGACAAGATCTAGGGCCTTCTCAGTGGTGGCCCCTGAACTATGGAATGGTCTCCCCGAGGAGGTGCGCCTGGCGCCGACACTATCATCTTTTCGGCGCCAGGTTAAAACCTTTCTCTTCTCTGAGGCATTTTAATTCCTGTTAATTCTAAATTATTATATTTTGATTTTAGACTGTACAGTTTTTTGTACAGTTTTGTATTGTGATATACTGTATTGTGCTATTTTTATTGTATTTTTAATGTTCACCGCCCAGAGAGCTGTTGCTAGTCGGGCGGTATATAAGCTTAATAAAATAAATAAATAAATAAATTATTACCTCACCACTGCAAGTTGCCAAAAGGGTTTGCGGTGGAATAGAGAAAAATCACCAGATTCATTGTTTTCATAAGTTTTAACAACTTTTTTTGATAGACTGGGGACAGTTCGTGCCCTGACTATAGCAAGACATGTGCAAGCTCCTCTTGTTAGATTATGGAGAAGCATCAATGAACAAACAATAGGCTCTTCTGTGAGACTAGGAATGCCATTTCCTAGCAACTAGTACATGTTATGTTCCCATCTCAGTGGTTGTTAGGGTTGGGGTTCTTGTCAGCAATGGGTAAAGCAGAACTCAGCCATGTCATGATACTATCCAGCGATGTGTTGAAAACACTCATCCGTAGTTATGTTTTAATCATCTTCATCAGTGCTGACATCACCCTCCCCACCAAGAAAGAATAATCGTACCTTCAGTTATTCACACAGTCCTGCTATAATTTAGCACCCTTGACAATTGTCTGGTTGTCCAACCGCAGGTCTAATCTGCACTGAAATGAACAGCTATTCATACTATTGTCCTCCTATACAATTCTGTTTATGTGTATATTGTTGCACATCCCAATCTCCAAGTGGTGCAAGACTTCCAGCATTTACACAGGTTTTGGTTTCCTTGGAATGAAGGTCAGCAGAAACTGTGGTATCTTTATGATATATGGTTTATTTGCACATATATACAACCTGAGCATAAGATGGAAAGTCTCACAGTGTTAACTCACAGTGATAAGGAACTTGTTCTTTTAAGTTGAGACCTTATCCCAGTCTGAGTCTGTGTTGGAATTGCTTTTTAATATGTTTTTAAGCCTTTTTTTTAAAAAAAAATATGTAATTGTCTTAACTATTTTCATACATGTAATGGTTTCTAATTGTTTTTATATGTGCAGTTGTTTTATGTATGTTTTGATTGTATTATGAAATTGTTTTGAGGTGCTTCAGAGATTAGATTAAATGGATAGATTACATAAATCTCAGCCAAAGGTGAGAAGGGAAACTACATGTATGCACAGAGCTCTATGTGCTACTGGGAACCTTGGTCACATCAAGCTTTGAAATTCAAGAAAACTTATATACACATACCAGTTTGTGCAGATGACCCTGTTCACAACTTTAGATGAATGCACATGGGTTAAAGGGTAGGACCCATAGATCTGCAGAGATGTTTGGGCTGGGGCCAGCTGGCATGTTCCAATTCCTCCTCCAATTGCTTACATATGGAGGATAAGGGGAGAACAGGGCTAGGGGTCCAAATCCCGAATATGGGCTCTATGTGCATGTACGCAGACATGGCATTTTTCCATGTGCTTTCTCACCTTCTGACAAATCTACAGAGGCTGAGGGTGGTGCTCGCTGGCGTGATCTCCCTTTTCCTCCATGTATTCCAAGAAAGCATGCAGACAAAGGTGACAAAGGGGAGTTCAACAAGTAATACTTACTAGAGTAGAAGGTTTTCTTAGCATCACTCGTGAATGTTGGTAATGTGAGATAGAAAATGGAATGGTTAAGTGTATATTTATTAAAATCAAGATGTTAGTTTTAGCCAATTTAGGTCTCACATTCAGATTACAAACAACATAGGGAAACGTGCATTGCTCTTGGGGATAATAAACAGCATTCTGAAACAAATGCATCTAGTTTGTAAGTAGAGTATTTAAGATATTGTGGGGCATGGTCTCGTCACAGAAAGTGAAATATGATGGACCTGCATTCATTTTACTATATATCTAGAGCACATTCATTTGAAAGACACCATCATGCAAAACAAATGAGAGCCACTGGTGTATAATGGTTTACATATTGGACTAGAACCCATGAAAGCCAGATTCAAATCCCTACTCAGACATGCAATTCACTGGGTGACCTTGGATCAGTCACGATTTCTCTGCCAAAACTCAGAGTTACTGTGAGGATAAAGTGGAGTAAGGGAGGGGGAGAGAAACATACTTCACCCTGGGTCCCTGCGAGGGGGGGATGATATACAAACACACAAAATAAATAACAAATGGGGCCTGCAAGAAAATGTTACACATGTGGAGCACTCCTGCTTAATGTGCCAGCCAGCCATATCCATTTCTAGGACACTTCCATTCCATTTCCCTCCCACAACAGTCACCATTCCCACAACCACTTAGCATGCTCATTCTTCATTGGACTGTTTTGATTTCCTCACCCACCCCACTTTTTTCATTCTTCTATAAATCTTGGCGTTCTTGCCAATAGCTCTCTCTTGTGCGTGGATGGTGCCATTTTCGCTACACAAGGATTCCTCACACTTTTCTTCTACATAGACCACTTGAAAATTGCTAGGGTCTGAAAGTATCTGAAAATTTACTATGGACATATGCAAGATAATTAACTCCCATTAGTGATAAGAGCAAGAATTTGGGCTGTGCGTATGATATTGTAATTTAAAGGTGTAATTTTAATTTTGCTAGTTGTTTATGTCACTACTATTGCCATTACATTCAGTGATATCTGGGAATTACGATTTACGAGTAACATTAGTACAAAAAATATTACTAAGGATTCTGTATGGTTTGTTACGGGAGGAGGTCCATGGGGGTGACACCATGAGGTACTGCACCGGGTGACACCAGCCCTAGTGACCCCACTGGGTGTAGATCCCTGTGGTGGCATGGATCATAGAGCAGGAGCCACCCTCCCAGGCAACTCCCCCATTGCCAGCCACACCCTTTCCCGCATTGCCGCATCAGCGTGCACATGCTTGCCATCAGCAAAGATGGTGGTGGGGGCACCAACAGGCACCCTGCACTCAGTGCACTAATGCACTGACGCAATCAGTTCTATTTAAGTCCAGCGGTGGTAGTGCTGCTGCGTCACCACCTTCACCTTCAAGTTAAACCTAAATGTTCAGGGGGGACCAAAAAAAGTAGGGTGGGAGAACATTTTTCTGTAATAAATTTAATTATTTATTTTATTTTGTTAAAAAAAAAATAGAGAAGCCAGAAAATTTTGACGGGGTCTGGGCCCCTAGCCTCCCCACCCCCAACTATGAGCCTATGTCATCCTCCAGTTCTTAGGGCTTTACTTCTAGATTTCTGGTGTCTTCCCCACTGGCAGGCTCCTGGACAGTCACAGCCTCTTCTTCCTCCACCATCGACTGTAACTCCTTCCAGTCTAAGCCCTCTGACTGCCCACCCGCTCCCTGAATCTCTTTACCCACTTCAGTTTGGGGTCTGCAACTGGGCTTCTGGGTTGATCTCAGCCCCTTGAAATGGCTGTTCAGTCAGGCTCTCACCTCCTCACAGGGAGTCTCCCTTTTCTCTTCAAAGATGCTCTCAAGCTGTTGGTACATCTGCATCACCTGCTGGCACTCCTGTTGCCTTTGCTGCTGGTCGTCCTGGTGCCATCGTTGCCTTTGCTGCTGGTCGTCCTGGTGCCATCGTTGCCTTTGCTGCTGGTCGTCCTGGTGCCATCGTTGCCTTTGCTGCTGGTCGTCCTGGTGCCATCGTTGCCTTTGCTGCTGGTTCTATATCTTCGTCCTTTTAATTATTTTTCACTCTCTGCAAAAGATTACTGTACAGAGCTAAAGTACACAAGGATATCATAATGACGTTATAAGAAGACAGCATAGCGACACATATTTCAGAAGCGTATCGGTTTTTCACAGCTTGTCAGATCTGGGGCACTATTCTGATTTCTTGCTTTGCCATGAACCTTTAAATAATAGCTACAACTTTTCCATCAGTTTAAAGTGATAGCCTGTGAAACGGATATAATTTCTCCTTCTGTGGCATCTGCAATGCTAAAAGGAGACACATTTAAACAAACGTACATTTTGAAGTTTTTGCTTTGGCTGCTCAGCATGATGAAGTGCCTGTCACTGACATTGTTGATATGCCTAACACAGAGACTAGAATATGCTGCTCTCTTCAAGGAAACACCTACTTGTTGATTCCATGCCTGACTTGACTGAGTGCACAGGGAGTGTGAGTTTTCCACTGATGTGACATGTTTTTAGAAAACATTGAATGGAAATTGTAGTATAAAAGGATCCTTCCCCTTATCCTTCAGAAGAAGAAGAAGCTCTATTAACGGTATGTTGTTGTTATGTGCCTTCAAGTTGATTTCAACTTATGGCGACCCTATGAATCTGTGACCTCCAACAACATCTGTTATAAACCACCCTGTTCAGATCTTGTATGTGCAGGTCTGTGGCTTCCTTTATGGAATCAATCCATCTCTTGTTTGGCCTTCCTCTTCTTCTACTCCCTTCTGTTTTTCCCAGCATTATTGTCTTTTCTACTGAGTCATGTCTTCTCATTATGTGTCCAAAGTATGAAAACCTTAGTTTCATCATTTTAGCGTCTAGTGACAGTTCTGGTTTAATTTGTTCTAACACCCAATTATTTGTCTTTTTTGCAGTGCATGGTATGCACAAAGCTCTCCTCCAATACCAGATTTCAAATGAGTTTTTCTCTTATCTGCTTTTTTCACTGTCCAGCTTTCACATCCATACATAGAGATCGGGAATACCATGGTCTGAATGATCCTGACTTTAGTGTTCAGTGATACATCTTTGCATTTGAGGATCTTTTCCAGTTCTCCCATAGCTGCCCTCCCCAGTCCTAGCCTTCTTCTGATTTCTTGACTATTGTCTCCATTTTGGTTAATGACTATGCCAAGGTGTTGATAATCCTTGACAAATTCAATGTCCTCGTTGTCAACTTTAAAGTTACATAACTCTTCTGTTGTCATTACTTTAGTCTTCTTGATCAGCTGTAGTTCTGCTTTTGTGCTTTTTTTGTGTGCTTTTTTTGTTCTTGAGTTTACATGAAGTATATTAAAGGTATACTTCATGTAAACTCAAGCTAAGGGGGGGGAAAAGTCTGTTTGGCAAATGACCAGATTACGTTTTCAGAATCCAGTTTCAGACTGTGGAGCAAGCAATTATCTTCAAGAGTCAAGTTTAAATTAACTCCATCCCAATACCGTGGTGGTGGATTAAGAAGGGTCAAGTTCTGAGCATCAGATGAAATATCTCTACTGATTATTTTTAGACCTATTATAGCCAGTAGTGTAGTGGCACATTCAGGAGTGCAAGGTCCCTTCATGAAAGTCACAACACAACCACTCCCCTCACAGCCCTTTCTAAGATTATAAACCCTTCTAAAATTGTAAAATAATCTGGCCAGGCTTGAATACTGCTTTTTGCTTCTCTGTCACTGTCACCAATTAACTGTCCTTTCTCACTGTCAGAGACATAGCTTGAATTACTGAATTCAGTGCCTACCCTTTTATCTCCTGCTGCTACTAAACTGCTAGATGGTGTAGATGGGATGGATTCACTGTCTCTTCTGCAGTTACAGAATGCTCACTCTCCACAACTTGTCTTGACTTTTTGAAGTATGAACTAATAAAGGCTTGCTTGCAATTGACATTCATTGAGACTCTTCTCAGTGGCTAACACACTCCCTTTTATGCTGATTGGCTCACAGGGCACTGAAGACACAGGGACCCTGCTGGAACCTGGTTCCCAAAACAAGTAAGGGGTCTAAAACCTCCCAGGACCCTGGATAACTACAACCCTGATTCTAGCACTATTCTGGCACAAGCAGCACCACATCCTCTTCCCGTGTAACTGGTGGGCAGGCTGTCTTGCTAAAAGTGTGTGTGTGTGTGCGTAGGAAGCATACTGTATCTAGCAGCCAATTTTTAAATGAAACAAAAATATTCACAAAATGCTGGGGGAATTCCTGCAAAGGAGAAGGCAGCTGGGCTGGTGCTCAAAACTATTTTTTCTTTTCTGGTGATACATGAGTACTAGTGTACTGGAATGGTACAGTATGGAGTGGACAGGCACTGAGGCAATGAAAACAAAATATATATGAAAAGGTAAAATGGCCATTTTTAAAAGCTCACAAAATGGCACAAACAAAGGATGTGAAGAGGAAGTACTTATTACTGGTGATGTCACAGGCACTAGCCAACAGATTCTAATTACACAATATTCTAGTTACAACACATTAACTGGAGGAAGGGGTCACCACAGGAGCTGAGAATTTCCCTTCCAGTCACAAAGTATTTGAATACTAGTAAAATGTAATTCCCTGCAACATTTGGCTATTCCACTGGACCACTGGAATGCAATATCTGTACATTTATTGCCAAAGAAATGATCAGTTTGTTTTAATTGTGAAAAATTGAAGAGATATATCAGAGAAAATCCCAGTCTTCTCTGATTTAACAAGTCAGTCTTTTATATTGGGACTATTGCACACAAACAGCTCCTCAACATGAACAGGAGTCGGTAAGGAACTCCACTCAGTGCAGGCTTTGCCACTGCTAGGAAAAGGTATGAGTCTCTCAACCTTGTACCAGTATTTTCATCTAATCAGACAGATCAAATGCTGCCCTGTTGCTGCTATTAAAGTAAAATAACCAGGACATAGAGGATTCTGGGTACCTGAAGATATGCTTTCTGCCTATACCAGGACATAGAAGATTCTGGGTATCTGAAGATATGCTTTCTGTCTGTATCTAAGTGCAAAACTGCAATTTGTGGGAAAGTATCTGGCTAAGCAAAAATGTCTTTGTAGTTTCTTGCATGTCCTTGAAGTATCTTGTTTACAACAGTATACCCAGCTTGAAAGTGTTGCATCCCTTTTTAGCAAGTACTCCCTAACAATTTCTAGCAATTTAGAAATAATCAGAAATACTTTGAACTAAGCGAATTTCCTATGCATGACATATGCTCATAATCAGAGCTTGGAAAAGTTACTTTTTTGAACTACAACTCCCATCAGCCCAATCCAATGGCCATGCTGGCTGGGGCTGATGGGAGTTGTAGTTCAAAAAAGTAACTTTTCAAAGCTGTGCTCAGAATGTTAAAGCTTCATCTCTGAAGTCTTTGTTTTTTGAAAACTATAAAGGCTGGTGCCATTTTGTAGAAAGCAGAGTCAGTTTGCAGTTTTTCTGCTTGGCTCTCCAGCGCTGTATTTTCTCTGAATAAACTTGCAATCTGCTTCAGTTCAAAATTGCCTCCACGTGAATTCCTCCACACTGCCAAGGAAGCAGCTATTAAAATTCTGTATTAATCCAGATGGATTAACTTCTACTAAAGTGATTTCTTGCCAGCTGTCAAAGAGCCATTTGAACTTCTTGGGTAATAAGTTCATCTCTCTGTAATAAATAGCTTACATCAAGGTCACATTGTCCTTAGAAAATGCTTATCAATTTATATTTTTTCTCAGTATGATTGGTCTATGACGATAGTTGTCACTGGGGCCTCTGGACAATAATGTAGTTTTGCCTTTGTTATACTAAGGGTAGATGATAGCAAACCCTTTGATTGTATAGATCATGAAAAACTATGGAATGCTATAAAAGAAATGGGGGTACCACAGCATCTGATTGTCCTGATGCGCAACCTATACTCTGGACAAGAGGTTACTGTAAGGACAGAATATGGAGAAACCAACTGGTTCCTAATCGGAAAGGGTGTGAGACAGGGGTGTATTTTATCACCCGATTTATTTAACCTATATGCAGAACATATCATATGGAAAGCGGGATTGGACCAAGAAGGAGGTGTGAATATTGGAGGGAGAAATATCAATAATTTAACATATGCAGACGATACCATACTACTAGCAGAAACCAGTAATGATTTGAAATAAATGCTGATGAAAGTTGAAGAGGAAAGCACAAAAGCAGGACTACAGCTGAACATCAAAAAGACTAAAGTAATAACAACAGAAGATTTATGTAATTTTAAAGTTAACAATGAGAACATTGAACTTGTCAAGGATTATCAATACCTCGGCACAGTCATTAACCAAAATGGAGACATTGTATCAAAAATGCATATATTAGGACAAATATGCACAAAAACGTGAATTTTTCTGTGGACTTTCACATAGAGAGAAATTAAATAGCAGGCATATACATTGAAATATATTGTCTCATTGCAGAAGTCCTTCAAATAGGACATTCAGAAGCCAAACACCTCATGTAGTAAGTTCAAAGAAGCAATAATTCCAGAAAATTATCTGACAAAATGATAGATCAGTTTGAACAACAACAACGAAGTGTCTTAACTTTCTCAAGACCTATACTTACTACCATAAGCAGACATACACCTAATAACTCCCTTAGTTGGAAGAAACAAGCCTCTGGCAGAAGAAACTTTGCCACTGAATGGCAGGCTGGCTTCTTTTGCACTGCTGCTATGGATACCAAGCTATCCTCTTTCTTACTATTATATAACATGTAGTCCAACATGAAAAGGGTTGAATCTGCTGCTTTCCAACCTGACTGGTCCTAGAAGTGCCGGAACTGGTTCTAAGCTAAGAACTTTTAATTCTACAGCTCAGTCTATGCAGGTTTTCTTGTAAGTCCTTCTGTGTTCAATGAAGCACACAAATTGTGCATAGGATTACAGCCCTAGTAAAGTATATCACTAATGCAAGTCTATTTTTGTACAGCCCTGATTCTAAACTACTTGCACCTCAGCACAAAAATCTACAGGGAGATTCTAGCCACGTTCATTTCAGTTTGTTGGAACAAATTTGTGTGTGTGTGTGTGTGTGTTTGGTTCAGGGCCACAGAAGAACAAACCCTATTTAAATTAGTCCTTGTAGAGGAGTACTTGTGTTTCACTTTAAAAAACTGAGTGATCCATATGAGTTAGTACATTAGAAGCACCCAGCTGGGTCAGATGAATGGTCCAAATGGCCAGCACTCTTTCCCCCGCAGTGATTAACCATAAGCTCGGGAGGGCCAAAGGAATATATTTCTTCCTGTGCTGAAAGAGACATTTTCAGCTTTCCCACATGGATATCTATCTCACTTAATTAGTAATACTTGGTTTATTTGATATTAACTTCCTTGGCTTAATAAGCCAATTCATTTAAATGAGGATGATGTTTTCTATTGACATCGTCATTCCCATTTATAGGTATCTTCTATACACATGGTGAATTCTCAACAATTTGGCATATGGTTTCCATTTGGGGTTATAAAACTTTGACAGAGGAGGATTTGTCATGCAATGGTAATATTCTTTAAGTGCATACTGGAAAAAGAAATAGCTGTCCAGCTCTGAAAGGTTTTAAAAAACCAAAGGCATTGCCAAGCATGAGAATACAGCCCTATGAATATTTACTTAGGAATCAGCCTCACGGAACACAATCCTATTTACTTCCAAATCAGCAACAACAACAGAAGATTACACTGCAAGTTTCAAATTTGTTAGGTGATCAGAGCTTGGAAAAGTTACTTTTTTGAACTACAACTCCCATCAGCCCAATCCAGTGGCCATGCTGGCTGGGGCTGATGGGAGTTGTAGTTTAAAAAAGTAACTTTTCCAAGCTCTGGTTTATCTGCCACTTCTAGACCAGAAACATAGATATGATTAAAATAAAGGTAAAGCAATACAACCAAAACCTACCATACAAGATGCTTCCAATATGTTGCCGCCAGAAAATGAACCTGTTCATTTGCTGTAAGAGAAATGACTAAAGGTTGCTGAACATTTTACCAAATCAATGTGTTGCTCTCATAGATTGTCACAAGTCATGATTATATGTGCATAGCGGGTCCATAAGAAAGGTTTCCATTTTAATAAAGTGATACAGTCTCCTGGTTTTATCTACCAATAATTAGTGAACTTTTGTGGGGGGAAAGAAATGTTGAAAACACTAAAATGCAAGGAAAGAGAAAGTTCCAGAAAGACTTGCTATCTTTTGTCCTGATGGAGCATCTATTTAGCTGCTGAATGATAGGTAGAAATTCTGTGTAATTCCTTCCTGAAGTTAATTATTCACTGCTAGGGTGCAACAGACAGATTCAGTTTAATACAGGTACCTGTCTTACAGCACTTTTAGCCATCTAGTCCAGGATTGTCTACGCTAACTAGCAGCAGCTCTCCAGGGCTTTCATATTACCTTCTACCTGATTGCGGCCTATTGCCGAAATAAAACACAAACACCATTCATTGGGTTAAATCATGGGCCACTTTATTAAACGGAATCAATTATAATAATGAACCTGCAGAGGGGAAATCAAGTGCGGGAGCATTCTGATGATCCAGGCAAAGCCTGCTTGCAGCCATAGGGCAACCAAACCCTTGCCTGAGCCCGGGGCTGCCCTGTGCCAGACCCCAGCTCAGGCCACACCCTGAAGATGTGTAGGGGGTCCAACCTGCATCACCGCCCCCCGGAGCCCTGAAACTCCGAGCGGATGAGGCACATTGGCCCCAAAGGGAGCCCGTGTTCTGCCCCCGGGCCGTATAGCCCTGAGCTGCAGGCCCCTGGACCGCCAATCACCCCCAAAGGTGCCTAAAGGTGTCACCTAGCTGCCCTTTCCCTTTTAACCTTTCCCCCGCACTTCCTTGCCACTAAAGGGGGACAAGCCTCTGCTTAGTCTCCCTTTACCCCACACCCGATAAGAATCTTGTGCAGACCCCTCTGCAGGTCCGTCAAGAAGATGCCATCCTTGCCTTACAAACTGCATGTCCTCATGTGCCTGCCACTGAGGGCCTTGCCCTCCAGCAGATGACCAGAGGCTATCGTAGCCTCAACTGCATGTCCTCACATGCCTGCCACTGAGGGCCTTGCTCTCCATGTCTGACCACGGCAGACAACCAGAGGCTATCATGGCCTCAACCACATGTCCTCACATGCCTGCCACTGAGGGCCTTGCCCTTGAGTAACCAAGGTCATTCCCACCCAGGGGAATGACCACCACCTGCGGGACCTTCCGCACTCAACCCTGCTGGAACAACATGGGTAGGAGACCATCCCAGTGCATACTCTGTTGACCCAGCCACCAATCCGTGGCCCACCATCAGAGGGCCAGCCGTGAACCAATGTGCGTTTGCGGCCCCAAGGCCAGCCTATGAGATCATGCCATGGCTGCAGAGTAGGCTGCGCATCTGCTCCATCCCCGTCCAGCAACCTGCCAAAAACAGAAACAATCGTGAACAGTTGGGTCCTGGACCTTCAGACTTGGCCCAGGGGTGAATGCACTCCAGGTGCCCCATAATTCCACCTTCCGACGGCCTACACCTGCATATACCACACCAATTGCCCAGGTAGGCAATTCCCCTGCCGGGTATGCAGCCCCAATTCCATAGGAGCATGTCCCCCAAAACCCCATGTGTCTGCTCCCAGGCTCTGCAATGCTAGGCCGAAACTTTATGAGGGAAGATCCCTCCCCCTGAGTATCAGGCAACCGGGCCTGTAGCTACAGGCCAAAAAACACTGTGACGCCCTCACGGGACAAGTGTCCAGTCCCGGGGCAGGATAGAATAATGGTGTCCCTCTTGTGCCCCTGGTCTGCCTGGAAACAAACTTCGGACAGCAGAATGGCTCGTAGGGAAGTCTGACCTGGACCCAAACACTCCCGCCCTCCATCCGGAAGGCTCCAAAATTAAGTGTGACGCCACTGCCCGCAACTGCTGGTCACAGGGCACCTCCCTGAACAACAATCCCTGGCGGGTCAGGTGAACACGGAGGATGAGGATAAGGGGTACGGTGGTGTGCATGGGCCAGCCGGCCAGCACATGACATATCCCAAGCCATCTGAATGGTTCCAAAGGCCCCCTGCCAGCCTACCTTGCAATACACTGACGGACGGGCTTTACTCCTACCATCCATGATGAATTCCTGTGCGTGATTCATAGGAATAGGCCACACTTTGCATAGCCCCTGCCGGCCCCTAACTCCCAGAAATCCCCTTCTGCCCTCTGATAGATGGTGAGCATGCTGGGGCAACAGATAGGCATATGGCCATATCTGACTCCCCTCCCCCATCTCCCAGTGTGTGGTATGAGACTAGCAGTTCTCCCTCCCAGAGTCGTTCCCTCCTCTAACTAAAAACACCATTGACACACTGTCGGAAAGGGGGGTGCATGCCTCAGGTTGGCGCATAAGGCAGCCAAAAAACAAAAACAAAACAAACCCTGAAGCTGTGGTAAGGCTGTGACATCCCTGTTATGGCACCATAAACCCCACCGTCGAAGGCCCCCAACACCTGAAGGGCAGAAAGCAAACACTTTCCCAGCCCCTGAAAACTCCAGCATCTTGATCTGCAACGGTTCAAGCCCTTTTCTCGGGCAGCCTGCAGCCCTGGGTCCAAGAGACAATCTTAATACCCTGGAAGGTGAACCCTAGGGCAGGATCCTCCATTTTCCCAGCTGCCAAAGGAACCCCCCAGTTCATATCCACGCCATAAACGGTGCCATCAGGTGCTAACATGCACCCAAAGTCTGCCCTACCCGTGAACCGTAAATCATGAGCATAGTGCCCCACTGCTTCTGAGCCCTCTCGTCTCCTGACTGTCCCTTCCAAGAAGGAGCTGAAGTGCTCCATACAAGAATACAGCAGCCCATAGGTAATGCTCTGCTGCATAGTCGACCTAAAAGGCAAAACTCAACACCCGGCAATGCAGGCAGATTAGCTGCCACCCTTGCCCATAAGGCACCTCTGCCACAGGCGTGCACCATATTGAATGCAGTGTAGTGCACTGTGCATAGTCTATCTGGTATGAAGCCATTACTGACTGACCCCACTTGTATGACGGATGATGAATCAGGTAGACTCCGCCCACTGCCACATTGGGCACTATGGGGGGGCATTGTGAGAGCAGACGTAGGGGATGATGGGAAGGGGCCAATAACCCTGCCCAACTGTATGTCTTTATCAATCATCCCCTGGACCAGTGCGCCTGTACCTAAGACAGATTTAAGATTGCCGGCCATAAGGGCAAGCTGGGGGCCACCGTATAGGATCCAGAAAAAAACGCCTAATAAAGAAAACCACATCATAAATGAGTGTATACCCTGTGCCAGCACATTGTATTAGCAATAATAATCTTAAAGCTGATCAATATAGTCAGAATTCAATATGTATTTGTTAGCTAGCCTGGAGGCTTGTATTCCCCTTTCAGGCCCCAGCATCCTTGGGTATGTCAGATCACCTCATAGCCACCTGCAGTCTAATCTAGGTGTTTTAATGAGGATATGATGGCTTGCCCAGTATAATGTTGGGAATGTATCTTGTTAGCGTAAAGATATTAAAGGAGCCCAATTAGGCATGTATTCAAGTATATGTTAATCAGTAGGTATTTTATAGTTGGCTTGCTTAGTATGATGTTGGAAAGTACCTTGTTAAACTTCAGAGAGCCCTGATAGGCATAGATTCAATGGATGGGTCGAAGGACGGTCAATGGGCAGATAGTGCAGCTGTGGCTTGCTAGTGCACAAGTCAAGTAACGGTCAATGATAAACTATGCTTGTTAGTGAAGATGAAGATAAAAATGGTAGCTATGTAGTTTGCCAAGGGAGGATGCCAAGGTGCACCTGGAAAGATACTATAGTTTTCTAATAATTAGCCTGCTTTGAAGATGTTCTGTGAAAAGGTCAGAACAGCCAATTATATGCAACAGATGTCATTATATGTTACTTCAAAGTGTATACTCTCATTAATCATATATGTAACTTCATGTGTATGCCAATAATATGTGCCAAGATTTATGCTATATAAACATGACCTGTGCCCAGTATGGGTGTTCAGTCTCTGACGTCCGCTACTGCAGAGCGGTGGGACTGATCCACTTTTATTGGGAATACTTGGCTGAATGCTGTAAGTTACTCAATAAATTTTAACTCTTTGTAAGCAAACCTCTTGTCTGCATCTCATCTCTGGTAATCCGAAAGAATCTGACACAATGAGTCTCCCCATAAACTGGGCAGTCTGCCAGCAAGGTCCGTAGCACCTCGAGCTTAGCTCGAAAGGGACACTTTCCTTGAGCAGCCTCTGCTATCCTTCTGGCTTGTTGTTGTGACTTTAATTGCGGGTTCATATTCAGCAGTTATTAGATGGCATGGAGTTGAGCAATGTCATCTTCTAATGTCTGCAGATCAAATGACTCTTAAAAGCACAGGACTAGTGGCCTGTAAAAAGGTGGCCACCTTATCTACAGCCAGTTTGCAAACTAGCTAAAGAGAAGATGCAAGCATATGTGCAGCCTGTACATGATCACTGAAAAGAATTCCATTATGTTTAAATAATTTACTCAGAGAAAAAGACTTGGACCAATTCTATGCATACTTACTTATGAGAAAATCCCACCGAGTGTATTGTTACTTCTTCCACACGGAAGGGTGCACATGATTGCACCCATACAGCAGAATCCTAAGTATGTTTACTCAGAATATCACAGGTTAAATGGGTCTCTGGACTGGACTGAGGTTTATAGGACTTAACTAATGGAAAGGTTTGTATATTTTTACCTGGGTTTTGAAGAACGTATTTGGGGAGGGGAAGCTTGACAGTGAAAAGAGGGGATGAGCTCCCTTTGCATTAGCGGGGTTGAGGTAGTTTTGGAAGTGAGGTTGCAGCACTAACTGGGATCCCTACTGGCCCCTGCAGCCTCCTTTCTGTCTCCAGCTGCCACCTGCCCTCCCCAAAAAGCCTCTGCTCTTCGTAATGTCATTGCATTGATCCAATCCAAATGGCCTCCAACTGATGGCCACCATATGTCTCTCCCCAAATGCTCTGGGACGAAACACCCCATTATCTTTTAGAATATATCTCAGAATATTGCCACGTTGTAACAGAGCCTCTTTCTAAGGTACAGGCAAATTTTGCCCCTCTCATCCAAAGTTCTCCCTAATTGACTAACCCCCTCTCCAAACTTTCCTGGTTTGCAAAGACAGTGTGGAAGTGGAATGGCCGTTTCAGTACATCCCTTAATAAAAGCATCCCCACACATGGCTGTCCAGCTGCCTCTCTAGGTAATTGGTAAATGAAAAGGAACATTCGGTTTAAACTAAAAATACACTTCAGTATGAAGAAAAGGAGTCTATTCCTATTTCACTTTCTGTAGTGGGCGAGGGGGCCCCCATAGAAGTATCTCCTGGCCCTAACTGGCGGCGCTGAGGGCTGAACCTGAGGACCCTCAGCATGCAAAGCAAGTGTTCTGTTACTGAGCTACAATCCTTCATCTCCAGGGTTCGAGATCCCTGTAAATGGTAGAATAATCCTAGCAATAAAACACATGAAGTGCATTGGCTATGTTTCACTCCTCCACAGCTGGGAGTGGGCGTCTACCCTCCGCCCTGGGGGCCCTGCCCTTCTGGCCCACTTTGCCCTTTTTGGGTGGCATCCTGAGATTAAGCGTGTAGCTGGGTCTATTCCCTTCCGCTAACCCCTCCCCCGGCCTATGCCCCATTGCAGAAGCCAGGGGAGTGCCTCCTCCAGAAAGGAAAGGTGGTAAGTGTGAGGAAGCACTAAAGGGAGACCCAGCACCTTCACAGCCCGGCTGGACTGTGCCCTCTTCTCATCCTGCACCCCCCCAGTCACCAACCCATTGGCTCCCTTGTCCAGCCCCAGACAATCCAGGCCTCCTGGGCCACCAAGTAACCAGGGGTTGTGATGGAGCTGGTGCCCGGCACCCAATTCCCCTACTATGTGGTGAGGTGAGAGGCTGATGATCTTTCCCACCCACCCCCACAGGGATCCCCTTGAGGAACCCTCGAGGAAAGAACGCAGCCAAAGGCCGCCTCGCCTGTGCTCTTGAGCCGCCCGTAATGCCTTGGATCTGCCACCGCGAGCCTTGATACCTCCAGAAGGCCTCCCCGGCCAGCAGCGCCACTGCCAATGCTGCTCCCACTACGGGAGGGCCTCGCCGCCGCTGCCATAAGGCCTCGCCGCCGTCGCTGCAGGGCCTCCCCAGGCCAAGGGCTCACCACCTCAACACCACCCAAGACAAGGCAAGTGAAGCCACGCATGCCGGAGAGCTCCACGTGCATTGAATGTGCCACACATGCCCTTAGAACGCCTAGCTGCCGCCGCCATTAGTCCTCCCGTGGCCAGAAGCCCCGCCGCCTTTGTAAGGCCTCTCTCGGCCGAAGCCTCGCCATTGCAAGGCTGCCGAGCTGGAAGCGTCGCCGCTGTTGCCGACGCTGCAAGGCCTTACTGCGCCGCAAAGCGGCATCACCGCGCCGCAGGCCTTGCCTCGCCGCCAAAATTCAAAAAGGGCGGGAGGCTGGCAGAGCAGCCTTAAATGGCCTTCAGCAGCCCCGCCTCCTATTGTGTGTCACACAGGCGCGCCAGCGCGCTGCGTGCACACACACATCCCTCACGATGGCGGCCTGGGCTTCGGCTGCGGCCTCAAACTCGCCCCTTTGCCCGGCATGTACCGGGCGCGGAACGGGAATCTTTTAAACTAGAAATGTCAGGGATTGAATCAGCAACCTTTCAATGCAAGGCATATGCTCTCTTTGACCCTGGGATATTGCAAGGGGGCCTCTCTGTTGGAATCAATAATTGCCAGCAAAGTGTGCACAGCTGATGGCACGTTGGCACAAGACTCAAGAGGACAGTGACATATGTTAATGCTCTGTTTATTGTTCCCTCTGTTTCCAGTGTCCAGGCTGTGAATGCCATCACCTGTGTCATCAAAACTGTGCCACCCATGCACAAGCAGGAGATATTAGCACGCTTGGGGATACCCCAAAGTTTACAGAAGTACAAAAAATCTTCAGCAATGAAACATTAAGGTGGCTGAAACTCCAAAACAGCAGATTGACTGTTGGAGTAGATGGAATGGGAAAATGTGTGAGAGGAGAAGGGAATGAAGTTTCTTGGAAGAAGGCATGGCTGACTGGAACACAGAACAGCAGCATCCAACAGTGCAACATATTGTTGCAGATCCCACTGGTTCTCTCCAATACATTTTGTTATGAACAGAAAAATAGAGTAACTATTCCACATTCCTTTTTGTTTATGTCTAATGCAGCAAAGCTTAGACTATACCAATGTCTTTAAATGGCTCGCTGTCAGTCCATGCCACACACAGGCTCCACTGGTGTTATCATCGACACTAACAATGTTACACACTTTAGTAACTCAGCGTGGTTTGTAGGGTTAGGTTTTTGATGACTGTTTAATTAACAAAGGCCAACTGGATGAGTATGTTAGAGAAAACACTATGCCCTTGTTAAACGACAGGGGAGACAAGAACAAACATTACCAGCCTATAACATCATTGTATATAATTCAGCAGAAGCACTTCATTTTAATGAAAACAAAATGAGTCCAAGTTTCAGGCCATACTTGAGTGGCCTACGAAAAACATATATAAACAGATGCTCTAATCAAGATTTACTCTCCTCACACAGAAGACAACAGTGTGGCATTTTGAAACAGCAACATTAATCACCTGACAAAGAATGGAGCAGAAGAGTAGAAACAGAATTTCTGAGCTCTTTTCCACAGGAGACAAATCCCTGATTTTTTAAAACCAGTTTTTACCAGTTACCCCTAGGTCTTCTGTGCAAACCTAGGGGTGGAACAGAATTCCCCTGTGAGCGTTAAAGAGTGTTGGGTGTTATTATTTTTAATTACAACTTGCAGAGAGATATCCAGAACAGTTCATGTATTTTTGCCCTTTAAAATGATTAATGTCATGCATCACTCTGGTCAATGGTTGGCTCACTTAAGCCTTATTCATCAGATGCTTCAATACAAATATCATAAAACAGTAATTAGAATGATCAACATAACAATTATGACCTCTGTTTTCAGCAGATAACAAACTCTGTCTGTTAAAATGAGCAGCTAACTACCAAAACCCTGGCAAAATACATACATTGCCAATTATTTTAGGTGTCAGCTTACAGGAGGGAGTTCCATAGCTAGGGAGCCACTGCTGAGAAGGCCCTGGCTCAAGCTACTGTCTCATGGGCTTCACCCACTGCCAGTACCACAAGTGGGTCCTGTCCTGCAGATTTTAAAACATGAGCCAGAAGGTATCAGAGAAGACTGTCCTTCAAGTACTTGGATTCCACTACCAACCCCTTGAATTTGGCCCAGTGACTAACAGGCAGCCAGTGACAAATACTAAGGTTTGGGTAAATGTGTTCTCTTCTTGCTGCTTTGTGTAACAACCTGACAGCAGCATTCTGCACCAGCTGTGGCCTCCAGGCCATCATCTAGGACAGTCCCACACACAGCATATTGCAGTAGTTCATCTGAGAGTTTATTAGAGTGTGGATCATTGACACCAGGCTGTTACAGTCCAGGAAGGGTTATGGTTGGTGAATTAGCTCCTCACTACTAGGCCATTGGGGCCTTCAGTGACCCTTTATAATCAAAGAGTATACCAAGTGACACATCTGCTTCTTCACAGGGAGTGCTACACCATCCAGAATAGGCCATCTTCCAAATTCCTGGATCTGGGGACTGCCTATCCGCAGTACCTCCACATTATTAGAATTCAGCTTTAGTTTGTTGGCCCACATCAAGCCCATGACTGTCTCCAGACAAGAGCTGTTGGAGAATTCCATCAGAAACAGGAGCAGAAATTGCTGATGTTTGCTTATTCCTCCCATGTCCAGAATGGAAATAAATCCAGTGAATACTGCTGTTGTTGCTTTTAGTCCACAAATTATTTACCCACAGCAAACAGTGAGACAAATAACAAAGACAAACTGGAGACAAAGGGAAAACAAACTGCAGTGGAACCAGCCCTGTAGCCAGCCTTCCTTGTTAGGTGCAACAGCCACATTTCTAGGTGGGGCATGGGGGGGGCGAAGAGGCACACAGCACCAGCCAGTCCCCGTCCCCCCCCTACACACTGGTGGAAAGGATGTGAGGGCCAGGCCAGGGGAAGGGAAAGGCAGTGACCTTCCCCTTCACTCTTCCTCCATCCTTAGAGTGTGTTAATTTACATGAATGAAGTTTAATCTGTTGAATTGTCTCACCCATTTTTGAGAGATCCCCAGGAATATCAGACTCAAAAGCTTAACTTTGCCTATAGCTGTGGTCTGTCCCTTTATTCTGATTCTTCATGAACTGAACTAGTTTGATAAAGACAGTGAATTCCTGAACTTGGCTTTGAAGCTGCATTATGTATCTCAGTTTTAGATTCCACCTGAAAAACAAACTTGTCCATACAACAAGTTTAGGGAAGGGCAGAGAGAAAATAAATATTATAGGGTGTGTTTGTTAACTCCTCCTTGAGAGTCCCTCCTAGTCTTGTTCCTGACCTTTAGATTTTCCTTCCTGTTGGCCAATCGGGGGGGGGGAGGAAATAACTGGCTGCTATATAAAGAACCAGCTAAGCAACTGGAAACTAATTGTGGAAAGATATTGGATGTTTTTTTACTTGTTAGGTTGATTTTTCTGTCCAGAAACCCTGAAAAGGCTTCATGCTGAGCTGCACATATTGGGAAAATCAGAAATTAGGTCTGAGGTACAGATTAGGTGTCCAGCCAGTTAGCTAGCTAACTGTAGTGTACACAGCAATAGTTTTATT
This sequence comes from Rhineura floridana, assembly GCF_030035675.1. NCBI lineage: Eukaryota > Metazoa > Chordata > Lepidosauria > Squamata > Rhineuridae > Rhineura > Rhineura floridana. Next base: position 239,091,993 of record NC_084480.1, read on the forward strand.
CCTCTAGGGCTATTTTTATCCTTTGCCATCAAGTAATCAAGAAAAAGAAGTAGAAGAAATAGCCGCTATGATTGTGAGTCTAGTGAGTGCTTTAAAAGATTACAGGGTAACTTAGGGTAGCAATTATCTCTTTATTTCACCCTTTAGCAATAAGCACCCAATCCTGCTGTACTCATGATTGCTGCAGAATAAATAAATGGTTACTTCTTACTGCAGGCAAACAAACATGCTTCTTTTATTTCTGGCTGGGTAGAGAACACAACTGAAACCAAAACCGAAAAGCAGACTGAATGAAAGTCCAAGGGATAGAATCTAACTCTAGCCCATAATACACATTCTAATATTTAATTGTTCATGGGTCATTTTACTATACAGGCTGCTTCTTTTTTCAGGATCACATAAGTAACTATAGGGTGATTGTGATCATGAAAAACCCAACATCAGTCAGGGAAAGTCTTCAGTGAGCAGACTTTGGGGGGCACTTCCAGATGAGGCTTTTGTTGTGCAATCGCCCTGCCTTATTCATGGGATTTTTCAGAGGGTCTTATTCTTAAATCGCTCCTGCTCTTAAAACAAGCTATCATTCTTTAAGTGGAGGTTGTCATTGTATGTCATGTCACAAATTCAAAAGATAATTTTCCAGAAAAATCCTAGGGGGGAAGCACATCTCTAAGCAGGGTGGCACCCCCATTCCCCCCCCCCCACAGCTACAGGCCTGAGCAGAATGGAAACACTGGTGCATCAATACAGGGTGGAACAGAAACAATGCCTTTTTACGCCTGTACTCCAGACATTGCACAGCCTCCCCGATTCAGATAGGATGGAAGGGCAGAGTTGGATGTTATCTGCATACTGATGACGCTGTACTCCAAATCTCAAGATGACATCGCCCAGCAGTTTCACATAGATATTACATAGCTTGGGAAATAAGATGTATCCCTGCAGGATCCCATAGCATAAATGTGGTGAGGCTAAACAGAACTCCCCCAATGCTACTCTCATAGGCAGAAATGAAACTCACCACAGTACAACGACAGGAGGATACCATGATCAATGGTCAAAAGCTGCAGAGATGTAAGACAGAATCAACAGGGTAGCATTCTCCCTATCTCTCTCCTGATAAAGGTCATCAGCCAGGATGACCAAGCCTATTTCAGTGCCATACCCTCATCTGAAGCCAGAGTGAAATGGCTCTGGATAACCTGCTTCATCCAGCATGCCTACCTGCAGTTGGCCAGCCACCACACTCTCAAACACCTTGCACAGGAAAGGGATATCTGCTACTGGGTTGCAGTTATCTAAACCTCAAGGACCAGGAAGGTACTCTTCAGAAGGAGACACACCACCATTTTCTTCCATGCAGTGCATCTCCTCCTTAAGTAAGGGATTAACCACTTCCTGGACCTATCCAGTCAATCCCTCCCTGCAAGATCTTAAAAATCACAAAGAGCAAGGCCAAGAGAGCACATGGGGTGTACCTGACCCTTCCCAGCATGCTGTCCACACCCTCAGGCTGCAACAATTTAAACTGATCACATATACTTTGACCAGATGATGCACTAAGTACTTTTATAGGACCTGATAAACAGTGTGGTATAAAGTTCCAAGCAGATACAAGCAACTTTGCCTTCCTCTCAAAGTCAGATTGCCTTGATTGTAGGAGGTTAACAACAACAACAACAACAATAAAATGATGATATCATGAAATTCTCATAGCAAACTCACCAGGGAGTGATCCATCCATGGCAATGTGGTAACACCCCATCCACCAGATTACACCCACTCTGTAGCAAGAAACAGACCAAGACTGCACTCTGCACTATATGTTGGGCGAATGATATAGACTGCCCCATTGTTGTCATGAAGTTCTAAGACCAGACAAGTAGGCCCACACATGGATAATGAATTTTGGCTGTTCACATTAATTTGGTAAGTAACATTTATGTGAATTGGTCCCAAGGTAGATAGAGTTACATGCGGTGTAAATAAACTCTAGTATAATTAAAAATCAGTCCTGCATTTTTTACCAAATTTTAGCTGTGTTCTTTATGACAATTGTAACATAGCAAAAGTTAGCCACAAACGTACAGAATAAATAGTAACATTGTAAACAAAAGCAATCGTTCCAATTTTTACTTTTCTTGATGAAATGCTGTTTCAGATGTGTGAGCCAAGATATTGATCCTATCATCTACTACCTTTTCAAAAGGAACAATACGTCAGCATCTGCTAGACTACTCATTGTGCTGGATATGCACATGGAAAAGCAAAAGGGACCATAATCATTTGTGCCACAATAGAAATTAATTGGAAATGAACTTGGTGTTGTTATGGTGATTCTTCCTGCAAACACTCCCTTCTTTTTTACCAGAGATCCTAGTTCTTTCTAAGGACGTCCATCTGGTTATTATACTCTTACGTCTTTGAAATTAGTTTGACTGTTCATTTGTCACTCTGAGGTGCAGTGGCTCAAAACGTGTGGGGCGGAGGGCGCAGTGCAAGCAGATGGTACTTAAGAATAAACAGACAGATGCATTAAATAGGCATCAGTTTGTTGGTATAAAATAGCGTCTGGGAGATGATTAATTAGTTTTGCCAACTACATTATGCAAAAAGGCCTGTATCCCTAACACCTTCACAGTATTTTAGCACCCTGTGTGGTCTGTCATACTGAACTCTACAAAACTCAAAACAAGTTAATTAGAAAAAGACCAATCAATAATCTCAGAGAGGACTATATATGTTCCTAAAAACTGTATATATTTTTCTTTAGGGATAAGGATACTTTCTAGAATATGCTGCATGGGTACTGCACATTCTTTCTCATCAGCTCTTGCAGTTTTTTTTATCTGAATATAGTTTTAGATTTTGGCTCAACTTTGACTTGACTGTGCTATAAGACAGAATACAAATACAGTTGAAGGACATTATTTTCCATAGCGAATTGTATAGTTATATTACTATCATATTAGTGACATATACTACTGTACCTATAGATTTTCTTAACATCAGTGTGGTGTAGCGATTACAGTGTCAAACTGGGACCTGGGAGACCAGGGTTCAAATCCCTGCTAAGCCATGAAGCTCTCTGTGACCTTGGGCCAATCAGAGTCTTTCAGCTTAACCTACTTCATAGGATTGTTGTGAGGATAGAATTGGGAGGGGGAGAACCATGTTTGCATCCTGTGCTGAACTCCTTGGAGGAAAGGTGGGATATATATATAATAAAAAACAAATGTTTACTGCCAACTCTACTAAAAGCCAAATGACATTCTGAAAAGCACAAATGTAATGGGGATAAAAAATCAGATTTCCAGGTTCTTCTTAAGAGACGCCCTTTAAAGAGAATTGGAATTATGTCATCTGATCCGCATGTGTCCCGTCCAGAGTCGAAAGAATGAGGCTGGAGTGTGTGTGCGAGTAAATCTTGCTTTATTAAAGTAATGGATACATCAAAAGAATTGCGCTTCATTAGACCCCTATGCTAACTCACTAAAGTCCCTAACTATACTTAGACATGCTCTGCAACGTATGAAGGAAGTTGATGCAACGACCTCCCTCTGGGCGTGACAGGTTTATATAGGAGCGTTTTTTGAATGTAATCCTTGGCTCCTTCGTAAGTCCTGTCTTTGCCCTGACCGTTTCTCCCGCCGGCGGGATCGCGGGGACAGGGGGTGCGCTTCCAACTGCTCATCGGAAGACATCTGCTCACGAGCAACAGCCTCGAGGTCAGAGGGAGGTGCTAAACTGGATTCCTCCTGAGAACCGCTTGGGAAAGGAGGGTCTGGCGCTGACTCTGAAGCTTCCCCCCACGGGCTCTCTGCCTCAGCCAGGGGCGGTGCGCCCGGCTCCTCAGGAAGGGCATTACTCATGGGAACTGGCTGGGGAGCTGGCTGCCCCCCTCCCGCTCGTTCCTGCTCAGACACAACATTCTCCAGCCCTGCCTCCTCTGACTGCTGAGGTGCCCGAAACTCGTACCTCCCCCCTTCCTTTCCTTTCTGAGTAGACTGGTTCACAACAGCATGCTGGAAAAGACAAGAAAAACAAAGAATCAGTTATACAAATTAAATAGCAATATAAGCAGGAGGGAGGTTGGATGAACTAGAGAGCATGTTATGTTCTCAAGATCCTTTCTACTGATTAGTTTAAATCAGACATACTTTATCTCTCTTTTTTTTAAAGGGTAAGGCTTTGTAAAAATAAAAAAAAGGTTACAGAACAGATATAGGATGCATTTTATTTTCCTTGTTTAGCAACTACATTATTTGCAATTACTTATGTAATATAACATTATCCAGAGACTGTTTAAAGTTTAGCTGAATGCTAAGAGCACAGCAGCTGATCCCAAAAAGAACATTTACTTGATGAAAGGTCCAGGATTCAACGTTTTTTTTAAAAAAGAAACAAAGTAGATTTTCCAAGATTTCATGTAGAGAGAAAAAATCCAATGAGAAAGGATTGAGAAATTAAGGGCAATTCAAATAAATTAGAATTATGTGCAAGAACAGGAAATTGACAATGATTTATTATTTATTTATTTATTTATTATTTCATTTATATCCCTGCCCTTCCTCCCAGCAGGTGCCCAGGGTGGCAATAATGATCAGACATCATTAAGAGGTAAAGCCCTTGTTGGCAAATTTCGTGAAAGATTTTGCTGGGATTGCCTTATGCCAGCCAATTCCTAGATTATTTTCTAGACTGTTGGTGTCATGGCATGGTTTATATATAAAGTCTTTGTTGCGAATGGCGTGTGTAGGTCAGACGTGGTTTGAATCCAAAAGCCGTTTAGAACAGGAATAAGACAGGCCAGGCAAGTTTCATGTAAGAGTCTTTACTAGGCAAAGACATTAGAGACATCTTTCTCCATTGACATTTCTTCCCCCACACTCTGAGTTCCTGCCAGTTCCCAGTTTATCACACACTCAGCCAGCCACACTGACCTTGATTGTCTGGAACTCTGTTCTCACAGTTTAACCCTTCTGCTTCAGGTTTCTCTCTCTCTGCTAAAAACCTTGTCTGTGAGTCTCACAACCTGCGTCACTGACCAACAGCCCCCACCTGAGACTTACAGACTACAAACCTTCATGTTACAATTATTACATTTCTACAACATTAACTTTTCATTACAAATACATTTCAGTACATGGTTTCTTACAGTTTCTATTTACAGTTTCAGTTCATTTCAGTTTCTCTTTATTCTTTATTTACACAAGTTTCACAGATTCATGTTTGCTTTTATTTGATGATACAATTACATTTCATTCTTCAACACAATACTTCCACATTAGATCCATTGTTTCTTTATCTATTGGTCCCTCTTTTTCCCATTCTACTGGAATTTCATCTGTTTCATTATTCTGTTGTGTAACATTAAAAGCAAATCTCTGAGGAGGTTGACCTTTCATTTTTCTCTCTGATTTCCTGACCGTATCTATTTCCATTTCTTCTTCACTTTCAATTTTACTCGGACCAGCACCACTAGTACTAGGTATTTCTGTATCATGTGTTGTTGTCTTCACCTCTCAGTCTTTTAACAGTACGTTTGCCACTATGAATTAAATCTTTTAATGCAGTTTTTAATGGAATTTGCTGCCCGAAAGAAACATCCGCAGCTTCCTGTTTGCTTTCACTCTCTAGAATCACTGTTTGACTGTCTCTCCAAGGTTTATCTATCACCTTTATGTTTCTGCTTAACACCACTTGTTGTTTCTCAGGTAACCAAACTCTATAATATGAATTCAGAAATCCCAAAATGCGTCCTGCCTGCGCTCTTGAGCCTAATTTACCATGTCTTCTTTGTTTTACTACATGTACCCAGCATTTTGCCCCAAAACGTTCTATGTGTTTCACCCTGGGTTTTCTTCCAGTCAGTTTCTCATAGGGAGACATGCCTATTGTTCTGTGCATTAGGCGGTTCTGAATATAAACAGTGTACAGAATACATTCACCCCAATAAGTGTTATTCATATCTGCATCTGCAAGCATTGCTCTCAATGAATCCTGCAATGACCGGTTCCTCCTCTCTGCCGTTCCGTTGGAGGATGGGCTGAAGGGAGCAGTTAGACTTTGAATTATCCCCTTCTTTTCCAAATATGTTTGAAATGAATTACTGGTAAATTCACCACCTCTATCTGATCTGATATTTTTGATAACAACCCCATGTTGTGTTTCTGTTCTCTGTATGAATGTCTTTAATTTCTCTTCTGCATCACTTTTCTTTTTCAATAAGAACACATGTGTAAATCTGGAGAAATAATCCACAATCACTAAATAAAACCTTGCTCCACCTTTTGAGCACTGAAAAGGTCCAGCTAAATCCACATGTATGAGCTGATAGGGTTCTGAAGTCGTGCTTTCACAGCTCTTATTTACTGGATTTACAGTCATTTTTGTTTTATAACATACCTCACACTCATCCACATGCTCACAGTGTTTTAACTTCAAATCTTGACTATACTTTGGGGTGTTTTGTATCTTTTGGAAATGGGCGTGTGCTAGTTTTCTGTGCCATTCATGGACACAATTATCATGTTTCTCTTTATTTACTGCTATCCAAGCACACATGTCTTTATCAAGCTTGCACTCAACCATAAACATATTGTTCTGTAATTTCCCTTGCATGCATATTTCACCATCTTTTCTCACAAAACATCTATCCCCTTCAAATGTAACTTTACAACCTATTTGAGCCAATTTTCTCACTGATAGAATGTTATATTTTAAACCAGAAATCAATAATACATCTGTTAAAATTCCCAAATTACCCATCCTCAGCGTTCCTCTCTCAGTAGCGTCCTGAGTTGATCCGTCAGCCAGATAAAGCTTCTCCTGTGTCGGCTTTGAAGTGTAAAATAAACTAGAGTCTGTGATTAGGCAATTAGACGCTCCACTGTCAAGAAGCCATTTAGAGTTAATCAGTTTATTGCTCTCCTTAGAAACAAAGTTCACGCTTGCTCTCTGACTTTCAAAGTTTCTGTTATTCCTCTTCTTTAAACAATGTCTCTGTATATGCCCATGTGATCCACAAAAATAACATGTTTTAGTCTCTTCCCTGCTTCTTTGATTTCGTTGTTGTACAGACACAGTCTCAGCCTCTTTTAAATCTATTTTCTTATTTTCTTGTCTCCTACACCACTCTTGTTGAAGTTTCTGTTCCACAAAGTCCAAAGTTAGAGTCCCGTCAGGTTGACTTTCCAGACCAGCGACCAGCACGTCCCATTTTTGATCAAATGAAGATAACAGGAGATAAACCATCTGCAAGTCATTATGATGCACGCCTCGATATTGCAGCTCTGCATTTAATCTACGAAATTCAGCCAAATGCTCTTCCATAGTCACATCATCTGTAAAACGCATTTGATATAGCTTCCGTGCCAAACACAGCCTGCTTCCCGCAGTTTGCTGTACATGCGCGGCTCTTAACTTCTCCCACATCTGATTAGCAGTCGGCTCATTACTCACCAGCAACAGTTGTGAATCTGATAGCCCCAGAGTAATAAAAGCCTTCGCTTTCTCGTCTTTCTTCAGCCACGTTGCTGAAGGAGCTGCCGGAGGGGGGTTTTCCACGACATCATTCAAATCCTCTTTAATCAGAACAGCTCTCATTCTCCACTTCCAGCTGGAGTAATTTACAGCATTCAGCCTCTCCATCGGCATCCCGGAAGACAGATTTACAGCCATGTTGCCCACTCTTACTTGCCTCTTACTTGCACTTTGTTTCTCTCTGCAACAACGCCACTTCACCGGCTCTCGAACCCGCTACCACGCCTCATAATCTGGGCCCATAACCCCTGTTGCGAATGGCATGTGTAGGTCAGACGTGGTTTGAATCCAAAAGCCGTTTAGAACAGGAATAAGACAGGCCAGGCAAGTTTCATGTAAGAGTCTTTACTAGGCAAAGACATTAGAGACATCTTTCTCCATTGACATTTATTCTCCCACACTCTGAGTTCCTGCCAGTTCCCAGCTTATCACACACTCAGCCAGCCACACTGACCTTGATTGTCTGGAACTCTGTTCTCACAGCTTAACCCTTCTGCTTCAGGTTTCTCTCTCTCTGCTAAAAACCTTGTCTGTGAGTCTCACAACCTGCGTCACTGACCAACAGTCTTTTGAGCTCTGCTGGCCAAACCATACTAAAAATACTATTTCAGAGAGCATTCTAGAGGAAGATATGCAATTGTTTTATCAGTGATGTGAAACATACAAGTACTCTTTTTGTTTATCTGAGAATATCAATAAATGAGCAGTGAAATGATTTTGCAAGAGAATGTTATGTTTCACATTAAAAATGTTTCTAAAAGCAACATATTTTCTACAGTGAACAATATTTTCAACATCTCTAGATTATAGCTGGGATGTATTTATAGTTCTATATTTAGAACAGTAGACTTTTTGCTTGCATTAACCCCTTTTAAAATTATAATATTGTTCAAACAGCATCTCTTCTGCTTGTATATAAGGACATAATAAGGTTTGCCTTTCAAGAAGAGCCTCATGGGCTTGCTAGATCCAGAATCATTATGGCCTATATATATGTACTTAACATAGTGTTATTGGGAGGGTTACTCATACAGTTAGCACTGGAGCTGAATGCTGGTAGAAGCTGAACTGTAACAGATTCCCTGTTGAAGGAGCACACTTTACTTGAGATACACTGAGACTCTGGCAGTATGGAGGCTCCTCTCTCTGTCTACTCTTTTCCATGCAGACACATCAGCCTTCAGTGCAAGCTGAGTTGCACCCCAACTTTTCCAACAGTATTCACTTCCTTACCTTTCCTGTTTTGTAACCCTCAAGTGCAGATAACATCTACAGCTAACCCTATATTAGTTTCCACAGGGGGGCATTCTCTTGAACAATGGATCTCACAGATCCAATTTTTCTGAGTGTGCATTTGAGTGTCAGTGCCCATACACAAGTGACTGAAATTTGTTACCTCTGATATGTGTGCTGATGTCTCCTGTCCAGTAGTAGTTTGTCCTCGGTGGATGTTGCACACTGTGTGTTATGGTTCCCTCCCCTCAATTACTACCTCCCCCTTTGTATTACTTCCATTACCTTTCCCCAACTGAGCAGGTGCATCAATTTTTTTATATACCTGTGCACATGCACTTTTTTAAAAAATGAGAGAAATACTATCTCCCACTTCTCAGAGCGAGGCAGCCCATGCAGCTCCCTTGCTTGCTCACCTGGCCAGCTCTCCAGCTCTCCCCCAAGATATACAATTGGTTTTCTCCTCTCCTTGGCTTCTTCCTCCTTTTCCTGGGACAGACTCTAAGACAGGTGAGGCTTCTCCAGCTTTGGCTGTAGCAGATTTGCCAAAGTGCCCAATAAATCCAACATCCCAATTTATGACCGACTGCCATCCAGGGGATGGGGGGAGGAGAGCATGGTGATGTAAAGCTTCAGTACTGCCCTTATTCAACAGGAGTCCCATACAACTCAGCAGGGCTTCCTTCTGAGGAAAGACACAAAGGATCAAGCTTGGTGGCTGTGCAGCAGTGCTTCCTGTACTTGCTCTGGAGTAAACCTCATGGAATTGGACAGCAATGCTGTGCTCCCCTGCTGCCCTTACTTAGTTGTGAGTAAGCTCCATGCAACGTATTGGGATCTACTTCCAAGCAGAAACACCAAGGACCAGCCGTTAAAGCTGTGGTCTGATGCTATCCTTGCTCTTGGCTTAGTCCAACAGGGCTTTCCCTAAGAAGCAGAATGGGAGAGGAGGAGAGGACTACCACACTTGTTGATGGCCACAGAGAGAGAACTCTCATGAAGGTACTCTCCAGGGAACAAATGACCACTGCTCCCTTGCTCACCCACCTCTTTATGAAAACAGACCATAAGATGGGCATATTTGGGGCCAATTTTAATTTTCTCTTTTTATACATCTGTTTTGTATAATTTGCACAAAAGCGATGTATTAAAAATAAAACAAACAGTACATTTAACACACACTCTTCCAGCCAAGGCAGGATGAGGAGAGAGCTGAGGCGGGGGATTTGGAGAGTGAACAAGTATTTTTCTTCTGTGCTTCCTGTACCTGCTGATTCCTGTTTATATCCTGAAGGGTCAATTTCATTTTTAATAGAGCAATTTTGCAGGGAACAGCTGCACTAGGAATATTGTTATGGGATTGGGAGTTTGGTTTAGATGATGTTTGGGTCTCCTCCAAGCCTGTCATTTTGTATCTGTAAGAATAGTTTGTAGTAGAAGAAACAGCTGAAATGGTCAAACCAGTCTCTTTATTAAGGAAATGAGCCTAGCCAGGTCTGTTAAGCATCCATCTGCATGACTAAAGAGTTGACCATGTTGCCATAGGAACAACTGGTTAGTGATTGGGGCCGGCATTAGGCATGACTAGGCCCTTGTGCATCAGCCTGCCCTGAGCCTACAGCACCATAAGGCCAAAGACCTCTGCCTAATACAGGTGGCATGGGGCTTAAATAAGCCTGCCCCACCTTCCTGTCACATCAGTCCGCACACCCCACATGCTACATGTGCACACCTGCCATCACCCAAGATGGCAAGGGGTGTCAACCCCTTAGGGACACCCCCGGCACCATCTTGGGTGATGGTAGGCATTTGCACACAACACAGGGGCATGCACACTGCACTGACATGACAGGTAATAATAATAATAAACTTTATTTCTACCCCGCCCTTTTTCCAATAGGACTCAGAGCGGCTTACAACTAAAAACAACACACCATTAAAACATACAAAGTATACAATTAAAAATAGAATTAAACTTTGAGAAAAATTCAAACCATAAAACATACGTTAAAACAGCAGACAATTTAAAATAATAAGACCATATAATGTAGTCACCAATCCTAGGACACAATCCTAGGTAGGTGGGTGGGCAGGCTTATTTAAGCCCTGTGCCACCTGTATTGGCAGAGGTGCCTGGGGGTGTTCATAAGCTCCCACTTTGTGATCTGTGGCAGCATCAGGTTGCTGTGTCCCACAGACTGACGCTGCCATGGAGCAGGAGAGCTTCATCCTCCCACCTTAAGGGGGGGTCCCTCTGAGCTGCAGGAGGGCCCAACCTGTCCACCCACTGGCGCTGGACCTAATGATGCTTCCAGAAGTAGGGGGTAGGGCAGGAGCTAGCCTTTGTCTAGTCTGATCTAGAGCTGGGAAGACACAGAGGCTTGACTAGCTATCTGTGCCAAAACCAAACCTATGGCTTTGGGCCACATCCCTAGAAACCTAATGGGAAAACAAGATTTGTTAGAGTGTTAATGCTGCAACCTCTTCCAACTTATGCTCATATATGGGGAACTGGGACCTCTGAAGTCTTTTGCATGTAACAATATATATGTACCACGGATGGATGGATGGATATATTTATTACGGTCATAGACCAACAGAACAGTTATAAAACATACATACATAGAAAAGTTAAAACATTTGTGTCAATAAAATGGAAGAGAAAGACTTAATATAAAAATAATACATCACAAATTTAGTTACCTTATGCATTGGCCATTTAGATGAGGGTCAGAGGTATTTAATTTTAATAAAGTTAGATACAGAGAGAGGACATTCAGATTTCTTTCCACTTAAATGGACATGGTTAAATTTCTCCTAATGGAAATACTTGTAGCACAGAATTTTGCTACAGATTGAGTAATATGAACAGAATGGTCAGCAAGGAGATATTTGACATAAAAGTCCTCACTTCTTCCTGGGAAGGAAGTAATTAGAGGCTTAATCAGATGGTGTCTAGAGTCATGATATAAAGGACAGTACAAGAAGACATGGATTAGTGATTCAACCTCTCCAGCATTGCAAGGGCATGTTCGTTCACTATAGGGTGAACACTATAGGGTGTTTTATTATATCTGCCTATCAATACCGCATTTGGTAGGCAATTTAACCTTGCCCACACAAATGTCTTCCGATATTTAGGTATGGATAAATTAGAAAGATACGACATTGGTTGTTGGGGATTGGTGTTAAATATTTGTTTTCTAATCAAAGCAAAACAAATAGTTTTAATAGGTTGATCCCATTTTTGTTTTTTATCTGCTCCTCCTCTCTCTCTTGTTTAAGGTTTTATGATGTCATTAACTTACACTTTTTGCGGATGTTTTAAAATTGTTCACTGTGACTGCAGTGGAAGGGTGTCATGCACATATGTGGTCTGGGGTTATAAGGTCTGTTTTGGCTGCCAGTGTGGCAAATACATATTTGCATAAATGTGGTGCAGCAGCTATATTTTGAGGAGAAGGCAGAATGAGAAGCATTATTATTCAATTGCTGCTATCAAGTATATCAAGCAACTCCTGAAATATTCCGTGCTTCAGCTCACTTATAGCTGTTGGAGATCCACATCTTTGACTCTCTGGAGAATTTGCTCTTTGGCTTTTACAAAGCCCATGGCTAAAATAGCAGGAACAGAGTATCCCAAGGCTGTTTTTTTTTTATAATCATCGATTGCCATGATGAGGGGAAATGGTCCTGCAGGATATAGGATGTAAGTCCTATGGGGTTGAATATCAGTTTAAGCCAAGTACTAATTCTCAAACACCAGATTCGGGCTCCTAGTGACGATAGTCCCGCTTCCATTCGCAGAATGAAGCTAGGGACACAAGTAGGAACTGCAAATATTGATCTGAGAAAAGAATTTTGAACACCTTCCAATTTGAACACCTTCCAAGAGGTTGTGACTTGAGAACCATACAGTAATTGAGGAATTATTTTAACTCTAAAGATATTGATAGCTGGTATAGGGAGCTGTCCCCCTTTAGTATAGTAAAAAGATAGTAATGCTTTCGTGGTTCTTTTTGCATTTAGAATGGCGGACTTCATGTGAAGAGACCATGAGCCGCTGGATTGAAAAGTCATTCCTAAATATTTGAATGCTTTAACCTGGTCAATGGAATAGCCATTGATTCTCCAAGCATGGTTAACTCTTTTGTTAGTAAATATCATTATCTTAGTTTTCCCATGGTTGATCGTTAAAGATTCAGCAGAACAGAAAGTAGCCACCCCAGCCAACAAGCGTCTCAATCCTACCGAAGTTCTAGACATAAGCAGAATGTCATCGGCATATAACAGAATAGGTCTTGAGATTTCTGCCAATTTAGGGGAGTGTGAAACAATCAGATACATCTGATGGACAACAGAATTAATGTAGATATTAAACAATAAAGGGGCCAAGATGCAACCCTGTTTTACCCCCTTATAGGTAGGAATGGGATTACTCAACTGACCCATATGGTTCCAACGAACACGCAAGTAAGTATTGTCATAAAGGCCCCGAATTAGCGTCAATAAACGGATGTCAATATTAAGGCTAGCAAGTTTATGCCAGAGTCTTTCCCTCGAGATGGTATCGAAAGCTGTTTTTAAATCAATGAATGCAGTATACAAAGAATTTCCATTTCTACCCTTGTATTTATTCACGAAATGTTGGAGGACTAATGCGTGGTCCAGGGTTGAACGACCCGCACGGAAGCCTGCTTGTTCAGGGGCTAAGATATCGTTTAATTCGACCCAAGCACTCAGTTTCTGATAAAGGTGTGCAGAGTAAAGTTTACTGACAATATTCAGTAAACTGATGGGTCTAAAGTTGGCAGGATCATTAAGCGGGCCCTTTTTATGAATTGGGATAATTATAGCTGTTCCCCAATCTCTAGGTATTAGCATTGAATGGTCAATGTGTGAGAATAATGTCGCCAATAAAGGGGCCCACCATTGAACATTTGATTTGAACACTTCGGCTGGGATACTGTCAGAGCCTGGGGCCTTATTAGATTTCAATTTGGCTATAGTTCAATGATTTCATTGGGGCCAACCGGATCCCATTCGGGAATATCAGTTGGTAGATCTTTAGGGGCTACAGAATTTGCCTCCTGTCCAAATAGCTTAAGGAAGTGTTCCTCCCAGGCTCTCGGTTGCACATAGCAGCCCATACTAAAATAAGGTTTTGGCCAATTATTTAAAATGATTTCCCAGAACAGTTTAGAATTCTTCAATCATGATGCGTTTGAGAGGCGGTGCCAAATTTCGTGAAGGCTTGTTATCTTTTTTTGTTTTAACAAATGTTTATATAATTTCTTCTCCTTACAATATGCTTGGAGCGTATCTGGGTTGTGAGTCAGCTTATAGGTCTTGAATTTTATTATTAATGACTTTTTCCCTTCTACACATTCCTTGTCAAACCATGATTTAGAGTTAAGAGTTTTTCCGTGTCTCTTAGTTTTCTTTTTTTTTCCAATTAATTTTTATTCAAATTTTCAAAACCAAAACAATACAAAAAGAAAAAACACAAATCAATAACTAATACAATAAAAAAGAGAAAAAAATATTGACTTCCGATTTGTCGTAGTTCAGCTATAAGTCTATAATATATAACAAGCCTGTCTCTTAATAGATTATAAAATCACCTTCCTCCAGCGGTTATCTTAGTTGGTATCAAATCTCATTAACATCATATCATTTTATTCTTCCACAAAAAGTCAAAGAGAAGTTTCCAATCCTTGAGATATATGTCCATCAATTTTTTTCTAGATAAACATGTCAATTAATCCAACTCATCAAGTCTACTAAGTCCAGTAATTTCAAATCGCTCTTCTTCCATTATCCGTGTTGGTTCCATCTTCCATCTTCCATCTTTAAGCACCCAATAATCTTGCTGTCATAATCATATAATAAGAGTCTGATAGGAATTTCCTTTATCACAGATATTTCCTTGCCATCAATTCCGAACGTATCACTGAAGTATTGTTGCAAAGCTGCATCTCTGTTACTCTTTTTTACAGAATACACTAGCACATCTCTTGAAGGTTTTTCCATTGACACAAACCAGGGATTAATTCTGTTAACTTTCTCCATTTCAAGTTCCATCAAATCCTTCCAGTCCAGGAATTTTTTTGAACCGATAATATCTTTATCTCCAATCTCTTCCTCAATTCCTTCAGGGACAGCGCTGAGTTCCAAACCGTAATATTTGTCTCCAGGATCCATCACAGCCAGGAAATCCAAATCTTTTTCCAAGTCCATATTTAATCCAATCTCTATAGTTTGAACCTTGCCTTTAATTTTTCTTTCATCCTTTTTTGGTTTTCCAGATCTATCTTTATTCTCCTTTCTCATAGAATCCTGAATTTCTTTCAGCTCCTGTCTCATTTCGTCAAATTCAATTCTCAACGCTTGTCTATTATTTCTCAGTTCTTGTTTTATTGACTTAATCCCATTCATTATTTTCTGAAACATATCTAAAGATAAAGTCCCTTCTTGTACATCCATGATCTTCTTAATTGTCATTCTTAAAACCAAAGGAACAAAACTCCTTCAATTTTCAATGTCCCAAGCAAAGAGCAGTTTATTTCTTTATCCAGTTACAAAGAAGTTAATCTTTCAAACCAACTGATGTCACACTCTAGACAGCACGGATTTCCTTATCTCTTATATGCCCAGAAGTGCAAAAACAGCTTTAGTTCACAGCATCCAAATAACTAGTAGCAGAAAGAATGAGCAGATTAGTCAAAAAAAAAGTAGACCAGAAAAAATAGTCCCAGACATATATTACACAAAAGTCTCTTCCAATCAGAAACCCCTCATCCGTTGTAATCTTTATAATGCTGATTTCCATGCCAGCTTTTTGCAATAAAAAAAAAGATAGGCTATTTTTATTTTCTTCCCCCTTAGTTCCGTGAGTAAAAGAGAAGGTTTTGACTCACCCAGGTTTTCTTAATTGCTGGTTCTTTGACAAATCTCTTTAGCTGTATAGATAACAAAATAATGAGCGTAGACAGGAGAATGCTTGCCTGTTAATCCGTTTTTCTTTGAAGAAAAAAAAAACGGCTCACTTATTCAGCTGAGCTAGCTAGAAATCCTAGCTCCGTCCGAGCTGCTGGAAGACCTTCTTTCACAGACAATTCTAATGAATTCCAGTCTCCAACAAACACAACAAAGCTGTGTGGGAAATCTCATGTTTCTTCCTTATCCGGAAGAAATTATCCCCAGTCAAAAAAACCCCTTCTGACTGGATTTAAAACTGAAAAAGTTTCATCCAAGACGGAAGCCCGTCTCAGAGGCAGCACAGGCGGAGGGATCCTCCTGGGAAGTCCGTGTCTCTTAGTTTTCGAAGTGGTTAATAATAATGAACGTACCATAATTAGTAGCTGTTGCAAATATTGGTAAGAAGTTAAGGGATTAGAAGATGTAATTATCTGGTGTTTTAATTCAAGGATATCCGGGGCAGAAAGTCTGGCATTAAGGTCCTTCTCAAGGATAGGTATCCACTTTACCCTTTTAGGATGAAATTCATAAGCTGTTGTCGGGAGGATGAGCTGGGCTCCTGGGGGGTTGTCAGAAGAGGATTCAAATGGCTGGCAGAGGGAGGAGGGAGGAACTTACCCTCTGTGGAGCGAAGACGAAACAGAGGACATGCCAGAGATAGGGTCGCCTAGCAACGGGGAGCCTGAGAGCCTTGAAGTTTTAGAATCCCCCCCAGACATTCCCAGGCCCTCCCTTCTCCACAGCTCAGAGCAAGAGGGAGGGCTGATCACAGCAGAAAGGCGGAGAGATGGTTTACCCTCAGCTCCTCCTTTATCACCCATAGGGGAATCGGACACTTCAGAAGAGGAGGAGGTGATGCCTCCCCCCTCACCACGCACACGCAGATGGTTGAAAAGACAGGAGAGAAGGGGGGGAAGGCGGGCAGTACCTGAGGGGGAGTTAAGGAGGAGCGAAAGGTTGCGCGCCCGTTTAGCCCCTTCTTAAAGAACAGGCGGGAAGCAGCCCCTTGCTCTGTCAACTTTCTCCCAATGTCGCAGGACCTGTATCCCTGTATTGCTTCATGAGAAAGCGCAGTCTTTGTTGGACATTACTCTAATAAAACACGAATTAACTACAACCTCTGGTCTGGTTCCTGAGTCGCATCCTGGGCCTGACAGCTTGACAGAGCCACCTCAATCACCCTCAACGCTCTCTTCACTTGACTGGGACAAGATGTCAAAGGGAGCAGCGGGGGGGACGAACCCCACTTCTGAGACGGAAGAAGTGAAACTCTTGAGGACTAAGGTAGCTGAATTGCAGACGGATGTCCAAGCCCTGCTAGCAGCAGTCAAGGCGCTGAAGACGGATAATCAAACCTTGAAGGCCACGATAGACCAGATGCAAACAGCCCCTCCAGCTGCCGCAGTAAAGGTTCCCATTGGATTGCCCCCAAAATACGCGGGACAAAGTGATCAGTTGGCAACTTTTGTGGCTCAATGTGAGTTATATCTGGATGTCAGGCACATGGAGTTTCCAGACGATGGGGCTAAAGTGGCCTTCGTGATTAGCCTCCTGGAGGGAGAAGCTGCAAAATGGGTGACTCCGTATCTCGTGAGAAAAGATACTGTCTTAAGAAGGTACAGAGGATTTATACAGGAGATGACCGAGATGTTCCAAGACCCGCAAAGAGCTGAAACAGTAGCGCGGCAACTAGGCGCTCTGAAGCAAGCTAAAGGGACTGTTTCCGAGTACACTAACGCTTTTAAAATTCTGTCCCAGGAAACTGGTTACAATGACGCCGCCCTGATGTTTATGTACCGGAGTGGATTAAATGCTGAAATCCTGGATGAGTTGGCCAGGACCTCCCCCCCCCGCTGACCTACCAGGGCTCATCCGGCTATGCCTACAGATAGATCACCGGATGGAAGGAAGGCGCCTGGAAAGGAAGCAGGAGGTCCCGAGATACTCAGCCTCGGCATCTCGCAGCAAGACCCTTCCCTCTGCAGGAATGGCAGGTAATGCAGCTGAGGGACAGGGAGGGGCTAGGCCAAGACTGTTGGAAGAAGAAAAGGAAGACACCGCCGAGAACGTTTATGCTTTTATTGTTCAAAGCCGGGCCACGTGGCCAGAGACTGTGGACTAAAAGGGGGGAAAGCTGAGCCGTCGGGAAACTAGAACACCCAGTCCACGTGCAGGCCGGTGGACTGGGGGCAGCGTTGTATAAAGGCCCCCAACGATCCAACCTCCCTCAAAGGGGGTGTTGGTCTTGCCTATTCGGATTACAACTTCCAGAGGAGTGGTGTTTAATTCCACTGCCTTAATTGACAGTGGAGCCTCCACAAATTTTATTGATGTAAAGTTAGTCAAGCGTCATGGAATTTCCCGGTGGAAACTGAATGCTCCCCTAGCTGTGGAGACTATCGATGGGAGACCCCTGAAGTCAGGAGGGGTGACACAAGCCACGGAGGAAGTGAAACTTCAAATCCCCGGGCACGAAGAGTTCATTTCGCTATACGTGTCAGATCTCTCGAACTTTGAGGTGATTCTGGGAATGCCCTGGCTAGCAAAGCATGAACCCACAATAAGTTGGAAGGAGGCGGTGGTGTGGTTCACCTCACAGTATTGCCAGGAGAACTGTCAACCTGAAGGAATCAAGAACACCTTAGCGGGGTCAGTGCAAGAGATCGAGCAAGTGACCCTGCCGCCAAAGTATGAAGAATTCAAAGATGTGTTTGATGAAAAAGAGGCAGAGACTTTACCCCCCCCACCGCCCTTACGACTGTGCGATTGATCTAGTGCCAGGAGCCAGCATTCCATCAGGGAGAATCTACTCTCTCACAGAGATTGAGAGGGAGGCCCTGAAGGAATTCCTGGATAAAAACCTGAGACGAGGATTCATACGCCCCTCACAATCCCCTGCTGGAGCGCCACTATTGTTTGTGAAAAAGAAGGGGGGGAACTCAGACCCTGTAACGACTATCGCGCATTGAACCAGATCACCATCCCCAACAGCTACCCGCTGCCCCTGATCTCAGAGTTGTTGGACCGACTGCGCTCCGCAAAAATCTTCACGAAGTTGGATTTGAGAGGAGCATACAATCTGATCAGGATGAAGCAGGGAGATGAATGGAAAACAGGGTTTTTGACCGCTTACGGACAGTATGAATACCTGGTCATGCCGTTCGGACTTTGTGGAAGTCCAGGAATTTTTCAAAAATTCATGAATGACGTGTTTAGAGACTTGTTGGACACATATATAATCTGTTACTTAGATGATATCCTGGTGTTCTCAAAGAACCAGGAAGACCACGACCAGCATGTGAAGACGGTGTTGCAGAGACTGAGAGAAAATCACCTGTATGCTAAATTAGAGAAATGTGGATTTGACCTCAAGTCTCTAGACTTCCTTGGATATCGAATCTCAGCGGAAGGCATGGAGATGGACCCAGGGAAAGTAAGCTGCATATTGGACTGGGGCCAACCTGTCACCAAAAAGGATGTACAACGGTTTTTGGGGTTTGCCAATTATTACAGAAAGTTCATTCCAGGGTTTTCCAAATTGACAGCTCCTCTGACTGACTGTTTAAGGGGAAAGAAGAAGTTTCAATGGACAGAGAATGCCACCCAGGCCTTTGAGGAGCTGAAGAGAAGGTTCGCTTCCGAGCCCATTCTGCACTTTGCTGACCCGACCCGCCCTTTCATCATGGAAGCAGATGCTTCAGATTTTGCTATCGGGGGGGGGGTCCTTCTGCAATTAGACCAAGAAGGAAAGGAGCTGCACCCCTGTGCATACTTCTCTCGGAAGTTAAAGCCTGCAGAGAAGAACTACACAGTTTGGGAGAAGGAGCTGCTGGCCATCAAGGACTCTTTTGAAAACTGGAGACAATACCTAGAGGGGGCCCCTCATCAGATCGAAGTGCGCTCCGACCACAAGAACCTGGAAAGCCTCCAAACTGCCAGAAAGCTGAGCCAGAGACAAATAAGATGGTCCCAGTTCTTCACCAGGTTTAACTTCAAGATCACTTACCAAGCCCAAGCCAAAAACCAGAGAGCTGATGCCTTATCCAGACAGCCACAGTACAAAGAAAGTGAATCCGAGGACCAGCCTCAGTACGTGATCCCGCCAGATAAATTAATGTTGGGATCATGCCAGTCTTCGTGGGAAGAGGAACTCAAAAAGGCACAACAAGAAGATGCAGACGTACTAAAATATGGGCAGGAGACGGGACAAAGTCAAGACTCAGAAGTAACCTTTCACTGGAGGAGTGGACTGTTATGGTTCAAAACAGCCAGATACGTGCCAGAAGGAGAATTAAGGCTCAGAATCCTACGCCAGTGCCATGATTCCATCACAGCAGGACACTTTGGGATTTACAAGACCATTCAGAACGTGGCCAAGGACTTCTGGTGGCCTAAAATGCGTAGGGATATTGAAAGCTATGTAAAGTCCTGTTCTGTCTGTCTGCGGACAAAAACACAAACAGGAAAACCAGCAGGACTGTTACAACCGCTACCTGTCCCACATGAACCCTGGAAGGATCTCTCCATGGATTTTATAACTGATCTACCCAAATCCCAAGGAATGACAGCCGTTTTAGTCGTGGTAGATCTACTCACCAAAATGGCGCATTTCCTCCCTTGTGCAGGGGCCTTAGAGGCTAAGGAAACGGCCAAGTTATTCATCAAAGAAGTCTACCGACTGCATGGGTTGCCAAACAGTGTAGTCTCAGACCGAGGAACTCAGTTCACAGCCAAATTTTGGAGAGCAATGTGGAAACAGTTGCAGACGGAATTAAAACTCTCCTCCGCCCATCACCCCCAGACACATGGGCAAACGGAACGCTTGAACGCCGTTTTGGAAAGATATTTAAGAAGTTATGTGTCCTATCAACAGACTGACTGGGTATCATATTTGCATTTTGCAGAGTTCGCCTACAACAATTCTCTACACTCCAGCACTCAACAAACCCCATTCTTCGCGAATTATGGATTCCATCCTAAAGTCTTTCCAAGCAGCTCAGAAGGAATGCTGGTACCGGCAGCTGAGGACTTCCTAAAAGAATTGCAAGAGGCGCAACAAACACTGAAACAGCAGTTAAACGAAGCCAAAACAGAGTACAAGCGAGTTGCTGACCTGCACAGGAAGGAGGGCCCCCCCTTCAACCAGGAGACCAGGTATGGCTGTCCACCCGTTTCCTCCAGATGCCGGGCAAATGTAGAAAATTACAAGACAAAAGGGTGGGTCCTTTTGAAATAGAAACTCAAATTAATCCCGTGGCGTACCGGCTGAAGCTACCTGACACGTTTAAAATACATCCTGTGTTTCATCGATCCCTCTTGACGAAAGCTGCCCCTCCCAGTGAGCTGCGGCCGGAGCAGCCTCCTGGGTCCCCACTCCTGATAAATGAGCAGCTTGAGTTTGAAGTTGAGGAAATCTTGGATTCCAGGATCAGACGCCACAAGCTGCAGTATTTGATTCACTGGAAGGGCTATGGAGTGGCTGACAGATCATGGGAAAATGCAGATGATGTGCATGCTCCAGAGTTAGTAAAACTTTTCGATCAACGTTTTCCTCACCGCCCCAAGCCAGACAGGGGGAGGGGGGCACAGCTTGAGAAGGGGGATGGTGTCGGGAGGATGAGCTGGGCTCCTGGGGGGTTGTCAGAAGAGGATTCAAATGGCTGGCAGAGGGAGGAGGGAGGAACTTACCCTCTGTGGAGCGAAGACGAAACAGAGGACATGCCAGAGATAGGGTCGCCTAGCAATGGGGAGCCTGAGAGCCTTGAAGTTTTAGAATCCCCCCCAGACATTCCCAGGCCCTCCCTTCTCCGCAGCTCAGAGCAAGAGGGAGGGCTGATCACAGCAGAAAGGCGGAGAGATGGTTTACCCTCAGCTCCTCCTTTATCACCCATAGGGGAATCGGACACTTCAGAAGAGGAGGAGGTGATGCCTCCCCCCTCACCACGCACACGCAGATGGTTGAAAAGACAGGAGAGAAGGGGGGGAAGGCGGGCAGTACCTGAGGGGGAGTTAAGGAGGAGCGAAAGGTTGCGCGCCCGTTTAGCCCCTTCTTAAAGAACAGGCGGGAAGCAGCCCCTTGCTCTGTCAACTTTCTTCCAATGTCGCAGGACCTGTATCCCTGTATTGCTTCATGAGAAAGCGCAGTCTTTGTTGGACATTACTCTAATAAAACACGAATTAACTACAACCTCTGGTCTGGTTCCTGAGTCGCATCCTGGGCCTGACAGCTGTTTTATCAAAGGTCTGGGGGGTAATATGTAAAGAAGAGTCCCAGACAATGTCCAATGCAATAGGCGAGTGATCACTTTCTGGTCTTTCGGTGCATTTAAAAGAGCTGATTGAGTGGTATAATTCTTGGGAAACAATCCCAAGATCAATCACTGATGCACCTCTAGTTGAAAGGAAGGTAAATTCTCCTTCTGTATCACCATTGGTTCTCCCATTAAGTAGAATTAGATTCAATCTAATAATCATATTTATAAGGCAGAAACCTGCATGGGTTATGCCTAGATCTCTGGATTGTCTAATGGGGAAATCGATTAAATTTTCTATAGAGGGGGGCACTTGATGAAATTTGGCAAATAGGGCCTCATCTGAGGGGCCCATTCTAGCATTGAAGTCCCCTAATACAACTAACATCACCTCAGGATAGAGTAGAATTAAATTTAGTAGATATTTTTCTAAGTTAGCAATCTTAGCAGCTGCATTTGTTTTATCTTTCGAGGGGGGCAGATAAACATTAACCAAAAGTAGGGAACGATACAACGATTTTATAACTACTGCTGATGCCAAATCAGACAATGGATCCACTGCTGTAATACGGACCTGCAGTGCTGTTGAGATGAATAAAGAAATGCCTCCCTTAGGACGGCCACCTTTCGTGCTATGAATCGCCAACAGTCGATAGGCCGAAAAGCCATCCAGTCCGAAGTCAGCTGTCATCCAGGTTTCTTGCAGAAATAAAATGTGATATTGTTTAAGAAAGGAAATACATGCAGGGTCAGTGTTAATATTTCTCCATCCTGCAATATTCCATGAAAGGAGCTTCAGGATGGTAATGGATGTATTCGTTCTTTGTCAAATATTTCCAGGTGAGGGTTGCTCCAGATTTGTATTGGATTTAGAAACTTGTGAGGAGGTCAAAGTTCTAAGTTGCACAGGACCATGATCTAGCGGTTTAATACAGAGAGGTTGTTGAAGAGTCGTGCTATGAGGTTTGGGCGGCAGAATTATTTCATTTGTTTGATTCTCGGTGTTACTCGCATTAGGAGATCTAATAGGTATCCCAGATGAAACACCTTTCATCGCCCCGGAGGCACTAGGTAGAGTTCTTAGCTCCTTCTCATTTTTCACTCTTAAATCTTTTAGAGCAGCACCCAGCATGGCTATTTTATCTTCAATTTCCTCTTGATCCTTCTCCGAAAGCTTAGTATAAGTTTCAAGCAGGATAAGCTCTTCAGGTAGGAATTGTCTTTCAGGAGCGGTTGCCTCATTAGGGGAGACTTGGGTATCACGTGGTTCCTTCGATGTTACGGGGAGAGGTTTCAAGTCACCTGGAGGACGAAGTCTTGGGTGTTGAACGACACCTTCAGGTTCCTTCAGGGGCCCCAGTTTTAGGGGATAGATAGAATTCGAGTGACTGTTATGGTAGGTCAATAAATTCCATGGCTCCACTGCGTTGTCAAAAACCCTCTTGACTATGAGGTTCTGAGCCACTAAAGATGCTGTATAGGTGAGAAGGAGTTTCGCTTTCTCAGGCTCATAGAAGGTTATTATAGCTGTAGCGTTGATATGGTTGTAGTATAAATAATCAATGTTAACTATGTCCATACTGTATAAAAAACCCGATGTTGATTTAAATAAGGTCTTTAACAGATGAAGTCTTCTCTCTTGTTGAGGGATCCATCCTCTGGGTTTGGGATAATTTAATATGGCCAATTTATTTTGATTTAAGATTAAATTCCATGTATTAAGTTTGGTCTTGGGGGAGATACAATGTTTGTTATCCCCCTCTGCTATTGAGGACCAATATCGATTGTTATCGTGAGTAAGGCAAGTATTGGTTGTCTCTTCAGAGTTTTGGTCTAACTCTTGATGAGTCTCAACAGAAATAGTCATTGGTACAGTAATTTGTTCCAAATTTGCACATGTGGTTACTTTCAATTTGCGTTTCTTTGGTTTTCTTTTCCTTTTTCTCTTGCTCTTATTTGATGTACTTTTGGGGGGTTCCAACAGCCTAAATAATTTGCCAAAGTTCATATGGCTTCTCTTATGAGATCGCACAGTTTTATAATTTTTGCTCTTTTTCTTTTGCTTAGTTGATTTTTTAGTACACTTCGATTTGGCCATAGGTGGATGGGATTCAACTTGTATCTGTTGTTTTTCACACGGAGGTATTTTGGTAAAAGTATATTGTTTATTTTTTTGGTCTGGGTTGAGTTGCCCCACTAGGTTGAGAATGAGGGTTGTAAGGGTTGTTAATAAGGAATTGGACTCTGCCACAAACTTGGAGATTTGGTTCACGGACTGCGTCATCGCTTGGCACCAGTTGTCGTTTATCTTGATCGATCGAGTGTTTACAAAGCTTAGATCCTTTAAATCTTCCTGGGAGGGCCTCAATTTCTGCTGCCAGCTACTATCCTTAAGATAACAGGATGAAGTTTCAAGAGGTGGCATCAAGCTGTGATTGCTTAAAGATGAAAGTTCTAGATCATTGTCAGGATAGAGTAATTGGAATAAGGCATCTTCACCCATTACACCAGCCAGTTCTTGTGCTAATTGGGTTGGAGCTCCTGTGGCATTGGCAATCCCTCCATAGGGAGCTTATTTAT
The DNA here is from genome assembly GCF_030035675.1 of Rhineura floridana. Taxonomy (NCBI): domain Eukaryota; kingdom Metazoa; phylum Chordata; class Lepidosauria; order Squamata; family Rhineuridae; genus Rhineura; species Rhineura floridana. Next base: position 239,116,583 of record NC_084480.1, read on the forward strand.
ATTCCATTCATTTACATCGTAATTAATTCCATCATCATCAGTAACTTTAATAGTCTGATTATATTCCACTTGATCAGACTTTTTCTCATGCTGATAGTAATTGGTTATTTTGGATTGTTTTGGTCTAACAGGGGGACATGTAGGGACCACGCTCGGTGTGAGCCCTAGTTCTTTATAATTTTTCCTGGTAAAGACCATTTTTACAGAGTTCTGAATTAGTATGGAAAGTTGCAACTTGTAATAACGGTTGTAGGTTACTTAGTTCCTTCAGCGTCTTTGTTAGATAAGATTTCGTAAAGAGTTACTAACACAGGGACTGTTACATGGGATTTAAAAAGGGTAAATACCCCTTTAACAACTCTGTCAGCCGCAGACTTCTTTCTTCGTCTAAATTCAGAGCGTAAAATATTTGAGATATAATTTGTAAAAGTGTGGCCAAATATGACAGATTAGTTCCTTAGTTTATAGTTATTTAGTCCTTCAGTATGTTGTAATTATTTAGGAGAGTATAATGAATACTATCTTTCTCCAGTCTTGATAAGCCTCCGATGGAACTTTCAATCTTCCAAAAAGCCTTGGTAAGCTGCCGGTCAGCTTTATTCGGCAAATTATGGTGTTTATACTGGCTCAAGGTCAAATAGCTGATAAAAATATAGCTTCAGGCAATGCAATTTAGTTAGAATTCAATTAATTGGGGCTTTGTTGGTAGGAGCTGCCAAAAAACTCACCCGTCATTTTAGATGGCTGACCGGAAGTCCCGTGCACTCTATATATATATGTACCATGAACGTTACTTCAGAAACAACAGGTGGAAATAGGCGTCCTTTGGATTGATGGGAGATTGTGCTCAGGCAAGGAGCAAATGGAAATAGTGGCGAAAGAATACACCACAAAAAGGACTGCCCACACAAATGTGATGGCTTCAGTGTATCCACAGTCAAGCAACATGCAGTTTTATCTTGGATTCCTCCTCTGCCCCAATTTAATGTTGGAAATAGGCAACCTTAAATGACGCTCCTAAAGGGCAGGGTTATACATGCTTTAGTACAGCTAAAGGTTGGTGGTCAACTCTATACTTTGCTGGGATATAGCTTCTGTTTGATCATTGTTCTGCCCTCCCTGCTGTGCTGCCTCTTTTGAGTTCTCCATTACCACATGAGCAAGCAAGGCATGGGACTGCTTGCCAGAACCTGATAACTATGGACTAAAAGTAACCTACATATTTTACCTTCTGATTTCCTAAGCTGTGCCTGTATCACTGTATACATGAAGAGGTTGTGAGTAAACTACTTTTATATATTTTGCTGAAGAAATCTTGTTTGTTTTATTCTACTAGACTGTGTGAGTTAGGAGAAAGGGTGGAGAGTAGAGCTGGTTGTTGCTCATTCCATTTTAACCATTTTACTCTGCTAGAGATAGAAGTACATAATTATTCTATCCCAGAAACCCCAACACGTTATTGGATTATATGCAGATCCACATTAAACTGTTGTGTGGATGTGCCCAAAGTATTCAATAACTGAACTCCTCCTCTCAAAGGATCCCCCAGCAGACAGTGCTAACATTACGTACATTTAAAAGCACAGTCATTCTGTCTTCTACCAAGTAGGGATATCCCCCTCCTTTATAGACCTGGCTCTTTAACCAGGCATGGGAGGGGGGTTAGGCTGTCAGAGTGCAATTCTAAGGGTTTTTAACTTTTTAATCTTTTAATGTTTTCTGTCTATGTTTTTCTATGGATTGTATTTGTGCTTTTGTTGTACATCGCCCAGAGTGGCAGACTAATCTCTGCCAGATGGGCGTCTAACAAATCTAATTAATAATAATAATAATAATAATAATAATAATAATAATAATAATAATAATAATAATAATAATAATAATAATAATAATTTATATGCTGAGATGATATCAGTTCAGTTGCATTGTACCAAAGTGCAGTACATGACTGATCATGTAGAAAAGCCCTTACTTTTCCCCCCAAAGTTTGTCATTATTAATGTAACAATGTATGGAAATATCAAGCTGGGAAAAAATTTATCTTCTCAATACAAGAGCAGCTCGTTCCTCTGGAACATGCATGCTTGCTCCATTATATTAAATCAACATCTTCCTATGTGGGGGAGTTTCTTGCATGGCATATACATGTAAATTTCTCAGTCTGAGATTCTGATAAAGTGCTGCATAACAAAGGGATTTGCATAAATCAGAATTTCTTGAGTAGGTTTAACTAGATAAGACATGGCAAATAAGATCTGGTAGCACTCAGATAATGAGGAGTGTAATGAAAGAGCAGTAATGTAATTATGGTAATGTACTTGATCTTTAGCAGGGAAAATGTGATCTGGTGGGTTCAGGGTCATCTTCAGCAACAAAGGAGCTGGTAGTACCCTACAGATCATCTTACAGCTTAAACCTTCCCCAACCTGGTGCCCTCCAGATGTTTTGGCCATGCTAGCTGAGGTTGATGAAGGTTATAATCCAAAACATCTGGAGGGCATCAGGTTAGAGAAGGCCGGCTGAAATGAATTGCTCAGGGCCATGGGGGTAGGTGAGAATACAGGGGTACAGCCATACCAGGCGAAGAGCCAGCTAGGGGCTCAGGCTTTCAGCTTTTTTGTTTTATTTTGTGAAGTCTCTAGTCCTTGTAAAGCAAGTTATGAAGCAGAATGTGCAGACACTATTTGAAGCAATCGCTTGTGAGAGCTTAGCCTGCCTCCACCTTTAAACGTTTTTAGGTAAGTCAGAACTTACCTAATTTAGAAATTTAGAGTTATAAGCCAAATGGAAGATCCAAAAATGCCTTCAAGATAACAATGGAGAAGGGACTTCCTGGTTCGTTTTGAAATTGATTTTGCATCTTCATTAGTGTATGTGTATTACTTTTTGTCTAGATTCAGACAACGGAGAAGGAAGGCCAGGTTCCCCTTTTAGTTATAAGCTTTTTTCCCCCCCATCGTCCCCAGTAAAGAAGTTATTGTTGCCCAGAAATACAGGATTTTACAGCTCAATCCAAATGTAAAATATGGCGGGATGAGTGAATGTAGAACAGGTGGATCTTGTGCTACTCTGGCTGAGCCAGGACTCAGCCAGGGCTATGCTGGCATAACTCCCTCATCCTGGCTCAGGCAAGGATATGCCGGTGTAAATCCTTCAACCTGGCTGAGCCAGGGCTATGCTGGATCAGTCGGAGCTCAGCAGGTGGAACTAACACCAGCCTAGACCCCCATGTTCACCATGTTCTAGGGGCATGATGAGGTCAGGACAGGGCAGGGAGAGACATACGTATTGCAAACCTCTTTCAGATCAGTCCCTTGACCTGGCAACCTGGCGGAACGTATGCCAGCAAAAAGGTGGTGAAAGTCAAACTCTATTTTAAAAGCTTGTTTCCCTCTGCCAGACTTGGGCCAGTTCTGCCAATAGTAGCTCCACTCCTGAATAGAGTTAGGAATAAGGGTAATTTACACCAGCTTAATTTAAGATGGCATACATTCCATCAGCTTCTTATACTTAGGATCACTCTGCCCATGTAGCTGTGGCCACAGTAGCAAGTGAATCAAAAGCAAAAGGTCGTAGCAAAGGCTTTATGCTCTTTCTAACTCAAGTTTAATTTCTTCCAAAAATGTCATTTTATCTTACTTTGTAAACATTAAACAATTAATATTAATTAATGCTAATGCAAATACAAATAACTGTATTTTTTTTAACAATTAAATCTTGAATTTATCCAAGCATGGACATCTGAATTTGGTTGCTGTAAATCTTAAATCTCTTTTGACACCATCACCCCCGGAATCTGAAAAATCACATCTGGTCTTGCACTAATTGCCAGCCTAAGATAATTTGATGAAAACCTATGGTAACATGACTTAATCTCATGAAATTTGAGTTCTTTGCATGCATTAGAGTGGCACTGGGGGAATCAGGGCCCCAGCACTGAAAAATTCTGAAGCTTCACCCTAGCTTAAACTAAGCACTGCACAGGCATTATCATAAGGGCTGCCAGTCAGTTCAATACTGTGTGTCTGGTACAGAATATCACATTAGCGGTGGCTGTGCGAGCAAGCATACCCGTTTGGTCTAATTGTAAAAATGGTATATACTTACTACATCATTTCCCCACTTCCACTTTGTATTATAAGACTTTTCTTTCAGTGAGGACCTCATGCCAAGTATAATTTGCTTTGTCTGTCTGAAACCCTAGATGAGCTGATAGCTAAGTGCTGTGCAACACATCTCTGTCTGGGGTGGCTGTTATTTAGCTGCCAGCCTAATATTAACTGTCATACCAAAGGATTACAGACACATCTTTTTACAATCTTACCATGATATACTGTTCATCTTATTCTTAAAACATGAGAGGATCTTATTGCCTGAGAACTGGCGGATGTCACCCAAGAACATATTTTTGCCAACCCACGTACAGTTAGGTTTGTACAAGGCTACAAAGCCTTGGAGAAGATATTTATTTACATTTAAAACTCCATCTTAAAATCTTAATTTATTTATTTTTAAAACTTTATTTGGCCCTTTGTCATCAGACCTCAGTGCAGGTTACAGCAATAAAAACATAAAACAACCATTAAGTATTAAAACACAAGAATAGTTAGAACAGTTAAATGACATAAATTTAATTAAGCATCAGCCATCTGTCAATATTGCTGCACAGGTCAGTCCCTTAACATTCAAAGACCTGAAGAAAAAGGCAAGGTTGCAGCTGGTGCCTCAAGATAGACAACGTTGGCACCCTATTATAGGGTAGAAGGGCGGGATAGAGATATTTTAAATAAATATATAAATCAGGCCTGTTTGCCTGCCTTCCTTTCACCCTGGCTGGCATGAGCATCAGGTCTGTGGATGCAGCAGTGCTCCTGCTGTTCCATCAAGCCTTGCCACTCGCTGACCAGGGTTTGGATTGACTGTAATCCTTTGACTCTGTGTTGTAACCTCCAAGAGGAAGTGGTAACCATCACCCAGCTACTGATAGAAGAATCACTAGGCTGAGAAATTTTCAAAGTCAATTCAAAACATTTAGCAAAGAAACATGTCACATTCCTTTGTTGCATACTCATTGTCAGTTGACAGGATGGAGGAAATAGAGAGAATGGATGAGACAGAGAGAATTCCTTGCATCAGTTTAAAGCATCAGGTCTCTTCTATGATTTGAGTTGCTAGAGAAATAAGTGAGAAATACAGAGAAACAGATGAAATTAGGCCAGCAGTTTGCATTTGAAATTCTAAATCTGCATGTGTGGGTAGCTGGTGTGATGTTCACATAAAATTAAATATGTTAATTTCCAATATCATACAGATATTCTGGTGTATCCTAATGCCATTGAGTTCTATACATCTTCTAATAATTATCCCATCAAAGAAAAAAATTCTGAATATGGGTGTGACCAGTGCTTTTTTGGTAAAAAATGAAGTGCTGGTTCTCGTTCCTTGATGAAAGTACTGTGAGTGCCTGCACAAAATGGTTTGTTTATTTATTTATTTAAAATATTTCTATCCCACCCTTCTACCCTACAATAGGGCACTCAGGGCGGCTACAATAAAATAGCACACATATATAGTAAAATACACAATAAAACCACAAACATTGCAGTAAACTAAAATCCATAAAATACAATTAAAATACATAAAATGCATTATGCATACACATACACACACATACAACCATACATACATGTATATATGTGCATACACATAGAGAGTGAGAATAAAAGAACTTAAAAGATAAAAATAAAAGATAAAAAACTTAAAACAGTGTCAGGCTGACCCGTCAGTCCCAACCAAAGGCTCTTCGGAACAAAATAAATTTTACAAATTTCCAGAAGACCATCAGGAAGGGAGCAAAGCGGGCTTCTTGGGGCAGGGAATTCCAAAGTCTGGGTGCCACAATTGAAAAGGCTGTTTCCCACATGCCTGTCAATCTAGCTTCTTTCACTCCAGGCACGCAGAGGAGACCAGAGGCAGATGAACTTAAATCCAGGCTAGGAACATATGGATGTAAGCGGTCCCTTAAGTACACTGGTCCAAGGCCATTTAGGGCTTTCAAGGTCAAAACCAGCACTTTGAATTGGGCTCGGAAACAAATTGGGAGCCAGTGGAGTAGTTAAAGCACAGGGGTGATATGCTCCCTGCGCCGTGCTCTCGTTAACATTCTGGCTGCGGCATTTTGGATCAACTGTAGTTTCGGAATCATTTTCAAAAGCAGCCCCACGTAGAGTGCGTTACAGTAATCAAGCCTCGATGGCACTGTTGGGGTTAAATTGAAATCCCTAGTGCTTGTAAAACTATAGTTCACTTGTCCTATCTAAACCAGCTTGGGCTTTATGGGAAATAGAACCAAAGTGGCCTTTATTTGACTTTTGATATAAAATGTCGGTTTATTTCCTGGTGACCTGACCCTTACCTACATTCCAGTGGCTCGCATAATAAAAGCCGGTTTAAGCTGGACACGTCCCTACTATGCATTTCTGTATCACATTTATGCTTATAACCTTGCTTATTGTTACTAATGTGCCTTGTATAGGAATGTCAAACGCTGTTCCAATGTCCCACAAACCTTGACTTGTAAAACTCCTTTGATATGTAAGCAAAGTAATATCATGTCTGTCTCCAGTTTAGGGGGCGCCCGGTTGCAGCTGGGCCTCCCCTCAATAGTTGCCTTTGTCTGCTCCTGCATAGTGCTTATCTCAAGGACATGCGAAATATGCAGACATAGAGTCTAAGAGATAGTCTTGATGTTTCCACTTTGTCCTTCCCCCTGTACCCCTTTACCTCCTTACATATGCCCCAAAGCTATGACAGTTAGCAATTGCTTCTTTTGTATTTTATGACGTGAACCCGATATTGTAAACTTCGGGGTAAGCCTATATAAACCCTTGAACACCAATAAACGAGGTTTCCATGCTGGCCTGCTTCGGCATGTAAGTATTGGGTCCCCTTTGCAAAGGTTTTTGTCTCGTGTTACTTGATCTCTGATAGTGGGTTCATTTGCACTCAACTCCGCACTCTTCCCGGGTGTAATAAGCGAGTTGGGGTTGACAGGGTGACTTGCGTGTTGGGTTTGGACCTAACAATTGGGGGCTCATCCGGGATCCCTTGTGCGGACCCCCTTTTTGCCATTGCACCTCTTAATTTGATAACACGCGCCACGAGAGAATTTTCTCGGTTATCAATAAAAGCGGGCGGCTTTGACATTTTGGGGATAAAGCACAGTTGAGGAAAACCCGCTATCAGACGTCATGGGAAATAAAGGGAGTGTGCCGGTAAAGGACAGCCCTTTGGGAATAATGTGTATGCTGTGGCAAGAGGAGGACTTGCCTGTGCGTAAGAGAGGCCTGAAAAAGAGAAAGATGATTGAGCTCTGTGCGGTAGCGAGACCGCGGGTAACTGCAGTATTGGCACCGGGTGAACGGTAGCCAAAGAGTGGCTCCTTTAAACCCGTTCCTTTAAGAGGAGTAGGGGAGCGGATTGAGGTAAAACATTCAGATTAATTGCATTTCTGGCTCCTATGGCAGATGGGAGTGCAGAGATTGCAGGGTTTTTACAATGCTGAAAGACAGATCTTTGACCGGTGAGGCCCCCCCTCCAAGTTATTTTTCTGAGGATGACTCAGATAGAAGAATGATTTTAAGTCGTTCTATTATGCTTTCCGCGCCAGCGCCGCCTTCCAGCCCCGAAGGCAGGGCTCCTCGGCCGGCGCGGAAACAAGTCTCTTCTGATTCAAGTGCTGAGACGGAAGAGAAGGATCCAGGAGAGGGGCCCTCAGGGGGGAACGGTCACGCGCTTGCGAAAAGGAGAAAAAGAGAAACGGTTATTGACTAAGGAAACGCCATTGATTGTGCGAGACCAGCCGTACCTGGACGCCCAGGGACGGGTCAGACTCCTAGGTGTGTAAGGCTTGTGTTTTCCCGGGAAGTAAGAACGTAAGAATGGTAATAGGAAGATTTGCATAAAAGAAATGTGTATGAGTTGGGTACCCAAGTGAGAGGTTGTATGCGTATAGCTTTTTTTGAGTGTATGTATGAAAGTTTTTCTGTGGGTTTGCTTTCAAGGGAACTTTCCTTCCATTACTGTCGTTCATAAATCATGCTGATTTTACCTTTTCCTCTTTTAACTGCTTGGATCATATATATATATATATATATATATATATTTGGAAGTCAACAACAAAACTTCTTGAAGGTTCTTTCTTCCATAAGGAAAATAAAACCTCTTCTTGAGGTACTCGATCCCAGGTAATTGTTTTAAATTTGTCTGTGAAATGTATGATTTGCCCATTTCCTAGATAGGCAAAACTGAGGCCACCTTGCTGTTTAAACCTAATGTGATGCCCTCTTGTGACTAGGTAAATTCATTAGCAAAAGGGGACCAAAATGCAGAGCTTCCAGCCACAGTAATTGTCTACCTCATATTAGAATTCACATTGGGAATCAATATTACTTTGCTTCCAAAACAGAAACTCATCCCCAGTTGCTCTTTGACTGAAGATGGACCAGGACTTTCAACAGGAAAATGCTTTCCTCATTGTCATACCTTGTGCATATAAATCACACTATTACTAATGAACTTTTTTCTTTTAAAATGATGTTCACAATTATAACGCATGTTAGTGCATTTATTCCTTGACAGGCACTTAGAGCAACTGCTCTACATACAGGATGAGCACCATTGGAACACCCTGCTGATTTGGAACAGAACTTAATCTATTTGTGCCACTAACATCTCTTTGTTTTGCATTCATAGCAAGAGGTATAAATCCTTTTTCTCTGCTTTCCGTGGCTACTTTTCATGAGCAAGGCTCTACATAGCCAGAGGATGGGGAAACTCAGGAGTTTAGAATATGTTGTACTGTTGTGTGTTTTGTCTGTCTGTTGCAAAAACAATATTTTGGTTTTGTCCACTTTGATCAGAAGTCTCATCTGTGGCCATGGATGTTTTATTTTTATATTTTCCTTCCTGTACTGAAGTGTTTTCTCCCCAAGGAACATTTTCCTTTTGCGTGTGTATCACAGAAGATTTTTATTTTGAGACATTTTGGACTCGATCTTTGAAGTGCTCCAGGACCAGAACACGATATGCAACTGGCATGCTATTTTCCTGTATTGCTGCAATAACAGCATAGAGGCCTGCTTCATTCTACCTAACCACAGAACTATTTTCGGGCCTATTTTGGCCAGCAACCTGAAACGGGCACCTTGTGCAAGTTTGCAATCTTTTCATACAGTCCTTTCTCTGCCTAGCATCAGCAAAAGACACACATGTTCAGTGGAAGCTGTAACTGAACAGGAACAGGAACAGGAGACTTTGTGCAAGCTATCCCACAGTGTGTTTATTTGTTTTATTTACTTGTTTTCTTTGTAATATTTCCATTGTAATATTGAATGTAACTGTTTATGCATTGTCCTTTAAGAATGTGTTGTTGTTATTGTTTTCCCTTCATAATTTATATGTTATGGCTGTTTTGTTCTTTAGATGTTTTTACTTTTCAAATCCTTCTGAGTGATTCTGTAATAGGGGTTTACTGAATTTGGCTACTTCAGATGTGAGGTTCATCAATGTGAAGTTTTGACCCATTTGTTTATTTTCTCACTCTGTCATTACAATGGCTAGGAATAGGTAACAATTAATGTGAATGGATGTCAACACCATAAGAATCTAGGAAGATGATAGTTTGGAATTCCATCAAGATTGCTTTTCTCTCAAAATGATTAATGTATCTTATGGCTTTTTCATGCTAAGAAATGAATTAAGTTCAACTATTGTATATTCTGGACATGGGTGCATGTGCCTTAGAACATTTTGTGATTATGATGTTATTGATAAGTACTATACACAACCTATGCTAACATTTCAATAGATGCCTTTGTGGTATTAAGGAAATGGTAGGATGTGATTTTCCATTTAAAGTCCCTGTATGGATCATCCAGAGAATATTAGTTAATCCAGATTTGTTTCAACACCTCAAACCCATCACATTAGGTTATGACCTAGCTGATCTTCAGACACTACTTTCTCATCCTATGTACAGAAACAATTAGAAGCAGTTAAACAAATGGGGGAGCAAGTACACTCTAGATAGCACATGATTGCCATACAGTCATTTACATTATAGATAAGCACTCACAGATATAGTAACATGGATGTATTTGGAATTCCTTGTTTGGCTGGGATAAGGATGCCAAAGAAGGTTTAACCCTTATAATGCACCCCATTGTGGTGATTTGAATTCTGATCTTTGTCTAATTAGCCCTTGTAATGTGTATCCATCGCATATGGCACAGTCACACCCTGGAAGTCAGTATTGGAGCCAGGGGGCAGAACGGTGCTTGCTAATATGTGAAAAGTCATCTGTGTACATCTGCCTTTCACATAAAAGGAGGGAGTGGTACGGCTTGGCTAACCCCGTTTTGGTTCAAGTGGAATCTAGGAGGTGCAAAAGCCAAGAGCTATAACTTCCACCCCAACTCACACATACCCCCACGGCTGGTAATGCGTTCCAGAGGTTTTGTGCATAGAAAAACAAGGGCAGAGTTAAACGCTGTCGCATAAATGTTATCTTAATCCTTGGTGGATACACCCCCATCCACAGGGAATCCCATTGCTCGTTAGAAATAGCATTAGTTTTCCTTTTTTCTTGACTAGAAGCACACATATCGGAAAATATATACAGACATAGGGGGTCTTCTTATATTGAGACCCCCCCACTGGCCTGGACTTTACAGGAGACAGGGACAACCAAAACAAGGAACACACACTTCACCACATGGATAAGTGGGAGTCCCCTTTGTTACTTAAGGAGTACAGTCTCCTTTGCTTCCTGCTACAGCTTAAAGGAGGTAGAGGAGGGCTGGGTGATAAGCGGTTTAGTAAGAGGTGAGGTCTGTGTGACCAATACATGTGATATACCCACTTGAAAATAGCAATTGGACTTTGAAGAATGGGACATAAAACAGTGGGTAAGGTAATATTACTGTTGAGATGGTAGCATTTGTTGCATTTGATTTTCCTTTGGTCACTGACTTGTTCTTTTCCTATGGGACTTAACGGGTCGCCAAATGCCTGCTGGCCCTTGGTGGCTCTGTGAATTTTGGTCTAGCTGGCAGAAGATATTGTTTTATGTGATTATAGTAATAGTTTTTATTATTATTATTATTACTGGATGTTGTTACTTGCAATGTATTTCTAATGTTATTCAGTTAATGTCTATAGGTCTCTGAGTTTAGTTTTAGGAACCAAAACCAAGCAAACGGGCCATTCTAGTAGTATCAAAAGGTCCAGTCATACTTGACAGTTCCTTGGTCGATGTACTGAAAAGGAAGTTGAGCAGACTGACGCAAGATTGTGTTTTATGTTGTAATAGTTATAGTATTATTAATAGCTGTTTGTTGCTGTATACAATGCATCCCAAATTTAATCCAGCTTGCTTCCGCCTGCCTGCATAGGCTGATTTCTTCATTTTCCCGAAAGCCTCAATCTGCTATTCCAAATTTGATGCAATTGGCCTCAGTCTGTATAAACAAGCTCACCCTGTCATTTTTCCGAAAACCGCAACCAACTTACATGGAAATGGCTTTGAGACCGATTTGGCAACCCAAGCAAGGTAATACAGCTACCTGAGAGACTAGTTAGTCTCTCAGGGCTGAAAGGGGGGACTGTTGGGGTTAAATTGAAATCCCCAGTGCTTGTAAAACTATAGTTCACTTGTCCTATCTAAACCAGCTTGGGCTTTATGGGAAATAGAACCAAAGTGGCCTTTATTTGACTTTTGATATAAAATGTCGGTTTATTTCCTGGTGACCTGACCCTTACCTACATTCCAGTGGCTCACATAATAAAAGCCGGTTTAAGCTGGACACGTCCCTACTATGCATTTCTGTATCACATTTATGCTTATAACCTTGCTTATTGTTACTAATGTGCCTTGCATAGGAATGTCAAACGCTGTTCCAATGTCCCACAAACCTTGACTTGTAAAACTCCTTTGATATGTAAGCAAAGTAATATCATGTCTGTCTCCAGTTTAGGGGGCGCCCGGTTGCAGCTGGGCCTCCCCTCAATAGTTGCCTTTGTCTGCTCCTGCATAGTGCTTATCTCAAGGACATGCGAAATATGCAGACATAGAGTCTAAGAGATAGTCTTGATGTTTCCACTTTGTCCTTCCCCCTGTACCCCTTTACCTCCTTACATATGCCCCAAAGCTATGACAGTTAGCAATTGCTTCTTTTGTATTTTATGACGTGAACCCGATATTGTAAACTTCGGGGTAAGCCTATATAAACCCTTGAACACCAATAAACGAGGTTCCCATGCTGGCCTGCTTCGGCTTGTAAGTATTGGGTCCCCTTTGCAAAGGTTTTTGTCTCGTGTTACTTGATCTCTGATAGTGGGTTCATTTGCACTCAACTCCGCACTCTTCCCGGGTGTAATAAGCGAGTTGGGGTTGACAGGGCGACTTGCGTGTTGGGTTTGGACCTAACATCACCAATGCATGTGTCATCGTGGCTAAGTCAGTTGCTTCCAGGAACAGAAGCATCTGGTAGACCATTTTGAGATGGCCAAAAGCACCCCTGGTTACCTCAGCCACCTGATATTCCAGCAGCAGGGCAGGATCCAGAAGAACTCCCAAACTGTGACCTGCTCTTTCAAGGGGAGTGCAACCCCATCCAAAACAGATTGCAACCCTATACCTGGGGCAGTTTTCTCCCGGGAGCCAAAAAAAAAGGTGCTGGTACTCCTTATCAGTGAGTATCATCTCTCTCTCTCTCTCTCTCTCTCTCACACACACACACACACACACACACACACAAAACACTGGGTGTGACTATCTAGAAAATATATGTTAAGCAAACACAAAAAAGGAATAGTTTCAGTAAAAGCATATGGATACACTGTGATTGTAGTTTCGATCTGTTCTCCAAATTTTGATGTGGAAAGAAAAGTAACATCTAAAGTTTATGACATGGGCAACGGAATACTTGTCTAAAATCATAAACCAGAGTTTTGAGCAACCTAGTGGTTTGAAAGAGATAATTTATTTTAGCTGAAAAATAGCATAGATTTTCACAGAAGAATGTACATTTTTGGCCCTTTAAGTAAGGTTGGTTCAGTTATCATAGTACTTCTCTCTGGCCTTATATTTGTCAGAGGTAAATAAATATGAAACAGAGCAGTTTGATCCTATGGGCATGTTAAAGCAGAAGCAACTGTCATTTCAGAATATACTGTGTAACTCAGTTCCGATTATATTGCTCAACCATAGTAACCTTGGGCACTGCAGAAAAGAAATATTGGCAGAAATATCCTGTGCCAATAAATAATAAGTGGAATAAATGGAAAAGAGGGCTGCTGGGTGACTCAAAAACAGACAAAGAAAATACTTTTATAGCATATTTTTAATTTTCCCCTCCAAACATTGGCATCTCTGATTACATGAACCAAAATATTTAAACTCAGCAACTGTTTGGGCTGGAGATGGGAAGAGAAGAAGGAATCAAAATGGATGACTTTGATAGATAAGTGATATATGGATGAGTTGGAATCTTAAGCAAGAAGGCCCTGATTCAGGAGTGGCAGTGCAAATAAGAAAATACTATCCTTTAGGTTTCCTTATTTATACCATGTGACTTACCCTGTGATTTGTCCGTTTGGTTACTCCATAAAGAACATTAGCAAATACTCTTTCTCAGTGAGTGAGCAACATGACTCATAGCATCCATGTTACTACCTGAATAGGAAGAGAAGAATCAATTCAGTGCTTTCTGCTGCAACAGAACTGTGCATATGAGACCAAAAACATAATGGATGTTCTTACCCCACCAGCGAAATGCATTCTGCATTATTTATTACCAATAGATAATTTGCTACCACACTTCCTAATGTGCCAGAGATGCATTTATAGCAGTGTCTTTGGAGTATAGTTTAAAAGGGATTAATACATATATCACATACAGTTGGTAACCTCTTCATGCAAGTTTGAGGAAAAAGAAGAAATTAAATTCCATTACATCAAACAATATTTACTAAGAAAAACAGTGCTTTTTAGTGTGGTGTTGATAAATCTTCAATTCTTGCTGGCTATGGGAATGCATAATATTGTATCCTAAGTGAAGTAAATTGCCTTATCTGCCAACAGTGGAACAAGTCATCTTGGTATAGAAGGTAGGATTTCCAATGGAAGTGTGAGCAAACCAGCTTCTCCTCAAGATTTTGTATCTCTCTTGACCAATCAGGGAGTAGGACAGAGACCTTGTCTTCCCCATCCTTACTTGTATATTTTCCTACTTATGCCAATTAATGGACCTGGGTTGTAGCAGAGCCATTTTGAAGGGGTATGATGGTCTGGTAAGAGGCCATGAGTCTGAGTAACCATCTTGGGGGGGGTGCATGCCTATATAAGCGTGATGGCAGGCAGAGGGAGATGTGGTGTGGGCAGGAGGATGAACCAGAGACTTAGACCCAAGCCCCAACATTATATTGTTGAGCACCACCCCAATCTCTGAGTGGTGAGAGAGCTCCAGGGGTTCCTGCTTTTTCCCAGGGTTTGGTTTCCTTGGAGAGAAGGTCAGCGGAGACTATGGTATCTTTATGAAATATGGTTTATTTATTTACGCACATTCCAACCTGAGTTTAAGATGGAGGGATTCAAAGCATCAACAGTCCAATATATCTTTCTTTTACATCAGGCTTACAGGAGGCGTTCTAAAGCCATGGTGCAGGCAGCAGGCCTCTCTGTGTCTCCAGTTCCCAGCCTGTCCTCAGACTTAATTAAAAACACAAGCCTCTCTTGTTTGGGGGGGAGGAAGGCTCTCCTTAAGAGTTTCAATAACAATATGATCTCCCTGGCCCATTCACCAGTTAATGGGCACTCAACAGACCCATTAGCCCACCTGGGCATTCTCTATTAGATTGACAAAGGAGGCTCATCTGACCAATGCAGGAGGTTTCACAGCTGCAGAGCCCACCTCCAGGAGGCTGGAAAGGGAACTCATAGAAATCATCTCTCTCAAACCCAAACAATACATATGCATTTCTTCATTTTAAATTTTTATATTCTGTCCTTCTTGTCAGATGGTGTTCAGAGCACTGTCTGGTCATGGGATCAGTTTAAATTTTGGCAGCCCAATGATGTGGACAAGACACTTGCTGCTATCAATCTCATTACTATAGCCTTGACCCTTGCCATCATGGCTGGTAAGAGGGAGTGAGGGATTGTCTGCTGGGTCCAAGAGACGGTTAATGAGTCATTGTGTCTAGGGATGATCTCCCATGGCCACTCTTTAAAAAGCTTTCTTTGGACCCACTGGTACTTGATAACTGACCAGCTGCAAATCTCCCCATTTCAGGCAAAATGTTCAGAAGGGTGGCAGCTGGTCAGCGTCAGGCATTCATGGGTAGACTGATTATATTGGCCTATTTCAGTTTGGGACCAAGCTAGTGTTGGTCACCCTGACTGATGTCCTCCCCCAGAAGACAGATAGCAGCTTTTGATACCATCAGCTGTAGTATCTTACTAGACTACTTCTGTAGGTTAGGAGTGAAAGGTACAATGTTGTAGTGATTCAGCTCCTACTTACAGGCCTGGTTCAAAAGGGTGGCATTAGGGGACTTCTGTTCAACTCCATGACATTTTATCTATGGCATCTTTCAGGGTTCTATTTTGTCCCCCATGCTATTCAACATCTATATAAACCCACTGGGTGGGGTCATCAGGCGATTTGTAGTTGGGTGACACTAATATGGACTCATGTTTTTAACAATATCTGTATCTTAAGCCTAACACAGGAAGCCAGAGAGAAAGAAATAACATATTTTGTAAACTGATCTTAAGGCTGCATTGATAAACATGTTACAAGGAAAATAAAGTTTATTTAACTCTATAGGACTTAATAATAATAATAATAATAATAATAATAACAGCAATGCTAAAGATTAGCAATCTTCTATCAGTCTTATTTCAGTGGCCTGGGTTCTTTTCAATTTTTAGACAACATAGGAAGGGACATTATAATTTATTTTCCTAAATGCTTTCACTGATAGGAGATGCCTCTGCCTGATTTCCCCTTTAGTGCCCCACACCTCATGCTTTACATTTCTACAAAACAATTTCCAATTATTAATGTTTGGTTGGGTTTAAAAAATATAATTGGTTTTGTTTTGTACCGTTAGAAACAGGATTGATTAACATTCATAGGACACACAATTCTGTTTTCACAAAAAATTTTTTAGTAACTTTGCTAATTATGTAGGCACAACTCCCAGATCTTGGAAGTAACTCGTTACAAATAACAAGTAACGTGTAATTTATTAGTTTTTAAAGTAACGAGCGGGTAACTTCATTACATTTTGCTAGTAATAGAACGACTAGTAATTTCCTTACTTTTCAGCAGCAACGGTGACGTTTCCAGCGTTACTTTTGGGCGTTACTTGGGGGGGAGCAGGGGAAGTCTTCTGGTCCTCTGATTGGTGGATGAAAGACATGTGTCTCAAACTGGGCTTCTGCACAGTGTTGCTCTTCCCTCATGTTCTGTTAGGAGGCACAAGGGAGGAAGTGGAGAGCCAGACCACGCCAGAGGGCAAGGATGAAGGAGGAGGCAGCAGCAGCAGCAGAAAGGAGGTGAAGAGCTGTGGAGGTGAGTGAGGTGATGTGTGTGTGTGTGTGTTACCCTTTCTGGCCCGCTCGCCCTGCTGCCCCCCGCTTGCTGACCCCTGCACTAGGCATGGATTGGAGATAGTTATTTGGATTTTGCTCTTCTCCAGATTTTGTGGTATAACTCGAAGTTTAAAAAAAATACAAAAATGTGTAACTTTTAAAAAAGCATTTTAGGATAAAAGATGCTTAAATGCATACACTGAGATAAAATATATATTTAAGTATGTGGGTAAATACAAATTCAAATATGGATTTTTGCATGGATCAATGTGGAAATAGGACAGAATGGACTATGAATGAGAACATGCAAAATTGATGCAGACTGGAAAAAGACTGATCCATCCATCTCTGTTTGCCAAGGAAACAAAATCATCAGTATTCAGCAGAAGAATATTCTTTAATATATCTGCAACAAAAACCTCATCAAAATAAATTATTTCCTGAAGTGATAAAGTGAAGGCTTTCTCAAACCCCATTATGTACTTCTGGAAATTCTGAGATTTTAGTAACAATAAGAAACTACAAAGAAATAATTCTATTTCAAAGTTAAATGAATTATAAATCAAAATATTCTACAAAATCAAAATAACATATTAAAAACCTTGCTATAAACCCCCATCCCAAGCACACAGTATTTGCTCTTAGATGTAGTTTTAAAAGTAACAAAATGAAGAAAAGTTTCTATGCTGATCATACCAAACTATGTCTTGGTTGTATTGTACATATTCTGCTCTTAAGTGTTGTTGTTGTTATGTGCCTTCAAGTTGATTACGACTTATAGTGACCCTATGAATCAGCGACCTCCAATAGCATCTGTCATGAACCACCCTGTTCAGATCTTGTAAGTTCAGGTCTGTGGCTTTCTTTATGGAATCAATCCATCTCTTGTTTGGTCTTCCTCTTTTTCTACTTCTGTTTTTCCCAGCATTAGTGTCTTTTCTAGTGAATCATAGGAGTACAAACTGTTCCTATTTCATTTAAACCAAACAGCAAGCACTCCTTTGAACCATGCTATAACAATCCTGTAAGGTAGGCCTGTGTCCATACAAATGATTTAGTGCAGGGGTGTCCAGAAAGTAGACTGTAATCTATTGGTAGATCCCTACAAGATTTGTAGTCAATTGGCAAGATCTTCTGGCTTCCAGATGTTTAACAATAGCAACAAAAGGGCACACACCTGTTTGGAAATTTGACAAGTGAAATTAAGAGTACTTGTGGAAACTAGGAATAGAGAGATTGTGAGCTCATCTCAGTTCTGATATCCCTGTGTTCAGCATTTTCTCAGAGACACCATGTTCTTTCATGCTAGACATATGTCTTTTGCGGCTGGCTGTAGTTGGTGGCTCTTGGGGTTCTAGTAAAACAGAGGGTAGTTCCGAGACTCCGCAACAGCAGTGCTCTCCTGGTGATGTTAGCACTGCCACTCACTGAATGAGGTTTGAGGAAGGTGCCTGCAAGTTCAAGGTGCCTGCAAGTTCAAGGTGCCTGCAACAGGTGGGCACACACATATGTAAGCTTTTTCCACCAAAGTACCCCCAATTTTGCCATCTCGGTGCCACTGCCATTCTTCCCCCCCCATGTGTCACTGGTGACCTATGCCATCAAATGATTGGAAGAGTACTGGCTATATTTTTCTCTCTTGACCTTTGGAAGAAATGTAAAGCACATAGCAGAATTTACATTACTATTGATTTCAATAGATTTTAAAAGACCAAGGAAGAAAAGTATAGTGGGTAATTTATATTGTGATTTATAGAGGTACTGCAGTGTGCAGGTTCTGCAAAAACCAGTGTGGTGTAGTGATAAGACTACTGGGCTAGGGCCTGGGAGACCTGGGTTCAAATCCTCATTCAACCATGAAACTCAATGGGTGACTTTTGGGCTAGTCACCTTCTCAGCCTAAACTACCTCATAGGATTATTTGAAGGATATATTGGGGCGGTACAGGACTATGTATGCCACATTGAGCTCTTTGCAGGAAAGTTGAGATTATTTATTTATTTATTTATTTATTTATTTATTTATTTATTTATTTATTTATTTATTTATTTATTTATTGCACTTGTATACCACCCCATAGCCAAAGCTCTCTGGGCAGTTTACAGCAATCAAAAACACTAAAACAAATACACAATTTAAAAACATATTTTAAAAACAATTTAAAACACAATTTTAAAATTCAAAACAATATAAAAACAATTTAAAAACACATGCTAAAATGCCTGGGAGAAGAGGAGAGTCTTGACCTGGCGCTGAAAATATAACAGTGTTGGTGCCAGGTGCACCTCGTCAAACAGATCATTCCATAATTTGGGGGCCACCACTGAGAAGGCCATCTCCCTTGTTGCCACCCTCCGAGCTTCCCTTGGAGTAGGCACCCAGAGGAGGGCCTTTGATCTTGAACGTAGTGTATGGGTGGGTTCGTATTGGGGGAGGCGTTCCATCAGGTATAGTGGTCCCACGCTGTGTAAGGTTTTATAGGTCAAAAACAGCACCTTGAATCGAGCTCGGAAACATACAGACAGCCAATGCAAGCGGGCCAGAATCGGTTTTATATGTTCGGACCGTCTGGTCCCTGTTACCAGTCTGGCCGCTGCATTTGGCACAAGCTGCAGTTTCCAAACCATCTTCAAAGGCAGCCCCACGTAGAGTGCATTGCAGTAATCTAATTTGGAGGTTACCAGAGCATGGACAACTGAAGCCAGGTTATCCCTGTCCAGATAGGGACATAGTTGGGCCACCAACCAAAGTTGGTAGAAGGCACTCCGTGCCACCGAGGCTACCTGAGCCTCAAGTGACAGAGATGGTTCTAGGAGAACCCCCAAGCTACGAACCTGCTCCTTCAGGGGGAGTGCAACCCCATCCAGAACAGGTTGGACATCCACCATCTGGTCAGAAGAACCACCCACTAACGGCATCTCAGTCTTGTCTGGACTGAGCCTCAGTTTATTAGCCCTCATCCAGTCCATTGTCGCAGCCAGGCACTAGTTCAGCACATTGACAGCCTCACCTGAAGAAGATGAAAAGGAGAAATAGAGCTGCGTGTCATCAGCATACTGATGGCAACGCACTCCAAAGCTCCGGATGACCGCACCCAATGGTTTCATGTAGATGTTGAACAGCATGGGGGACAGAACTGACCGCTGCGGAACCCCATACTGGAGTGTCCAGGGTGCCGAGTAATGTTCCCCAAGCACCACCTTCTGGAGGCGACCTGCCAAGTAGGAGTGGAACCACTGCAATGCAGTACCTCCCACTCCCAACTCAGCTAGTCTCCCCAGAAGGATACCATGGTCGATGGTATTGAAAGCCGCTGAGAGATCAAGGAGAATCAACAGAGTCACACTCCCCCTGTCTCTCTCTCCTGACAAAGGTCATCATACAGGGCGACCAAGGCTGTTTCCATGCCAAAACCAGGCCTGAAACCTGACTGAAATGGATCCAGATAATTGGTCTCATCCAAGAGTGTCTGGAGCTGGCCTGCAACCACTCGTTCCAGGACCTTGCCCAGGAATGGAACATTTGCTACCGGCCTATAGTTATTAAGATTTTCTGGGTCCAGAGAGGGCCTCTTTAGGAGTGGTCTCACTGCTGCCTCTTTCAGGCAGCCAGGGACTACCCCCTCTTGCAGAGAGGCATTAATCACTTCCCTGGCCCAGGAAATAAGGCACAAAATAAAATTAAGTTTACAATCCCATGCACATTTACTTGACAGTAAGCTCCATTGAACAGTGAAAGTTACTTCTAAGTAAACCTGCTTGAGATTATGTTAAGACACAAGGGATAACTATTACCCAAAGTTTCTATTATTTATTGATCACTATATTTGCTGAGCAATGTGTTACCTAGCTATTAAGTTATTTTATTATTGCAGTTGTGACTGCATCTATTATTCATTACATGCCACAAGGGTTTGGAGTAGGGTTGCCAGGTTCAGGGCCTGAGACTGATCCTGTATCTTTAGGAGAAGAGAAAGTCAGCCAAGTGCAGGTGTTCTTGCAACACTATAATGGGAAAAACCACAAGGTGGAATTCTCCCTTCTCCCTGCACATCTTTTAAAGATACAGAAGACCTCTTGGTTGCCAGGGGAAGGGAGAATCTTCTCCTAAAGATACAGGATCAGTCTCAAGGCCTGAACCTGGCAACCCTAGTTTGGAGCAAGTTTGAAGCAGACTTTTTGGAATCTTTTTGTGGCACAATCCTGAAGAGTTGCTGTGCTACTCCACAGCAAACAACAAGAGTCGCATGATGACACACTGAACATTTAACAGACTTATAAATAGTATAATATTTATTGATAAATCACCAGCATTTAAAGGAAATAATTGAATTTAGACGTTAAAGGTTGCAATTCTATGTTCACTTTCACTTCAGGAGTAAGCCCCATTAAACTCAGTGGAACTTACTTCTGAGTAGACATGGTTAGGATTGCACTGTGACTTCAGATTCCTAGTCTTTCTCCCCACCCAGTTTACTAGATTCCTGGTTCATCCTTCCACCTTCTTTCAAGATAGCAATTTTCACTTGTTTGAGCCCAGAAGGGCCACACAAGTTCTGCTTCAGAGTCTTAGCCCCCCCCCGGCTTTTCTCTCTTCATTACCTCTCTGTTGTCCTTTCACCTCTTCCTACATTTCTCTCAAAGTGATGCTGCAATCCTATCCCAACCCCACTTACCTGGGACTTACTTCTGAGTAAACATGGCTAGGACTGTACTGTGAGCAGACACATACACAAACTCTCTCCTCTCCCTTTCTGTGCCCCCCAAACTATTTTTTCTATGGGGCTGGAATCCTAACCCTTCTTACCTGGGAGTAAGTCCGATTAAACTGAATTGGATTTACTTTAGAGAAGGCATGGTTAGGACTGCACTGTAAACAAACTTAATTTAAAAAGGAAACAACAATTTAGACAGTCCATGCCTAACACTAGCTTCCCTGACAGGGATCACTCTTTTTTTAGGCAACCCTAACTCTACTTACCTGTGAGTAAGCCGCAATGACAGAAGTGGGACTTACTTCTGAGCAGATGTTTATAGAATTACAGTGTGGGCCCTCAGAAGCTGCTCCCCCCTCACTAGGGTTCTGTTTCCTTGCCTCCGTTTGCCTTCTCTCAGGATAGCAGTTTTCTTTTGTCTGAGCCCACAAGAAGCTTGAGTTCCATTTAAGCAGAGCTTGGAAGTAATTCGTTACAAGTAACAAATTACATGTAATTCATTCCTTTTTTGAGGAATGAGTGGGTAATTCCTTTACATTTTGATTGTAATAGAACTAGGAGTAATTTTATTACTTTTGTGGAGTAATTGTAATGTTTCCAGCATTACTTTTGGGCATTACTTGAGGGGGGAGAAGCAGGGGAAGTCTTCTGCTCCTCTGATTTGTGGATGAAAATCATGTGCATCAAACTGGGCTTCTATGCAGCGTCACTCTTCCCTCATGCTCTGTGGGTGGGTAGGAGGTGATGAGGAAAGAGGTGGAGAGTGAGATGGGGTGGAGTGGAGAAAACAATTGTTTAAAAAACAAGAATGGAGTGGAGGGAAAAAGGAGCTGGAGGGCAAGAACATGGGTAAAGGAGAAGGAGGCAGCAACAGGAGATAAAGAACTGTGGAGGTAAAAGATGACTCTGTTTGTGTGTGTGTGTGTGTGTGTGTGTGCGTGTGCGTGCGTGCGTGAGAGAGAGAGAGAGGGGGGGGAGAGGGAGGGGGAGAGGGGGAGAGGGAGGGGGAGAGGGGGAGAGGGGAAGAGGGGAAGAGGGGGAGAGGGGGAGAGGGAGATAAAATACTGTGTTTGGACTTGGTACACAAAGTCGCCTCCACCACCCTCTCTGGCTACTGTGCTGCATTTGCAGTATTTTAACTTTTTGCATCTCAGGGGAAAATGTTTGCTTGGGTGAGTGTCCCTTAGTTGGTGGCAGGGCAGGGCCCAGGAGGTGGTTAAGTGAGAGAGATTGTGCTTGCTGGCTGAGTTGGGGGGTGTTGCACTTGGTTTGACATGCAAAGATCTGAGTAGTGGCCTCTGCCTCCCTTACCAGCGGAGAGACCACCATTGCTATCTTATGGATAAAAAGAATTATTCTACTACCTCTGTATGTGTATGTTTATTTTTAATGTTTTTTTAGGTTACTTAGATGTGCAGCAGCCAAGGCCAGCACCTTGTAGGCATTTTTTTAAAAAAAGTAACTGAAATGTAATTGTAGTGATTACTTCTGAGAAAAAGCAAAGCAATCAATTACTTTCAGAGCAATTGCAACTGTAACAGTAATCACTACTTTTTGGGCCATGTAATTGTAACTGTAATTTATTACTTTTTAAAAGTAATCTTCCAAGCTCTGACAATTCTTGAAATATGAGCAATTGCTGTGCTGTCTATTAAAACCTTGGTACAAAGTAACAAAAAATCTCTTTTTGTCTCCACTCTCCACACAGACTGTTTACTAACCAGGGTTATTGCACAGGACAGAAATTCTTTTCTTTTTTTTGTAACTTGAACATGCCAATATTTCTAAACTCTTCTCCTTCAGGCAGCTTCAGAGCATTCTGTGCCTCCTCCCTGCCTGAGGGTTTTTCCCCTTTACAATTCAACAATGGCAAGGGCCTCACCTCAAACAGGTTTTCATACAATTCATAGTTCATTAGGGGAAAAACATTGACAGCAACTGTATAACAAGACCACTCAAATGGTAAGTGGTGATGACTATTCTGCACAGTCACCGTCTACAAGTAATCATAAAAACAATCTCTTCTTACTTGCTTACATTGACTATGATATGATAGCAGGAAAAGGAGTCTGCTTGGAGTCTGGTCAGTGCAACAGATGCAGGATCCTATGAAGTGATACCTACCTCCTCCAAAGATTGGCTTCCGAAAAGAAAGTCTGGCCAGGAATTTAATTGTAGCTGTATCATAAAGGGAGGTCTCTTATCTTATTTATAATTTATTTATTACATTTATACCCCGACTTTCTTTTCATGATAGAAAAACAAGGCGGCTTACATTTGGTTCCCAGGTGGTCTCCCATCCAGGCACTCACCAGACCTGATCCTGCTTAGCTTCAGCAGGGAGCTGGCCTTGGGTTTGTTTTAAAACAGAAACAAAAATAGCATAATCTTATGCATTTTACTCAGATTTAAGTCCCACTTTGTTCAGTGGGGCTTACTCCCAAGTAAGTATTAATTGGCCTAAAGCCTACCAGACAAGATATTATATCACTCTATGAATTGTATCTTGTATTCATGGTAAAGCTAATAATTAGTAACTATAGTTTTTGAAATATCTCTGTTTATAGTATAGCATGTTTTGATTACACATTTTCAGTCAATGTAGTAATTTAAACCAACTTCCAACCCTTGGTAGTCATCTCCTTTGATGTAGCAGGTTTATATTTGTGACTAATATTTTGGCAGTTATAGTACATTTTTAAACAACTCATTATGTTTTGGTCTACAGTACTCCATCCAAGCAGAATGTTAGGTATCCAAGCAGAATGTTCAATGGACTGAAAAATAAAATGTAATTAATCATCAATATAATTGTATATAAAACTTTAAAAAAAACATTTTTACTTGTCATAATTCCACTAGCTATGGAAAAATCTTTGATGGTGATGGTAGTGGTCATGGGAAATCTACCAATCATTATTTTAGTTCTTATAAGATATTTAATTGATAGCGTCTTAAATGCCAGCAAAACAAAATATTTGTATTTGTTTTATACTGAATAGGGAAATAGTGCAGGCCCTTTTGTATGTATCTTTTGCCAGACTTTACAGTGTAATCCTATTGGTGGAGGCTGGTGGCTCTGATGTCAGTGGGGCAGTTAATCTGCTCTGGATTTTAGTCCAAATTTAGTCTCCACCCCTGTGTTCTGAAAATGGGGGCACACAACACTAGTCAAACTCTGCCTCTTTTTACTTTAAAACCTGGTTGGATCAGCTTGTGTGTGTGTGTTTAAAATCAGTTTCAGACAGATTTTGAAATTCTAGGTGTGGCCAATGGAAACACCTTGCTATAGTGATTGGCCCAACACTGCTATGGGTGGTCCTGAAAGATCTGAAGTCAGCAGTGGGGAAGGGAGGTGTATAGGTGAGAGCAGAGTCGCTTCAAAATGCAGTCAGAAAAACCATTCTTGATGCTTTTGAAGCAACTAGTGACTCACAACCTAAAACCCAGAACAGATTCACTGCCCCACTCATATCAGAATCACTAGCCTCCACCGAATCCTATATGTGTCTGCTCAGAAGTCGCCCCCATTGAGTTTAATGAGACTTGATTCTCATGGCTGTATGTTTCACTTAAACAACTATGGCAGCCCAGTCCTCATAGGGAGTAGCCCTGAGGTCATCTTTGATATGCACAGAGAAAACCGTTTCGAGGTAAGTCCAAATGTCTTTTCTCTTGTGCATGTAAAGATGACCTCAGGTGGGACATACCAAAGTTGACCCATGTAGGGCGGGAATATAGCTGGGCTGTAACAATATTGGTCTGGGAGAACGTGCTGTAGCACTCTCCTCCCAAAGGTCGCATCAGCAGAGACATAATCATTTATTTTGTAGAGTTTGATAAATGTGTTAGGATCAGCCCATGTAGTTGCTCTGCAGATCTCCAGGAGAGAAGCACTGTGGGAAAACGCTGTGGATGTGGCTGCCACCCTAGTGGAGTGGGCCACTACCTTGGTGGGGTGAATACACCTCAGGGAAGCATATGCCAGTGTAATGCATGCTTAATCCACCTGGCTAGTGTTGAGGTAGAAACCTTCTTCCCTAACAAAGCTGGGTGAAAGACACAGACAAGCTCTTGTTGACAGAGGAAGTTAAACAACTCTTTAGGATGAAAGGAAGAACAGTGGGACAGTGCGGGGAACAGCCCTATCTTTATGAAAACACCCAGTAACGCTTGACAACAGACAGTGCATTCAGCTGTGACGCTCTCTGAGGCAAGGTAATGGCTACAAGAAATAACACCTTGGAGAACAGTAGGTGGAGAGGAACTTTACTTAGTAGTTTGAAGGGAGGTTCTGAAGGGCAGTCAGCACTTGTGCAGGTCCCATGTTGGGTAGCAGTGTTGCTCCGCAAGAGAAATGCTTCAGGACAGAATTGCTGACAGAGCCAAAGCCTCACGCTTCAAGGTGTTCGGTCAGAGTCCCAATGCTAACCCATCTTGAAGAAAGAGAGAACCTCACTGATACTAGCTTCCTAGGAGGTTTCTTCCTCTGAGACCAAGCTGAGAAAGCCTTCGAAGTGCCCTCATAAATCCAAACTGTCAGTGGATGTTGAGAGGCCATAATTGTCTCAACTGCCGACGGCTGAGGTCCCTTTCTTAGCAGGTGTCACCTCTCCAATTGCAGACATGAAGCGCCAGCCATCCCAAGTCCTGGAGGAGAACCTGTCCTAGTGACAGCAGATGTTCCTGGGGGGAATCTGCTAAGGAGGAGCAACTGCCAGGTCGAGAGTTCCAGAAACTGGGCTCTCCTTGGCCAATATAGAGCGACCAGTAGCTCTTTTGGAGTACCCTCAGAATAACTGGAAGTGGAAGGAAGGCATACAAACGAGCTGCAGACACCAGGATGTCAGGGCATCTATTCCTTCCGCCTTTGGCATTGCGTATCTGGCGAAGAATCTTTTCACCTGACAGTTGAGGTGGGTGGCAAAGATATCTACTTTGACTCTCCCAAGTGGTCCACTATCTGCTGAAAGGCCATCGGGTGGAATGTCCATTTCCCCTGATGGCTTTGCTCCCAACTCAACCAGTCTGCTTGACTGTTGTCCTCTCCTCTGAGGTATTCCACCTGGATTGAGTCCAGGTAAACCACCACCCATAGGAACAGTAGTGAGGCTTCCCTCTGGAACTGAGCCGACTATGCCCCCCTGACGATTCAAATGAGGTAGATAGCCACATTGTCGGTTCTGACAAGCACTGACCCCAACTGCCTCGATCTCACTAGGTGCTTTAGTGCTAGGTGGATCATGCACAGCTACAGAAGACTGATGAGGAGTAAGGACTCCTGTGTCAACCAGGATGCTTGGATCATCTGGCCACCACGTATAGCCCCCTATCCTGTTGGGGTGGCGTCTGATTTGATGAGTGTTCATGTAGGGTCATGAAAAGGAATTCCCCTACAGATTGGGTTCATGTGTCCATCATAGTAGGGAGTGACAAACATTGGTATAGTGATAGCCTTCGATGACGCCTGGCTGGTATGTCGCTTGGAAGGGCAATAGCGACCACTGTAGGGGACACAAATGGTGACATGCCCCGGGAGTGGTTTGGAATGTAGAAATCATCAAACCTAGGTCTGCTGCCCAGTGTACAGGGTCCACTGACGTAGATGCCAGAAAATGTGACATCACTGCACATGTCTTGTTTATTCTGTCCTGTGCCAGTCTAATAATTGTGTGCACTAAGCAAAGAGATGGGAACAATTGGCTCTTGACATGATTGATTAAGGCCATGCTTTGTGAATCGATGAGGATCAAATTAGAAAATCTTCCAGGCAGGGAAAAATGTGTACTCCCTACATCCTGAGGCATGCCATCGGGGTCACCACAACTTTGTGAAGACCCTGGGGGTGGATGGCGGACCAAAGGGCCTGGGCCTGCATTGAAAATGGTGTCACTTTACCGCGAACCTGAGGTAGTATCAATGATGTGGAAAAATAGGGGTAAGTAGGTATGCCTCCTTCAAGTCTATTGAGGTGAGATAAAGGTGTCCATGTGAAACTTGTGGCATGTGATGTACTTGTTCAGGTACTGCAGGTTGAGTACCACTCTGAACAAACCGTCTTTTCTCCCAACTGTAATGAAGAATGAGTAGTTTCCCAAAAATTTGTCTCATGTGGAAACAGGTTCTATTACTGCTATCTGCAGCAGGTGAGAGATTGCCTGGTGGATTCTCTCCCTTTTGTGTGGAGATAATAAATAAATAATAATAAAATTTTATTTGTTAGTCGCCTATCTGTCTGAGCTAACAGACACTCTAGGCGACGTACAAAATACAAAATACAATATACAAATCAATATACAAACAACAGCCACAACATCAATTAATCTAAAACCATCCTTCAATTAATACATCATAAAACTAGTCCACCCCAGAAATCCCATAGGCCTGCCTGAATAGCCAGGTCTTTAAGGCTCGATGTTGAGCTGGGAGATGGTATGAACCTTAGGTGAGGATGTGAATTCAAGACATAGCCCATGCTGGAGGGTCTGCTGCATCCATTGGTCTGATGATATGTCCCTCCATTGAAGGGCGAACCAGTGGAGTCAACCTTCCACCGGAGTGGTGCTGGTGCCAGAACTGGTGTTTGTTTCCACGTGATAGGGGCCTGAATCTGGTCCTGTTACAGAACTGCTGTTGGCCCCTGACCTGGCTGCTCTGTCTATTCCAGAAGGGGCGGCTGGGTCAGCCTTCCTTAGCCCTTCCCAATGGCCTGGAGCCTTGAAAGGGTTGGGACGTTTGATAAGGATGAGGGTTCTCCGAAAAGACCTTCTATCGTCTCTTTTCCTGGTTGAGGGATTTCTTCTTCTTTTTAGATTCCAGGAAGTCTGCAAGGGTGGCATCAACCAATAGCTTACCTCCTATGTAGGGTTCTGAGGCCAGAGTAGAGTGAGCCATGGGGTCTGCATCCCAATGGCGCAACCACAGTGTCCTTCTAAGTAAA
The DNA here is from genome assembly GCF_030035675.1 of Rhineura floridana. NCBI lineage: Eukaryota > Metazoa > Chordata > Lepidosauria > Squamata > Rhineuridae > Rhineura > Rhineura floridana. The sequence continues at coordinate 239,144,897 of NC_084480.1, forward strand.
GACACCCGCCACCAGTGAACTTGTGAATTATGTGGCGTCTATCGATGCATCAGTCATGAAGGTCATTGCCTAGAAGATTTTCAGCAGGACTTGCGGACTTGAGCTGGGTCCTGCTATGGGCTGTCCCGTAAATCTTCCCACCAGTGGCAGGAAGCCCTAGCAAATGTGAAGGAGGCCAATACTGCCCCAACTGATAATGCGCTAGCCTCGTGGATTCTTCTGAGGCCCTGATCCATCTTGCGTTCTGTATGGTCCTTGAGATGGGCAACCTTTGGGTTTAAGGATAGGCTTACTATGGGAGCATCCTGCAGCAGGGCTTTCAGCTGATTCATAAGCTGTAGCTGCAGTGTATAATATTTATTGGTTGTTGGAACTGACTTCTTAAACTGCAAAGGGATGTTGAATCCTGATTCGATTAAGGATGGGAGTTTCAGCATCCTAGATATGGGTTATTGGTCCGGACGCACAATGGAAACCCTAAATGCATCTTGGGCTGGAGAATCATCTGGAGAATTCAAACTCGGTGCTTCCGTTGCCTTGCACAAGGGTGGAAGAAAGTGGGCTTCTGGAAGAACCTGTTGGTAGAAACCTCTTTGGGTTCCAAATCCCTGCTCTACTGTTCCTCATCTGGAACAATTCAGTTATTGTCTGGGTCTGTGCTCTGGTCCTCCACATAGCCATAGTGTCTGCCTTGAGGAGCAGCATGTGGATCTGGTGATGTGCGGTTGGTTGGTGGTAGTCTTGAAGCTGCAGATGCATGCAGAGGGTCGGAAGCCTGAATGCGCTGAGCCCTCCCTGGTTCTTGGAGGAGGTCTAGCAGCCCCCCTGTCTTCTCCAGGACATATTGAAGAGACTGCTGAAACCAATAGGTTTCTGACCAAATCTACTAGCCAGGATTCCCTCAGTTGTCCTTTCAATTGTTGTAACATCAGGGATGAAAACTGCAGTTGCAGTTGGTGAGCATGGCCACATGATGGATGTGCCCCCCCCCATTGAGACTCCTGCAGGGAATTGCTTTTTTAAAAAGGTGTTTTTAAATTTGTATATTTGTTTTTAACATTTTTAATTGTTCTAAATCGCCCAGAGAGCTTTGGCTATGGGGCGGTATACAAATGCAATAAATAAATAAATAAGTTCAAGCATAAAATATGCCATTTGAAACACCACTGTATTAATACTCCAGATTTTAATTTACAGAAGGATAAATAAGTTATATCCACAAAAGAACATTTTGTCTTGATCCAGCAAAAGAGTTCTGCTTACAGGTCAGCTTCTGGAATGGGCTCCATGTGTGCAACAGAGTACTATATAAGTAGCTTCCATTCATGGATTGGGACTCAATATGCGGCACTAAACCAGGGCTTGGAAGATTACTTTTAAAAAGTAATAAATTACAGTTACAATTACATGGCCCCAAAAAGTGGTAATTACCGTTACAATTACAATTGCTCTGAAAGTAACTGACTACTTTACTTTTTCTCAGAAGTAATCACTACAATTACATTTCAGTTGCCTTATTTAAAAAACGCCTACAAGGTGCTGGCCTTGGCTGCTGCACATCTAAGCAGCCTAAAACAACACTAAAAATAAACACACACATACAGAGGTAGTAGAATAATTCTTTTTATCCATAAGATAGCAATGGTGGTCTCTCCGCTGGTAAGGGAGGTGGGGATGGAGGCACAGGCCACTACTTAGATCTTTGCACGTCAAATCAAGTGCAACACCCCCAACTCAGCCAGCAAGCATAATCTCTGTCACTTAACCACCTCCCAGACCCTGCCCTGCCACCAACTAAGGGACACTCACCCAAGCAAACATTTTCCCCTGAGATGCAAAATGTTAAAATACTGCAAATGCAGCACAGTAGCCAGGGAGGGCAGCAGAGGCCACTTTGCGTGCCAAGTGCAAACACAGTATTCTCTCTCTCTCTCTCTCTCTCTCTCTCTCTCTCTCTCTCTCTCTCTCTCTCTCTCTCTCTCTCTCTCTCTCTCTCTCTCACACACACACACACACACACACACACACACACACACACACACACACACACACACACACACACACACACACACACACACGTTGTCATCTTTCATCTCCACAGTTCTTTATCTCTATTCTGCTGCTGCCTCCTTCTCCTCCTTTATCCATGTTATTAACATAGCAAAACACACATCAGAGTCCTTCCCACAAGATGACTGACCTGAGGTCTGATGAACTGTTGTTGACCTCCGGCTCCTTTTTCCCTCCACTCCATTCTTCACCACCACCATTCATTTTTTAAATCAATTGTTTTCTCCACTCCACCCCGTCTCACTCTCCACCTCCTCCCTCGTTGCCTCCTACCCACCCACAGAGCATGAGGGAAGAGCAATGCTGCACAGAAGCCCAGTTTGAGGCACATGGTTTTCATCCACAAATCAGAGGAGCAGAAGACTTCCCCTGCTTCCCCCCAAGTAATACTCAAAAGTAATGCTAGAAACATTACAATTACTCCACAAAAGTAATAAAATTACTCCTAGTTCTATTACAATCAAAATGTAAAGGAATTACCCACTCATTCCTGAACAAAGTAATGAATTACAAGTAATTCCTAGTGAATTACTTCCAAGCTCTGTACCAAACATATAATTACTGATATGGAGAGTGAGGATTCAGTCCACCACTGATTCCCATAAGGTTTGGAACTGGTGAGGGGTTACCCTTAGAATTGCCTTATTACCATGGTATACCTACTTTTATTTCAAAATGCCGCCCATCTTGTTTTTCCAACTCAAGTCCATTCCCTGTGTTTTGTGGAACATGTGAAATGTAAGATGTTTTAAATTAGGGTTATTTGACAGTGATCTTCACACCAGACTGCTACCATGAGAAGCCTTTTTAATTCCTTAGGATGCTTCTTAGGGAAACTGCTCATCATTTTGCTTGCTGCCCTTTTCTCAAGACTTTTTTGATTAGAAGAAATGATTCTGCTAAATTATTTAGTTCAGCCTTAGAATGGACCTTTAGTTATTTGCTGTTTGAAAGATAAGCTACATAAGTGGCTGGATGATGAATGCAGACATGCCATAGTGGAAAGCTGCCGTGTATGTGAATAAATAATGTGTTTTTGCTTCCTTGGCCTCAAGCTTAATAATTCAGGAATAATGTCACATTATTTTTTCTGTTGCAGCTTAATAACTTTGACCTTTGGGATGGCAACAGCTGGTGGATCATTTCTTCACACCAAGAATTTGAAAACTACGGCTGTACATGTGGTGAGTTGGCAACTATTTCTGAGGTGGCAACTGCACTTTCCCCAGCAGCTGTGATCAAAGCGAGATCTGCCAGCTTCTAGCATGGGTAGGTTGATTCACATTAGTCTATTTCTGCCATACAGTCATGTTACCAGCAAAAAAAAGAGTCTGTGGAGCAACATTTGCAGTGTGAACTGATTCTAAGACATATATATTATTTCCAAAGTGGAAACCGGTTGCCTATAAATAAAAGGGCATTCACCAAATGGGAGACAGGCACCAAGTTCCTTCATAATTAATCACTGTTGCAGTGCAGCCAAGCTTGTTTCCAAACCATCTAGTACTATAGCAAAGCACTTTCCAATTCTTATTTTATTTACCTCACAGACCTTTGGGAAGTAGGCCTTTTTACAGATAAAGAACTGTGCTTCCTAGTGTTTACTTAGAGATTAATAACAAACACACACCTATCTCACATAAAAGCTATACATAATTTTTGTTGAACTTTTATAGTTATAGTTGAGACGCTCATAGGAAATTGTACATATTAGACACATGGATTTTTCCCTGCAGACTGATTTCTATTGCAATGGATGTTATAAAAGGTAATATTTTGAGTTGGAAATATCGTCATTGTTTGTTCACTCATATTTGTATGTGTGCTTATAACCTTGAATGTGAACCTTTGCCTATGCTATGGGCTTCATTTATTTATTGTCATAACATTTATATCCCAACTTTCCTCCACGGAGCTTGAGTGGTGTACATGGTTCTCCCCGTCCCCATTTCATCCTCACAGCAACTCTGTGAGCTGGTTAGGCTGAGATACAATGAATGGCCCAAACTCTTGCATGCTTGAAAGAGCTCTACGCATCTTTATTTGTTTTGTTTGTTTATTCATTCATTCAATATCTAAATTGCCCTTCATCAGTTGTGATCCCAGGGTGGTTTATAATACAAGCATCAAGACATTAAAAGTCAACCAACAATTTAAAACTAAAACAAAACTGTATTATTAGAACAGTAGCAGATAGTACCCACTAGTTTACTGCTGGCTTTTGTCAAATCAACTTCCTCCAAAGGCCTGGGTGAAGAGATCATCAACAGTCATCTAAAACCCAACAATGATGGTGCCAATCATACCACTGGAGGATTTCCATAGATGGGGTGCCACTACAAAGGCCCTATCCCACATCACTGCCCCACAGGTTTCCCCCAGCATCAAAAATCTTAATGCACACACAGGCTGATCTCGGGAGAGGTGTTCCTTCAAGCATTAAGGTCCGAAGCCATTCAGGGTTTTATAAGTTAACAGCAACACCTTGAATTGGGCTGATTAATGTATAGTCAGCCAGTGCAGATCCTGTAAGATTGGTGTCATATGCAATTCTGTGTGTAATGCCATTTAGAATTGGATTCTGCACTAATGCACATTCCACAAAGAACACATTACAGTAATCTAAGTGTGAGATTACAAGAACATGTATTACGGTAGCTAGGCTATTCTGATCCAGGAATCACTGTAACTGGTGAAGCAGATGGAGCTGGAAATAGGCACTCCATGCCACTGAGGCCAGTTGGGATGCCAGTGACAACGTTGGACCAAGGAGTACCCGAGCTACATATCTGCAATTTCAAAAGGACAGCAATCCCATTCATAGTGGGCTGTCTACCCAATTCCTGGACTGAGTATAGAATCCTTCTCACATGTGCCACACTCACAATGAGATGTGGGCATGGTCAGTGGCTGAGCTGCCAACTGGCAGGTGCAACACCAATCTGTGCCTTAATGCAAAAGGAGTGTTTGTTTGAACACCCATCCTGTGTTGCTTATGTACAGTGTGTGTAAACTATCCAGTGAGGAAATTGCCCAGTGGGGCAGTTCTGTCAAGTTATAGTTCAAGTTGCTTAAGTTTGCAATATTAGAGCATATTTGACCTGCACTATGCTCCTTCCCAGGATCCTGTATTTAATGCACTAGCAGGGCAGGGAGGGGAGGGGGGAGAGTGATTAGATGAAGGAATAACAATTATTTCATTATATGAAAAAAGCAGCCACAACAACAAATCAACTTCTAAACCAATGGTTCTTAACCCTTTCCACTGCCAGCGCCTCCTGGATTTCCAAAATATGCACTCGTACCCCCTGAAAAAATACCAATCTTTTTTTTTTAATGTGTGTTTTAGCCTAACTTAGCTAAGATAAATGACACTTTCCCAAAATCTTTGGTTGTATAGTTAATTTTCTGCTTCTATTTAAATGAATTTTTTAAATCTCTTGAACAATGCCTCGCACCCTAGAAAAAGTGTCTCACACCCCTGGGGGTGCATGCACCCCAGGTTAAGAACCACTGTTCTAAACACACACATAAAACCACAACTTCTTAGAGGTGAGAAACAATGTAACCAAAATACTGTACAGTATCACTACTAACCTTTAAGAAGCTGAGATAGAAGTTACCTTAAATCTCTTGTAAGCTTACACTTCACATTCATATTCATTGTATACTTCATATTCATTCTAACAAAGAAAGCATTTGTTAAAAAAACCTGTTACAGTTCTTAAAACATGAGAGTCCACATGCTTTTAAAAACCCTGGGCAACACAGGGTTGATGCTTTCGTGCTCAAGGATTTGGCTATGCAGGGAACATAGTGTTGAATTAATGGGGGTTTCAGATCTTTTGAAGAGCTTCCATATACATTTTGCCCTCTCTCTCTCTTCTTTTCTGGCTCCTTGGGTTCAGTTGGCCTCTTGTATCAGTAATTCCTGCAGCTATGTAAGCAGTTTAGTTGACAAGCCATAGCAAGCTGCTTATCCTGACACACATTACTATTTCAGGATGGCTGAGGACTAATCCGATGGCTTGGCTATGTTCATTGATTTCAGAGAGCAAGCATCTCTTCTGGAAGTCATTAACTAGCTCTGTGTGCCAAATGTCTGGTACTGTTTTTTAAAAATAGATTGATAATGAATATTCAAAAAAGCTTTAGGCTGCATTCCTTATAATCTGTTCTCCTATTGTATCTTTTTATAGGAAAAAGAGAGCCTATATTTCTGGAGTATTACCCCCCCTCTTTTTTAACCTGACAAAATGAAGAAATTAAATTAACTCCAATGCCAATATTGGCCAGGAGAAGCAAATGGAACGGAGTGATTACTTTTGTTTAGCCAGAATTGCTGTAATTAGTTTTGTTATTGTTATGTGCCTTCAAGTTGATTGTGATTTATGGCGACCCTATGAATCAGCAACCTCCAGTAGCATCTGTCATGAACCACCCTGTTCAGATCTTGTAAGTTCAGGTCTGTGGCTTCTTTTATGGAATCAATCCATCAATTGTTTAGCCTTCCTCTTTTTCTACTTCCTTCTGTTTTTCCAAGCATTATTGTCTTTTCTAGTGAATCAGGTCTTCTCATTATGTGTCCAAAGTATGATAACCTTAGTTTCATCATTTTAGCTTCTAATGATAGTTCTGGTTTAATTTGTTCTAACACCCAATTATTTGTCTTTTTTGCAGTCCATGGTATCTGCAAAGCTCTCCTCCAACACCACATTTCAAATGAGTTGACCTTTCTCTTATCTGCTTTTTTCACTGACCAACTTTCACATCCATACATAGAGATCGGGAATACCATGGTCTGAATGATCCTGACTTTAGTGTTCAGTGATACATCTTTGCATTTGAGGACCTTTTCTAGTTCTCTCATAGCTGCCCTCCCAAGTCCTAGCCTTCTTCTGATTTCTTGACTATTGTCTCCATTTTGGTTAATGATTGTGCCAAGGTATTGATAATTCTTGGCAAGTTCAATGTCCTCGTTGTCAACTTTGAAGTTACATAAATCTTCTGTTGTCATTACTTACTCTTCTTGATGTTCAGCTGTAATCCTGCTTTTGTTGTTTCCTCTTCCAGTTTCGTCAGCATTTGTTTCAAATTATTACTGGTTTCTGCTAGTAGTATGGTATCGTCTGCATATGTTAAATTATTGATATTTCTCCCTCCAATTTTCACACCTCCTTCATCTTGGTCCAGTCCCGCTTTCCGTATGATATGTTCTGTGTATAGATTAAACCAGCCTTTCCCAACCAGTGTGCCTCCAGATGTTGGACCACAACTCCCATCAGCCTCAGCCAGCATTGCAAATGGTCAGGAAAGATCGGAATTGTGGTCCAACAACATCTGGAGGCACACTGGTTGGGAAAGGCTGGATTAAACAAATAGGGTGATAAAATACATCCCTGTCTCACACCTTTCCGATGGGGAACCAATTGTTTTCTCCATATTCTGTCCTTACAGTAGCCTCTTGTCGAGAGTGTAGGTTGCACATCAGGACAATTAGATGCTATGACATCCCCATTTCTTTTAAAGCATTCCATTTTTCATGATCTACACAATCAAAGGCTTTGCTGTAATCTATAAGCACAGGGTGATTTCCTTCTGAAATTCCTTGGTCTGTTTCATTATCCAACGTATGTTTGCAATATGATCTCTGCTGCCTCTTCCCTTTCTAAATCCAGCTTGGACGTCTGACATTTTTCGCTCCATATATGGTAAGAGCCTTTGTTGTAGAATCTTGAGCATTACTTTACTTGCATGGGATATTAAGGCAATAGTGACTGCATTCCCTAGGATTCCCTTTCTTCGGAATTGGAATGTATATTGAATGCTTCCAGTCTGTGGGCCATTGTTTAGTTTTCCACATTGGTTGACAAAATTTTGTGAAAGTTTGGACAGATTCAGTTGCAGTAGCTTGTAGCAACTTTATTGGTATGCCATTTGTTCCTGGTGATTTGTTTCTTCCAAGTATTTTAAGAGCAGCTTTCACCTCACATTCTAAAATTTCTGGTTCTTCATCATACAGTTCTTCCATGAATGAATCTGTCATCCTGGCATCTCTTTTATAGAGTTCTTCAGTGTATTGCTTCCATCTTTCTTTTATTTCATCTCGGCCAGTCAGTGTGTTCCCCTCTTGATTATTCAACATCCCTACTCGTGGTTTAAATTTCCCTTTCATTTCTCTAATCTTTTGGAACAGGGCTCTTGTTCTTCCCATTTTGTTGTCCTCTTCTATTTCTATACAGTAACTATTGTAATAGTTCTCTTTGTCCCTATGTACTAGTTGCTGTATTGTTGTATTTAGGGTTCTAACTGTGTTTCTATCTCCTTTTGCTTTTGCTTTCCTTCTCTCTTTAACCATTTTAAGAGTTTTGTCAGTCGTCCATTGAGGTCTTTTTCTCTTTTTAACTAGAGGTATTCTTTTTGCATTCTTCCCTGATAATGTCTCTGACTTCACTCCATAGTTCTCCTGGTTCTCTGTCAACTAATTTTAAAGCCTCAAATCTGTTCCTTATTTGATCTTTATATTCTTCTGGGATGTTATTTAAATTGTAATTTGGCGTTATGATTGCTTTGTTGTTCTTCTTTAGCTTTACTCTGATTTTCGATATGACCAGTTCATGATCTGTACCGCAGTCTGCTCCTGGTCTTGTTGTCGCAGAAGGTATGGAACTTCTCCATCTTCTGCTACCAATTATATAATCAATTTGATTCCTGTATTGACCATTTGGTGATGTCCACGTGTACAGTCGTCTTTTCGGTTGCTCAAAAAATGTGTTTGCAAGAAATAAATTATTGGCTTCACAGTTATTCTCTGTTCCCTATTTTTGCATTCCAGTTCCCTATGATTATCAGCACATCTTGTTTTGGTGTGTGATCAATTTCTTCCTGTACTTCTGCGTAAAATATCTCCAGTTCCTCTTCTTCTGCGTTTACCATTGGAGCATAGACTTGGATGATGGTTATGTTAATAGGTTTCCTGTTTAATCTCACTGATATAACTTGTTCACACCTTGTGTTATAGCTCCTAATTGCTTTTGCTATGTCACCTCACTATTAAAGCAACCCTTTCTTCTTAATTTCTCATTTCCTGCATAAAATATTTTGTAATTGCCTGATTGAAAATGTCCCATTCCGTCCATTTTAATTCACTCACACCAAGTAATGTTGATATGTTCCATTTCTTTCTTGACAATTTCTAACTTTCCCTGGTTCATGCTTGTCACATTCCATATTCCTATTGTGTGTTTTGTACAACTCTGGACTCTCCTTTTGCATCTGTGCACATCAGCCTGTGGGCTTCCTTTCGGCTTTGTCATTAGTCACAGTGCTACTCGTCTTTTGTTGTCTTTAATATGATTGCCCAGTAATCATAAAGTAAGAATAAACACTTATTCAGGTAAGTGTTTTTACTGTCAATAGGACTGCACTAGGCAATATGCTTGTTTATCATTCTCATCTGAGGGATTTATCAAATTACTACTAAAATTCATAAACCGAATCAACCTGATCCATTCAGACTTGGATTTGAAATCACTGGAAGCATCTAATAAAAGCAGTACTTTCCCATTTATCTAAATCTATGAGACATTTCTCATAACAAAGTTTTCCAGTACACATTGAGATACTACTTGGAAATTTCTTACTGTTGACTGGATGCATAATGTAGAACAGGTGTGGGGAATATTTGGCCATCTAGTTCAGCAACATTAGGACCAAGGTTACTCACACCTGATATAGATCATCTTCTTTGGGGCTGAGGCAGATGCTCAGGAGGCCATTTGTAAGTGCACAGAAATCTGATGAGACCTGTGGAAATGCAGCACAAGGCATAGTTAAAAATGGCTCAAGATCACACAGCACTAGTAATCCAGGAGTTTGTTGCCCTGATTGCTCAGAAATAGTATCAGAGCATAAGATACTGGTAAAAAGAGGAAAAGGCTGACATGTCTGCAGGTGCTGGTATGTGCTAAAGTTATCAAAATTCTCTGCGGAATTTACTTACTCTGCTCACTTTATTACAATGCATATGAAGAATGGGGGGAATTATGCATGCTCGCTTTAAACCTAGCTTTTATTTTTTTCTGTTTTGATAGATGGTACATCATATGCTCATAATCAAATACGTAGTATACATCAAATAAAATATGAAAAAAGAAACTGTCATTCTAATGAACTATATATATATATTTGGCACAACAAAGAATGCTCCTGACATAGTTATGCATATTCTACATATTCAGCTATTTTGGTACACATCCATTTGTTCATATGGATCCAATTCTGCTACCTTCTTAAGGAAGTTTGCCAACTCATGGGCAGAGCTTGGAAGATTTTTACTTTTAAAAAGTAAGAAATTACAGTTACAATTACATGGCCCAAAAAGTAGTAATTACTGTTACAGTTACAATTGCTCTGAAAGTAATTGATTGCTTTGCTTTTTCTCAGAAGTAATCACTACAATTACATTTCAGTTACCTTTTTAAAAAAATGCCTACAAGTTGCTGGTCTTGGCTGCTGCTCATCTAGCCTAAAACAACATTAAAAATAAACACACACATACAGAGGTAGTAGAATAATTCTTTTTATCCATAAGATAGTAATGGTGGTCTCTCCACTGGTAAGGAAGGTGGGGATGGAGGCACAGGCCACTACTCAGATCCCTGCATGTCAAACCAAGTGCAATCCCCCCTCCAGCCAGCATAATCTCTCTCACTTAACCACCTCCCGGACCCTGCCCTGCCACCAGCTAAGGGACACTCACCCAAGCAAACATTTTCCCTGAGATGCAAAAAAGTTAAAATACTGCAAATGAAGCACAGTAGCCAGAGAGGGTGGTGGAGGTCACTTTGTGTGCCAAGTGCACGCATGCACACACACCCGTTGTCATCTTTCACTGCCACAGTTCTTTATCTCTATTCTGCTGCTGCCTCCTTCTCCTTTATCCATTTTCTTGCCCTCTGGCTCCGTTTTCCCTTCACCACCACCATCCTTTTTTTTAAACAATTGTTTTCTCCACTCCACCCCATCTCACTCGCCCCGTTACAATTTGTTGCTTGTAACGAATTACGTCCAAGCTCTGCTCATGGGGAGAGGCTGTAGCTCAGGGGCAGAGCATCTGCCTTGCATGCAGATGCTCCCAGGTTCAATCCTTGGCATATCCAGGTAGGTCTGGGAGAGACTCCTGCCTGAAACCCTGGAGAACCGCTGCCAGTCATGGTAGACAATGTTGAGTTAGATGGACCAATGGTCTGACTCAGTTTATGGCAGCTTCCTATGTTTCTGTGTAACGTTCCTCGTCATGCAACAGAGTGGGAGGGGGCACAAGTTTAGGAACAACAAACTTCAAACAAACTCCAGCATTTTTGTAAATACTGAGGAATTTATTTCCACACCACATAGTCTCAAACAGACTCTTAAAACAAGACCAGTTACAGTTTAGTATGCCCAGAGTTCTCAGTGCTTTCCCCCAAACAAGGGAAGTTTTCAATAAACACTGTACATAGTCAGTTGAACTGTTTTAAAAATCCTTTTTGTACAATCAATGCAAGAATACCAACATTAAAAGTACAGTACAGATACATTCACAACAATCTAACAGTGAAAGAAATTGAGACATTGATGTGACAGTGAGAGTACAGTAGCAGTATGTGCATGCATTAAAGTGCTAGGAACCTAATGACATGCAAATCTTGGTGTGTGTGTGGATTGTACAGTTCCCTTCATTAAGACTGTCTGAGGCTCTCCTCACCCTTTCTAAACATTTCATATTCCCTGTATTCCCCTCTAGTTCATTTAAGACAACTCTAGTCAACTAGTTGAATGGCTTTTTCACCACTTAAAATGTACCGCTTCAGACATGCTAAAGCATCTCTATGAATTTTCTTTTTCAAACTGATAACCAACTGAATTAACTTAAGATTCTAAATTTAAACAAAAACAGAACAAAACCCAAACCTTAACAGTGCAACTGTAACAGAAGGCAGTCAGTAGTCAAAGAGAGAGAGAGAGAGAGAGAGAGACAACACATTCAAATTCCCTTGAAACACAATTTATGTTTTATTTAAAACCTTATCATTATCTGCATATCTTTTAGATCCTTTTAGATAATATACTGTGTGTAGAAAAGATGGAGGTAAAAATAGTTTTCTGAGCTATGAAAAAAATAAGTTATTACAGGCACGTTATGTTTTATTCTAGAAACATCTCTGTTTCTCAGGTTGTACACAAAGCAGCTGCATTACAGAACATCCTTTAACCGCTGCAACTTGAGCTCTCTTCGCTGATCGAGACTGGCCATGGTAATGATGCTACAATGCAAAAGACAGTGAATTATTCTGTAATAATTCATGTGGACTTGCATCACTGGTTTGGATTCTCCAACAGCAATCGCTTGCTTCCATATTCTTCCTCAGTTAACTGGGACAGTGAGGCAGTGCAGGAGGGGGAGGCCCATCGGGAAGGTGGGCGCCGATTCGCTGGTCTCTCTGGTCGGGAGAAGCAGGATTCTAAGGATGGAGCAAGTGCAGAACAAGGTAGTTCCTTTGTTGTGAAAAAATGGAGAGGAACAAAATTACCAATTCATATATTGCACAATGAAAGAAATCTAAAGCTAAACGTAAACATATGCAATGTGGCAAAGCAGCAGCAAACTCATTTTTGTAGACATCTCTTAAATCCTTGACTTTTCCTGTGACCAATGATGTGAAATATGAAAAAATGAGGTGAACAGTTTAAATGAGCTGGTTTATCAAACAAACATTCACATGCTAGGATTTTGGAAGAAAGGGATTGATAGAGTGCAAATTGATAGAGTGCAACTAGAGGAGACAGCAGCATGACGCAAAGAGAATCCTGCCAATTCCCTATAATACAGGGCTGGGGGGAATTTAAAGTGCAGCATGGAATATGAAATCCTTCATACACAATTTTCCACCCAAACCCATTTTTTTAAAAATACCAGTTTTATCTCAGTGAGGTTTACTTCTGGTCCCGCCAGGAGAAAGGTAACTTTTTAAAAAAGTACACGTGGGAAGAAGTTGGAGTAAATAGGGGAAGGTTTAAATACCCCCACAGCTGGTATAGGACAGTGGGTAGGAGAGCCTGGCTGGGAGTCCAGAGTCTGAGTTCAAATCCCCACTTGTGTCTCCTGGGTGTAAAGGGCCAGCTAAAGGTCACCCCCACAGGGAGTGGCTCAGGGGTTACGTGCCCTGCCACCTGTGCAGCCGTGGGCAAGCTGCATAGTCCCAAGGAGCCCAGTTGCCCCCCAGCTGGCAGTTGCGAACAAGGAAGGGGCTGGCTTGTGCAGTTGTGGCAAGCTGAGCAGACTCTAGGCAGCTGGGGAGGACTAGCCTCAGAGGGAGGCAATGGTAAACCCCCTCTGAATACTGCTTACCATGGAAACCCTATTCATAGGGTAGCCATAAGTCGGGATTGACTTGAAGGCAGTCCATTTCCATTTTAAATACCCCATCTTGTCTGCTTTCGCTGCCTTTCAAACTGCACCTTCCCATCAACTTCATAGAGATGTGGAAGCAGCCTGATTCTACACACAGATCTCTTGTTGTCACATCCAGTTTGGCCCAAATAATCTGCATCTTAATCCAGGAGAATTATACTATTTAAATATGCTCATATTTATGAATACTATTGCAGGCATAACTAAAATACTTGATGACAGGCAGTTCCATTGTATGAAGTGTATCTGCAAGACATTTTCAATGATGACAGATGTTGTATTTGCTAGTGAACTGACAACTGGTCAGGCTTGTTCAGATATTATCATCTTGAAAATAAATCCTGAATTTAAAAATAATTTGAACCAAAGAGCAACAAGATCATTAAGCAACACTACTGACTTAAAACAGACCTAAATTGGCCACTGTCATTAAAATGACAGCAGTAAAACAGCCAATTTACTCTCTGCAAGCAGCTCCAGCTGGTGCCAGCTATAGATATGTTTTTTAAAAACCTTGAAGTGAAAAGTCAAAATCATCCCCCAGTCTCCAGCCCCACAGTTGCTAAATGGAGTGTTCTCTCTCTCTTTTTTGTAACTGCACACAGAGATCATACTGGTGACAGAAAAGGATGCCATTTTTAGAAATCTGCTACATGATTACATACTGCTTCAGTTTTTCTTCATGACCCTGTTCAGCCTTGGTGACAGCCCAAATCAATCTGCAACACAGGAATACTAAAGAAAAATTGAAGACTGGAAAATTAAACTTAATGGAATTAAATTTTAATAGCATTTTGTATTAGCACACGATGTAGGCCTGCTTGCATTTAACTGTGATGTTTCACACTGACAGTTTATTTATATTCTAGGTACTGATAATGACTGCTAACAATGACAGACTTTTCCACAGAATGGACAATTTTGCATACAGTTTTTTCTGTACTTAAGTAGAGAAGTGCAAAGTTGCCAAACCACATAATCATAAACCTCTCAGCTTTTCACTGTGTACCTTTAAAAATCTAAAAGCAAAGAAGTGCTAAGATGATAAACACATAGAAAAAAATGTCCACACTGTAAATCACTATGTAGGTGAAAGAGTGATATGTAAGCTGTACTAAAATAAAACCAAAATGTACACTAGTAGTATACAAAGTGGAGAGTTATATACCACATAGGAAGAGTTATGGAATAAGATCCAAAGGCACAAACTAAATGGAGTGATGGATTTACTATACCATGCCATAAATATGGAGCAAAGGCAGCAACAAGCCTGTTAACATGGTATGAAGAGACAAAACTGATACAGAGGTATCTTGCACAACAATCCTTACCATGTTTACTCAGAAGTAAGTCCCATGGAATTCAGTGGGACTTATTCTCAGGTTATTATGCACAGGACAGTAGCTTCAGACAATAGAGAAGAGACAGAAAGAGACATGGGCAGGATGCACAAAACATGAATGTTATGGAATGTAGAGAGGTTGCATTAATGGCATTGTCTTCAAGCTACCCTAAAGAGCAAGCCCCCTTCACTTGAGAAAGGCAAGGGCCAGAAGAACGCTTTATTGATAGCTACCTGAAAAAGACTGTTAACATCTGATATATATGTAGTCTATGTTTTGTAGAGCAATGTTTAAGTTGAAAACTCAGGCCTCTAACAAGTGCTATATCTCTTTAGCAATAGAAATAGAGATAAACTGTTACCCCTCAAGATCCTGTTAAACTGAGACCTAGAATTTTTTGTACTGGAAAGCTATAAAGAAACATCCAATAATAATGTGAAGAATTCATCCACACTCATAGGGAAATTTAAACCTCCACATTGTTAAAACATCCACTGCAGAAATTCCCAGCACCTACCATAGTGAAAAGTGGACTGAGACTATATTTTTCTAGATTTAATTAAATGTGCAACTCAATTCATTTTGGTTACCCTGACTTGTTCTTGCTAAACACATGGCCAGATTTATTTATTTTTTCAATGACCATTCTTCTATTTCAATCAACCTTCTATCACAGCTTTAATAGAAAGGCAGAATTCGGCTCACATTTCCCCCTGCACTCCAGCATATAGTGTACACCAATCACATCTCCTTTCAATAGATAAAGGATTGGTAGGTTTTTGTTTTTGTTTTGCTATACACAGTTATGTTAAAGTCTGCTGCTTAGAGTGTCTCTAACAGGATACAGGATAAACTCGATGCTTCAGTGCAACCAGTTTACCAGAAATGCACAGTACTGGCCCAGTTTGCACATAATGCTAAGCCAAACTATGGCTTAGTATGAGCAAGCACATGGTGCAGGCTCCCGGAGTGGAGATTACAACCGCTTTGCTCCTCCACAGTTGATTTGCTGCTGTGCTGCACAGAGCAAAGCTGTGGTTTGACTTAGCATGTTGTCTGAACCTAGGCTCATGGTTTAGCTCTCTCTCCAGACAAATCACAGGCGGTAACCAGGGTTTGTCCTCCAATTTATAGGTCATGGTTTGTCTGGAACAGCTAAACCACAAGCCCAGGTCCGGATGACATGCTAAGCTAAACCATGGCTTAACTCAGCACAGCAGCAAAACAACTGTGGAGAAGCAAACAGTCACAATTTCCTTCTTGGTTGCCTGCATGTTTGCTTATTAGCACTAAGTTGTAGTTTGGCTTAGTATTTGATGTGAATGAAGGCACTGATTTATGCAGTTAATATACGATTCTTTCTGCAGGATTTACAATGTCATTACTACATGGATAAGCGCATTTCTTGCCGAGGGCTGATTCAAACTTTTATACAGCATATATATGGTGTGTGCTTCCTGGTGAATATCACCTCTGAAGGAAAGGCATATATCTGTAAATATATGAGGACACGTACCAGGGAAACCAGGACTGAGTGTGGCTCCTTGGTATGTTCACTGCATGCTTAAGGACACATTCCACACTTTTACAGAGTTCACTGAGAATCACACAACATACATGTGGTAAACATGTCTGCTGTGTAAAATCTGATCTGCACAGTGCATTGCATAATTACTATTCTGGCTGATTGTTTTCTTTCTTATGGGTGATAGAATAAAATGTTCTTATCCTTCTTTATAGACCTATGGTGAAGAAATATACTTAAAAGGACAAGATCAAAAAGTTATTTTTGAAAGGGAGAAGCAAAAATTTCTCATTGTATGGAATCATCACAAAATGAATAAAAAGACATTTGGTCTCACTGTAAAACGGTTTTCTCTGTGCGTGTCAAAAGCTGATCTCAGATGGGTAGCTAGCTCCACCTAGTGGTTGAAGGCAGAAGAGTGCTAAAGAGTTTTTTTTACAAGGACTTCCTGCTCTGCGCAGCTCCTTATTTCAGTTTTTAATAACAAGCCAACCAACAGGAGGAAAGAACAAAGAGAAATAATAGGAACCATCGACACAAAACAGGAGACAACAGCACTCATACGCTCTCTGCTGTAGGCCTAAGACGAAAAAGACAGTGATGGCAACCCAGCTGTCCTAGGGAGTGGCCCTGAGATCAGCTTTTGACATGCACAGAAAAAACCGTTATACGGTAAGACCAAATGTCTTTTCTCCTGTGCATGGAAAAGCTGATCTCAGATGGGCATATCAAAGCTGACCCATGTAGGGTGGGAACATCGCTGGGCTGATTACACTAGTGATCTGGGAGATCGTGCTGTAACACTCTCCTCCCAAAAGCTGCCTCTGCTGATGCATATGTGTTAATCTTGTAGTGTTTAATAAACATGTTAGGTGCGGCCCATGTAGCTGCTCCACAAAACTCTGTGATAGATGTGTGGTGTGAGAATGCTGCCAATGTGGCTGCTACCCTAATTGAGTGAGCCACTATCCTGGCCAGCTGGGCTAACTTTAGAGAGGCTCAGGCCAGTGTGATACGTGCCTCGATCCACCTAGCAAGCATGGACGAAGACACTTTCTTCCTTAAAGACGTTGGGTGGAAGGAGACTAATAGTCTGACTGAGATGTTTTGTTTTAGAGATATACACTTTCAGGGTTTTCACACATCCAGTGAATGCCACGCTTTCTCTGTGGGGTGAATGGGATTAGGACAAAAAGAAGGAAGTACCAGCTCTTGCTGACAGTGGAAGGTAGACAGTACTTTAGGACGAAAAGAAGGGACAGTACATAGGACTACTCTATCTTTATGAAACACACAGAAATTCTTGTTAACAGACAGAGCATTCAACTCATACACTCTCTAGGCCAAAGTAATGGCCACAAGGAACAAGACCTTAAAGGATAGGAGGCGTAGGGAAATTTGACTTAGGAGTTCAAAAGGGGGCTTTTGTAGGGCTATTAACACCTTGTGTAGATTCCAAGTTGGGTAACAATGGATCATAGGCGGTGCCGATGCCATTGCCCAACATAGAAAACGCCTGAGTAACGGATGAGATCCCAGCGGTTTCTCCAGAGATGTAGACAGAACCGCCGAAAGGGCTGAAGCCTGGTGTCAGAGTATTTGGCCTATGACCCAAGGACAAGCCATCCTGTAGGAAGCAGAGAATGTTGTTTATTCCTGCTTTCCTTGAAATTAAACCCTTCTTTTGTGACCACGTCAAGAAGGCCTTCCATGTAGTCTCATATATTCTAATCATCATCCTTATTATTAAATTTATTTATTCCCCGCCTTTTGGCCAAAGGCCCTCAAGGCGGCTTACAAAGAAAAATGAACACAAGTATAAAATACATCAATGAAAGCAATACAATTTACAAAAATCAAACTAAATAACAAATAACATTATTAAGAAAAAAAATGTCCAGGAAGGAACTCAAGAGTTGAAGACCTTGTCTTAAAAAGACATCCATCCTTTTTCCTGCAGTGTTTTGCATCTCAATGTCACAATTCCCTGAAGTCTGTTCAAACTGAAGGCGGTGGCATCTCCATGGTCTTTTTGGTGGCGCCAGCTCCCACAGCTTGAGTCCTGACGCCCACCAGTGGCATGTTGTGGGAGCTGATGAGGATGAGGCTGCGGCTGGGGGAGGACGCAGGGCTGCCAGGGGAGGAATGCGGCACCATGGGTACTGCCGAGGAAGAGGAGGTGGTGTTAGCGGGGGCGACAGCTCCCGAGAGGCAGAAGGGTGACTCTGAGCACTCGGCAGGCTCCGGCAGCCCGTCAAGTTCCACGCTCCGCACTTTGTGCAGCTGGTTTTGTCTCCAGTCTGAGCACGGCTCCCTACTGCTGCTGCCTGAGTCTCTTGCCAGAAGCCTTCCAACAATGCCACCTCCAGCGCTCCAAGTCCCACCGATCCTCACAGACTTCGGCCTCCGAATTATGGATGGGCGTCTTGAGGCCATTGTAGTTTCCACCACTTGAGCTGGAATGCCTCATTTTAAGAGACATCACCTCTCAATCTCCAGACATGAAGCGCCGGCCATCCTGGGTCTGGGGAAGAAGCTGTCCCTGCAACAATAGGTCTTCCCTGAGGGGAGTTTGCAACGGAGGATCAATCGACAGATCGACGAGTTCCGGGAACCAGGGTATCCTTGGTCATCAAGGAACTATCAGTAGAACTCTTGCCCTTTCGGCTTGGATCTTTTGAAGTACCCTGGGAATGATCGGAAGAGGTGGGAAAGCGTAAAGTTGTCCTTGGGGCCACTGGGACGCCAGAGCATCTATGCCTTCCTCCTCTGGTGTCACGTATGTGGAGAAAAATCTTTTCACCTTGAGGTGTGTGGCAAATAGGTGCACCTCAACTCTGCCGAAGCGTCTCACTATTTCCTGAAAGGCCAACGGGTGAAGCTTCCATTCTCCATGAGGTACCTTCTGTCCGCTTGGCAGTTGTCCTCCCCCTTGAGGTATTCTGCAAGGATCGAGTCCATGTGTGTTTCTGCCCCCTGGAACAGCAGGGCAGCTTCCTTCTGTAGTTGTGCCTCCCTGATTATTCAAATGTGATTTGGCCGATACATTGTCTGTCCTGACCAGCACCGCCCCCAACTGTTTGATTTCCGTGAAATGCCCCAGGGCTAGCCGAATTGCATGAAGCTCCAGATTGATTGGAAGTACTGACTCCTGTGGTGACCAAGTCCCTTGTATCATCTGGCCATCACAAATGGCTCCCCAGCCTGTCAGGCTGGCATCTGAGGTGATCAGGGTCCTTGGAGGATCCTGGAATGGCACTCCCCTTAGTAGATTGGGTTTGTGCGTCCACCATAGCAGGGAGCAAAGGACCACTGGTGAAAGTGCTACCTTCCAGTGACGGCTGGCCACAATGTCACTTTGAAAAGGCAGTGGCACCCAATGGAGTGGTTGAGAGTGGTGACGTGTCCATGGTTTAGTCTGATAGGTTGAGACCATCAACCCCAAGATACCTGCCAGATGCATAAGATCCTCCGAAGGCAAAGATAGGAGCTGTGTGACAGCTGTAATTATTTTTGTCTACTCTGTCTTGAGCTAACATTATGAGTCCCTGCTGCGAGTCTATGGTGACCCCCAAATGTATTATGCCGTGGCCTTGACAAAGCTGGTGCTTGGTTTGGTTGACAAGGAAGCTGTGATCCTTGAGGCATGCTAGGGTGATGTGCAGATCTTCCCAAGCCTTGTGGAGGGACAGAGACCAGAGTAGAAAGTCATCCAGGTAAGGAAAGACATGGACCCCCTGCATCCTGAGGTTTGCCACCACAACAACCACAATCTTTGTGAATACTCTGGGGGCAGACGCCAAAAATGGTCCTTCCCTAATGCAAACCAGAGGTAAAGTCTGTGAGGCGGAAAAACAGGGACATGCAGATAGGCCTCCTTCAGATTGATAGATGACAGGAAGTCTCCCTTTCTCAATGCCTCCTTGATGGACAGTAAAGTTTCCATGTGGAACCTGCGGTATTTTATGAACTGATTTAAGTTCTTCAAATGGAGTACCGCCCTGAAAGAGCCGTCTTTTTTGCAATAGTGAAGAATACTGAGTAGATTCCTGAAAACCTCTTGCCTGTTAGAATGGGCTCTATTGCCGCAATCTGCAGAATGTGGGCAATCACTTGAAGAGTCCTTTCCCGCTTGTCTGGAGACGTTGAGAGGGGGGAGGGGATAAACTTGGTTGGAGGGAGGGAGGTGAATTCCAGCCTCAGCCTGTACCTGAGGGTGTGCAGTACCCATTGGTCCAAAGACGTGTCCCTCCAGCAGTGGGCAAAGTATTGAAGGCATCCTCCCACCTGAGGGACCCTGGCATCAGAATTGATGCTTATTCCCCCAAGACTGGGATCCAAAACCCGATCTATTGGAGAAAGGTTGTTGGCTTTTATACTGGGTACATTGCCTATTCCAGAAAGGATGGCTGGTACTGGACTCCTTTGCTATTCTGAATGCCCTGGAGCCTCAAAAGGACTGGGAGGGCAAATAAGGATGGAAAGGTTTACGGAAGAATCTTTTGTCGTCTCATTTTTTGGCAGAAGGCATAGCATTCTTCTTTTCCTCCAAAACCCCAGCTAGGGCATCATTGCCAAATAGTTTGCCACCCACATAGGGCTCAGATGAGAGATTACAGCGGGCTGCAGTATCGGCCTCCCAATGGCATAACCATAGAGTCCTTTGAGTGAAAACACTCGCTGCTAATAACCTTGCCAAAAACTGCATGGCGTCCATGGATGCATCTGCCATAAAGGTCACTGCGCTCGAGATTTTCAGAAGAGACTTCCGGATTTGAGCTGGATCCTGCTGCAGGCTGTCCAATGGGTCCTCTAGCCACAGCAGGGATGCTCTAGCGAAGACCGAGGAGGCTGCTGCTGCTCTGATGGAGAGCGCACTGGCCACATGAATCCTCCTAAGGCCTAGATCCAGCTTGGGCTCTGATGGATCCTTGAGGTGGGCATCCAAGTCTTTCGGGTTCAAGGACGGATTTAGTAAATTGACTATGGGGGCATCGACCAGAGGAACCTTGAGTTGGTCCATGATGTGTTGTTCCAATGTGTAGTATTTGTTGGCAGTTACAACTGATTTCTTGAACTGCAGTGGGCATCAAATTCGGACTTGATCACTTTAGGCAACAGTGATGGAAGTTTTTGCACCCTTGACTTAGGTTTCAGGTCTGGACACACAGCCGAAATTCTAGATGCTGAGGGAGCTGGAGGATCTTCCAGAGAATTTAGGTTCAGAGCTTCCATTGCCTTTCACAGGAGTGGAAGGAAATGAGCCTCCTGAAAAATTCTATTGGTCACTGCTTCCTTTGACTCTGAATCTCTACTCCGTTCTTCCTCATCAAGGACAATCAGCTCATTGTCTGGGTCCACCATTGCCTCCTCAAGTTGAGGATGCCTGTCCTGTGAGGCAGCATAAGGGTCCGGTGATGCCCTGCCCGGTGGTTGGGGCATGTTTGAAGAAGAGCGGAGTGTAGTGAGGCCCTGCACCACTTGCGCTCTTGAAGGTGGTGGAGTGGGTGCTGTGGCTGGTGTGTCCTGTGTGGGGTGTCGAGCCTCAGCTGCTGATGTGGAAAGATCTCTGGCTAGGTCCATTAGGAGAGAATCTCTCAGCTGTTCCTTTAATTGCTGCCCTGGGCTCCTGCTGGGAGAAAGGGCGGGATATAAATCAAATAATAAAAATTGTTGTAGCATGTGCGGTGATAACTGAAACTGTAGAGCAGCCTTTCCCATCTTCCATCTTCCTGACCATTGGCAATGCTGGCTGAGGCTGATGGGAGTTGTGGTGCAACATCTGGAGGCACACTGGTTGGGAAAGGCTTCTGTAGAGGTTGAGCATGAGAACAGTATGGGTTGTGCACCACCCACTGAACTTGGAGTTCCTGATGTGAAGAGAGTGAAACCAAGGATGTTTCACCCCTCTTCTCCTGTAACACTTGGTGAGATGTACCTGTCTCGAGGAAGCCTTCAAACTCCTCAGGAGAAGACGATGAAGAAAAAATTGCCTCTAGAGTGGGCTGGAATTGGGTGCCTTCCTCCTCAGATAGGGATTCCAGGTCCTTCTGTGACCTGCACATGTTGCTATGATCCTTCTTTGGTGCAGCCCCCTGTGCATCACCAGTCTGTTGCCTGTCGTGACTGGTTCACCTACCTTAGGTGCCAGTTGTTATGGAGCCACCCTGCCCGTGACAGTACATGCCTCAGCCACCTCATGCCTGCTGGAAGAGGGGCAGGCTATGGCTGCCTTCGCCAGGGATTCAATAGAACCTATAGGCTCTAGGGCCTGGTTGGATAATGGCAGTGGCATGACTTCCATTGTAGTGTGAGGCTGAAGTGACTTAGGTTTCTTTGGTGGGTGCTCCGATTTATGTATTTTCTTCCCCATGGGCGCAAACCACGCTGCGGATCATATGGGGGCTAAGGGCTATGATAATATCTGGGCCAGGTGCTGACGAGCTGGGGGGGGCTGAATACACTTCCCCGGGGGCTGGAGCATCCGGCTGAGGCCTTCCCCGGGTGAGAGGATGGAGGAGGGGGTGGCAGGCACTTGGCGTCCTGGGGAGCCTGCTGCGAGGTGTCCCCACTCACACCATGAGAGGAGGAGGCTGGTTGGGTGGTTGCCAGTAGGCAGGCACAGACACACCTGAGAAACGAGGCTGGGGGGGCAGAGTCCAACGAAGAAGGCAGTGGTCTCGCAGCTGAAGTGGCAGGGGGGGAACGTGAAATGACAAGCCCTTTTTTTGTTTTAAACAAAACACACGTAGGGAAAGAAAACCAAACTATACAGGCCTGAATGCAGAGATCAACCGTTCTTGGTGGAAGGCAGAAGAGAAACTGAAATAAGGAGCTGTGCAGAGCAGGAAGTCCTTGTAAAAAAAACCAACTCTTTAGCACTCTTCTGCCTTCAACTGCTAGGTGGAGCTAGCTACCCATCTGAGATCAGCTTTTCCATGCACAGGAGAATCAAACTTCTTTTGCTGTTGTTACTTGATCCAAACAATGTAAACAAGCAACAAGATTTTAACATTTCCCTCAGTTTCTTCTACTTCTTCCATAAAGCACTGAATGATTTAGCCTGGATTTTGAGAAACAATTAAATGCTTCATAGCACATATAAATAAAACAGGGCTCACTAGTTTTTCATTCTGCAGGGGACGCCTTCCTTTTCCCCACATGCGCATTGCATTTGACAGACATGTCAAGTGGTTTGAGCTCATTCAGTAATCTCTCTTATTCTTACCATATACTTAAGTGCTGTATGCATAATTTTAGGCTGCAGTGCTAAACACCGTTACTAGAGTGGAACTCCCACTGAACTCTACGGGATTTAAAAACATTTAGGATTGTACTGGTATTCAATCCATCTCTCCTCCCTTTCTCATATTTGTTTTTATAAAAGAAAGCAGAATCCATTTTAAAACAGATGAAAATTCTGGGAGGGGAAACTCATGACATCATCACTTCTAGCCAATCAATGCTGTGCATAACTGGCTTTTGCTGCAAACACAAAAGAATGGGTTTTCCATGTGCTTGAGCCTGCAGAGACGTTTGTACGTTTTGAACACATAATGAGTGTGCTTCCCCAGGAGCGCCATCTTTCAAACTATGTTTGAACACAGCTATAGGATGGATTAGGCAAGAATCTCATCCTGTGCAGCTTACTTCCCATTTCCTTTCCACCTACAATGAAAAGGATGCATCACCATGCAAAGACTGGGCTATCATGCTGTAATGGCGAATCTCATATTTATGAATGCACCCTTAGTCTTGTAACTAGGTATGTAGAAATGTTGAGTCTTGCCATTTTACTTTCAGCCTTCTGAGCTTTTACTGATCTGGTCCTGTGGATTAGCTTAAGTTGCAAACTGCTGTATCTAAAGCATTATTCTTATAATGGTAAGTGAACAAAGGGATCTGGCTCTGCCCCATTGATCTAGAAACTGGAAAAAATATGTTAGCAGCTGCAAGAAATTATGGGAAACTACAGAATGACAAAAGACTAAAAAACATCCCTTCAAAACTTCAATGTGTATATTGTGGGCAGAACTCTAGAGCTAGCAATTTTGCATTTAAACCAATTTGGTTCAAATCAGTTCCATAGACTGGACCTGGTTAAGAGGAAACATGTTGGTTTAAATGATTTGTGAGTGTCTCTATGAAATGAATCACGTTCACTGGGAAATATTTTATAAGACAGTGCTATAAAGGACTCGGAAGCTATGTGTTCTATTTGGAACCCATGCCAATCACAAGGAAAGCTGTTTCTTCAATTTACACTTCTTAGCTAAGTAAAAGTAATTTTTTAAAAGTAAAGATTTTTTGAAACAAAGGTAGAAAGGACTTACAGCAGTGAGGCAGGCAGTGTTAGGGTCCCCAGGGGGCAGTTAGTAAGACAGTTTGGTTCTGGACACAGACAGAGGGGAAAAAAGAGAGGAAGTAGGTTGGAAAAATATTTAAACCAGAGATTTGTAGTCAGCATTGAAGAGCTCTCCATATTTTACTGCTAGCATTGTGTCACAGCCCTAACTGGAGATGTTATGTGAAAAAGACAATAAACAGCTAACATCACATTGAGAAAGAAATGGATGACACCCCCAAATTTTAGCAATGCCTTTTATGAGGGTATGGCATTAAATACTATATCTGATTGGTAAGAATGTATTCCATTTGGTCCAAATGTATGCCAAAGTCAGAATAACTGATATCAAATGAAAAAGCTTCTATATTTTTTTGTTTAAAAAAAAGGCCAGGAAAGATTGGGTGACAAATCACATCTAGCAGATATGAATTTGCTATGTTATCTTTGCCTCTTAGTTCTGTTTGGGAAGGAGTGAAAAAGGAAAAGCAAAGGAAGCATTCTGATGCCATCTATTATAGCTCTTGGCATAGTTGTCAGCAGAGAGTGCAATATGCAGCAAGAATCATGTAATTAAGAACAGAATATGAAGGATGCCACAATACAACAGCTAGTTTTCTTGCCAAATAATGTGTCCTGTTGGACTTTCTTCACAAGCTGTTCTCTTTCCCAGCTTCTTGAATAACAGTGATAGCTGATGCATGCACAGTTCTTGCCAGCTCAAGAAAAAACAAACATTTTGCTTTTTGCATGACCAGAAGGAAGTTGGTGTATACAGATGTCATGACTTGCTAGTCAGATAGAAGGGCGGACAGGGAAAAGGGACATAGCAGGCAGTCTCAAAATTGCATCTTGTAGATACAAACAACATACATTTCCCAGGGACAGATTAAATATATATATATATATATCAAACAATCACTAATGTGTATTTAATGTGTATACACAATACACATATGCATGCATATACAAACAAGTATTTTTAGCAAGAATGGCAGAAAGTATCCTAACTGGAAAATCTGAAGAAAACAAATAACTGTAAGAAGCACAAAGGAATTAGCAACATGTTTCTAACTGGTATTCCATGAGGATATTCAAAATCAGTAATACATCATGCCAGGAGAGCAGAAAGAAATTCTTCTTTCAGTGTGACCAGATTGGCTGATTTGGAACAGATAAGTGAAGAATCCCCACTGCCAGAATTAAGAAAGTAGCAATACTGACATGATACTTTGCTTTGCATGGTATGCCACTTTAGGTGCAGCACAGCCACCAAACGTGAGCAAAAATGCATCTAGATGAGGTAATTTGAATAGAAGCCATAGCAAAATAACTTCCTAAGCTGATTTGTGATAACTGATCATTCCATAAACTCTTTATCATTTACAACATTTTGAAGGTCCCTCCTTTGAAGTTAAGCTTTTCAACCTTTACCATCCCATATATTTGTGGAGTATTTGGAATATCTGGGCTGCAGTCCTATACATACCTGGTAGTTAGCCCCATTGAACTCAGGGTGCCTCTAGATGGATGTTTATTATGGGATTGGTTCCCTTCATGCACTCAAGATTTTTTAAAGCATCTATGTCAGTCATAAAAATGCTAGCCGGTATCCCCCCCCCACACACATTTAATTTGGATTTACCATTTCTGAGAAAAATCCAATAAGTTTTTAAAAACGTGTTGCTAACATCCCATTTGCAATATCTCAACAACCCATTTACAGTATTAAGCCTGTGTCTGGAAGCACCCTCAAAGAGACTCGTGTCCTTTTGTGGAGCTATGGAAATGAATTCAAACAATATCCAAGTAATCAAAATCAGTTCATGTGAAATAACTGCCAGGATGAAAAGATCCACTTACAGGTGATATAACAAGAATAGCAACACACTATACAACTGGCAATGCTTCTTTCCTCTATTTGTGAACATTTGGAATAAATGTTGCTCATGGAATATATTTACTATCGTGCTACCACTTTTGAATTCTCAAGAGGTGATAAAATTTGTGTCGTTAAGGTTAACTTCAGTGACAAGTGTTGAAAATTATAGTGAAATCCTATATATGGTTATTCAGAAGTAAGTTTCATTAAGTTCAATGGGCTTACTCCCAGGTAATATGTAGAGGATTGCAATCTTAAGGTCACAACAACTGTTTTCAAATTGTCATTATAATGAAGATCTGTTTAAACAGCACATTGATGCTTCCTGTTTTTTTATAAGGAATGGGCAGAGCAATCCATGTCATGCAGAGGCGGTACGAGGAGGGCTGGTGGAGGAAAAGCCAGAAGGAAGTTCCACAGCATCCACTTGCCATTCAAGATCCACCAGGCCGGCTGAGCATTGGCTCAGTCAGGAGAGCAGGGGGCAGAAGGTAAAAGCTGGCTCCCGCGAACACTCCTACTGGGGAGTAAGCACTCCCCATTGACTGTAACTGAAACAATTTTACTCCACTGGCCTATTGTCCAGCAGAAATATTGCCTGGATTGGGACCTGCAGGAGCACTCCAAAGGGAAGTTGGATGCCGCAGAAGTTCCCCCCGGCTCCTCCTCCGCCACACCCCTGGAATGCTCCATTTTTAAGCCTTCTGCTAGCTTTCCGTCCATCAAGCTGGCTGTCCCAGCTGAGCTGGTAGGGTCCCAGTGTCACCATGGCTCAGTCGGCATGAGGGGCTTCTGCCAGTGGAACTCTCCAACTCTCCCCAGCCCAGTGCAAATACAAGTTTGATTGTGCCCTTACATTTATGTAAATGGAAATATTACACTTGTTCAAGAGTAACATGAGTTTTTATTAAATGTCCCCAAGTGAGTTGGAATTGAACCCATATCCAAGCCTATTCCTATCTGTAAGGCGATTGTGGATCAGCAAAATACTTTCCTAATCATCTTTATGCATAATTTTAACATGGGGGAAAATGTACAACCATAGGTTAACATCACATGTCTGCTGTGCTTACCCTGCTTTCAAATACATGTAATCAGTATCCCAACCCTCGCACAGTTTTCACACATGATGGTGCAGATGTACTTTATTACATCTAGAGCAGCCTAAAGAGCAATTCAGCAAGGGATCAGGATATCTATGGAGAATGTGGAATACCTAGGGGCTCAAAGACATAGTGGAAAAATGCATTTTAAGACAGACAATTTTAGGATGCATTTTATACAGTGTATGCTTCCCTAAGTCATCTAAGACCAAACAAAAGGTCCTGCTGAAAGGTTCCTCCATCCAGGAAGAGAATTTGTGGGCAAGTTAGTTCTAGGAAATAATACTGTAATTACATATACTTCCTAGCACTAATTACCCTTGTGGGTTGGCTATGAAATAAAAATTATTCTGAGGGGCATTTCTGTGGTGGCCCCACAGCTCTTGAACCTTCAGAGACTGACCACACTCCAGTCCTTTAGAAAAGCTCTAAAGATCTATTTGTTTCAGGTGGCCTATACATGAATTATATGTTCTAGTAGTAGTTGCTGTTTTAATTGCTGTGCAGCTCCTTGTAATGGACAAACTGTTGTTATAGTTTGGGCTGGGTGGGGTTTTTGCATCGCTGGTTCATACAGCACTGGTGGTGTTTTGCAAAAATTATTTTGTATTTTAAGTTTTTGTATTACTGATTTATTTCTACTCAGAGAGGCGGTCAATAAATATTTTAGATGAATAAAATAAAATAAGAACTACTCTGTCTATCACAGCATAACACAATCTCCTTCCCTCAATTCTCCACGTTTTAGGATTCTGAAATCTACTGTGACTATTCCTCCTTTGTCTATCATGCAGAAGGGTCATACCCTTCCATCAACAAGTTGTAAAATATATAATCCAGTAGAATATTTCATGTTACTCTGCAAGGCACTTTAGATATTCAAAGGGAGCAGCTTCTCTTCCCCCTGTTCATATCCTCATTTGAAGGGGGGGGGGATCCCCTGCAGAGAGATGCACATTCTGCTGAGCATGTCTCTTTGGATGAGATCTAGAAGTGTTGGGAGATGAAACATAAGCCACTTGGGTTTCCTCTCTCTACACTTCCCTAGATCATCCGCGGCAGTTCTTGTAAGTTACTGTTTTGAATGATCAAAGTTTAACAAATGCTAATCAATCAAAGAATACAAACTTATTTTCAACTTTCTGATGACACCACATTCAGTTCTGTTTAAGCTGAATTAAGTCTCAGCCTACTACCTTTTGCAGACATCCAAGCAGGACACCAGATGGGAGGGCCAGGAGGCTTTAGATTTGAAAGCTGGCTTGTTTTTGAGAAATCATGCATGGATGTTATAGTGAATTGTCCAGACTGTGTGGCTATGAGTGTCATTTGTATATATGCAATCTCTAATTCCTAAAACATACTTACTACCTGTCATTGAATTCAGCAGAACTTACTTTTGGTGATTAAACATGCTTAAGATTATATGGACATATATTAAAAATTAATGTAATGACATTCCTGTATGAAACACAAGTCAATCAACATTTTAAATTAAATTGCTGTGTTATCTTTCAAATATAGAACAATGAAACATCATCATATATGGTCATCACGTGGCTTGATCCATCAAACACATGTATTCATTTTAGGACTCCAGCATAACCTCTTGCTGCTTATCTCTATTATATACTAATGTCATGTCCCTCAAAGCGCATGTGGAGGATAGGAAAGAGCTGTAGTAAAGCTCTCCCAAAATCCGCAGTCTCAAAAGAACATACATCATACAGTTAATTCCCTTTTGCTTAAAAAAGTTTGCACATCTTTATTTTAATCAACCTTCACAAATACGATTAATCATCTGAAAATGTTTACTATAGAAAGATAAAACTTTTTACCTCAATGGACCCTAGTTCAACTTTGATTGTTTCTCCTGTGCTGTTCTCATTGCTAAGACTGGGAGGGCTGTGTGAAGCTAGCCTTTTTTCCTCCTTTAAGGCATGCTCCGTAAGTTTCTTGTTGAGAATTCTGGCAGCATTTTCTGTAAGAGTGTATCCCGGAGAAGCTGATAAGTCCTGCCTGATACTTGTTATTTCACCTCCTTCGTCCTTCTGTAGCTCTGTGCCAAAACGGAGAGGACTGGGTGACCTACCACGGATATTTGTGCACATGTCTTGCATAGGCCCCTGTTCTGACCTGGGTTCTGCTGACCTTGATCGGCTGCTGGACCTGGAGCACTTTTGGAGGGTGTCGTGAACCACAGGGGTATGATCAATGATATTGAATAAACTGGAGAGGCCATCATTGATAGTAGTATGAACTGGACTCTCCCTTGTAGTGGTTGATCTGGCCCAAGCAGATTCACTGAACCCTTTCTGAGGTGTGCTTGGTAATGGTCGGTTATTTGGCTGATCTGATTTGGAGAAGGCTTTCTTCTGTAATTTTGGTGAACCATATTTGGGAGAGCAACATGTGCGTTCAAATTTGGCTTGAACTTTTTCAATAATAGGAGTCACCTGTCTGCTTCTTAAATTTCTTGATGGTGATGACACAGGCGTAGAACCCCCTTTTGGTGTCAGACACTTGTGCGGACTGCTGGTGATACTACGCAAAGTTTCTGTCTGCAAGCCCACACTGATAGTTTGAGTGGTCTGTGTCCCCATACTTCTCAACCCATTAGTCTGACAAGCTGTGTCTTTGAACTGAAGCTCTGTTGAGTTTGAACGTATTGCATTTCTGACAGAATAAGCTACCTCCTTCATGTCATCACTCATGTTTTTGGACATCTCCAGGTTGTGCAAGGAGGAGGCAAAACCTAGAGTAGTGCAAATAGGATGTTCAATGGGACGAAGACCACTTTCCAGGAAATTATTATGGTGTTTGGAGAGGTCAGAAGACCATCGCCCAAAGACTTCTGAAGAGGCACCTTTTGTCTCACCCACATTTCCCTTAGCTTTGGTCATAGGAAACAAAAAGTCTGGTTCTGGCTGGCTTTTCCCTTCATTGCTAGCTACTACTGAATTATCAAACCTACGGACAACTGGTGGACTATGAAAGACCTTAACTCCCATTTTTTCTGTAACAACATGACTCCTTAGTGGCTGTTTCCAGCAGTGCTCAGGGCTGGTCATGGTATTTGTTGTCATAGTAACACTGGTGGTGAGGTACCATGGAGATGTTTGGAATGGGTCTGAAACTGAATTATTCCTCTCTGCCCAGGTATCGGCAGGTCTTTCTACAGTTCCACCATGACTTCTGGTAGTGCTGTAATCCCAAGTTTTATTGAATTCCTCAATGTACTTCAGATCATCAGGAGATAAGGGAGGTGTTATATCCTCCTTGCTGCTTGAGGAAGGCAGAGTCTTTTCAGGAAGAAAAGGAGAAATGTCCATCAAACGCTTGAACTCTGACATAGAGGAGACAGACACTGCCCTGAAGGAAACACATAGTATTACATTAATAGAATGAAACGAATGTAAGCATCAGCAATACAAGTGCAAATTCTGTCAAAAGGCATTGCTATTTAAAATTTGGGATTAGTTAATTACTGTGCTAAATCCAATGCAGAATATTTACAAATGTAAAGCCATTTTTAGAACTTCTCTCTTGGTTTTGTGACTGTAGATATGATCAACCAATCATAAATAGAGCAATCTATTTGCTAATTTACTAGTTTTGATGTATTTTCTCAAATAGATGGTGATACAAAAGGATTAAAATTTATGTTAGCTGTAAAAATGTGTGATGCTTCAAGTGGAGGAGCTAGCAAAGTTGTGACAAAAGAAGTTTTGAGTTTTGTTTAAAATTGAAGGAAGGTTTTTAAAATGTTATAATGAATGTGACAGATTTACACGACTGTACCCTATGCAGGTTGCTCAGGGTAAAACTGTATGTTATACTTATATGTACCACTATATCTGTGCTTTAAAAAACAAACTAACTAAATTACAGGTGTGGACATCCCTATTTGTTAGTAGGCCTGCAGCATATGCGGAGGCAAGGATTCAGGACAGACGAAAGAAAGTACTTGTTCACACAGCTTACAGTTACACTAAGGAATTCATTCCTACAAGAGGCAGTGATGGCTACCAACTTGGATGGCTTTAGAAGATGGTTATACAAATTCATGGAGCATAAGGCTATCAACCATGATAGTTATGTTCTATCCCCACTGTTGGAGACCGTATTATCTCAATACAAGTTGCTGAGAATTACAAGGGGGAGAGTGCGGCTACATCCAGATCCTGCTTGCAGGCTTCACAAGGGGATCTGATTGGCCATTGTGAGAACAGAGCGCTGGACAAGATGGGCCTTTGACCTGCTTCATCAAGGTTCTTTTTATATTCTTATTCCTTTCCTCCCCATCTGTCCCCTCCCCCCAAAAAAATCAACACCTACCTCATGGAACTGTGAGGGTTAGTTAAAAAAAAAAAACACCATTGCATGCTGTGGTCCCAATAACAATCACCACCCAACACCTGTAATAAAGCATTCTGGTATCTGCTGATATCAGAACGTAATTTCCTTTGGAAGACCAAGGAAGCAAAAACACCAATACTCAGTTCTTATTCAGGTGTGTTGCTTACAGGTAAATTCTACATGTGAGCAGGATGAGTCGTGATGAGTACCTTAAGTTCTGCCCCCCACGTCTCTATCATCACCCTCCACAAGTTGGAATGGGAAGACTGAAAGAATCCCTGTTTGATTTAAAAAGGTAAAGGTGTCCCCGCACTTATAGTGCGAGTCGTTTCCGACTCTTAGGGTGACGTCTTGCAACGTTTACTAGGCAGACTGTATATATGGGGTGGGATTGCCAGTTCCTTCCCTGGCCTTTCTTTACCCCCCAGCATATGCCAGGTACTCATTTTACTGACCACGGATGGATGGAAGGCTGAGTGGACCTTGACACCCTTTACCGGAGATTCGACTTCCTCCTTCTGTTGGAATGGAACTCCAGCTGTGAGCAGAGCTTTTGTCTGAGTTACTGCCGCTTACTACTCTGCGCCACGCAAAAATCAGGGTTCTAAATTGTGTGGGAAGCCTCCCTAAGTAAAAGAGGTTCCTCACTTCAGACTTCCCATTCCAACTCATGGAGGGTGATGAGGATAGTGACACAGAGGGCATGGAGCTTAGGGTGCTTATCCCCACTTGTGCATAGGATTTATACATGAGCAGCATGAGACTAAATAGGTCATGATACTACCATTAGTGCTTTTTTGTGACAGTACTCACCAGTGCCTAGTTGATGAGGGTTAATTGGGGAGGACTGTTATACAGAAATTGGTTTTACGTTTGAATAGGAGGAGCAACTGAAGCTCATGTAACTATTCTCTTAAAGTGCATTTGCTATATCATTTAGGGTGACAGTAAACATTCGTATTTAAAGCAACTATAACAAGGTGAAGTTAACAATCTAGTTTAAGTAACCATTGCCATCTGTTTATATTACTATTTTTTAAAAAATAATCTACTTAATTTTCACTTTATATTTGGATCTCTATGCTGTTTTGTCCTACACTTAACCACGGTCACTGATGGTAACTGAAGAAGAGAATAAATGGTACTGAGATATATATGGTGGTAGCAGTAACAAAGAGATAAGAAAAATATAGGTCTTAACTTATGGGGGGGAAACTCATGTGCAAAACACCCCTCCATCATAATAATAAAGGAGTAGTGGAGAGCTTCTCCACAGTAGGATTCTAGAACTGAGCCTCTGGCATTTAGTGTCAAGATCTTGCAACCAATTTAGGGTAAGTGTGTTAATATAGCCTTCATGTAATTTATTTTGTGCTATGTTTCCTTCCTCCTCACCTTTGAAGATTTCCCTTGTGCATTTCTTCTTCCTGAAAGTAAAATTAACAGTTAATTTGAGTTTGCATATATGCCTATAATCTGTGCCAGTGGGCTGTATTTGCATTAAGTTTATTTAATATCTCAAATTCTTGAAAATCCTTTGAAGAACATATTTGACCTCTCCCCCATCCCCAATATTTGTCTAATTAAGGTTTTCTTCTTCTACTATGCATCTTTGTAAATTATTCCCAGTTGAATTAACTAGTATAAATAAGTAACCCTCACATTACTAATACCAGACACAAAAAATAATTATACCTCAATACACTACAAAGTTTTTTAGTTGAAATGATCATAATGATAACCAGTAAATATCTCAAATCATATCTGCATGTATGAAGTTGCTTTTCTGTGCTACTCTCTTTGATATTAGTGACCTTGCAGTGCTGAGATCAGAGATAAAAATCTACTTTTGGACATTATTTCATTATGAATTCACTAGACATCCATAACTGGCATCAGCTGAAACTCAATAAACTATTGTGGAGGCAGATTCTTCATATGGGGAATACCATGAAGATTCCTCACATGTAGCGTTGTCATAGGAACTATCTCTCTCCTCTCCCTATCAGTTTCCATGTCCAGCTTTTAAAAGCTTATATTTTACTGAAATAATTTGTTCTAGAATTAAGAAGATAACTGATTACAGCATCCTATTGAAATACAAAAATTATAGACAGTGACAAAAATGCAAGTTCTCCAAACAAATGCTAATTTTAATGGTCCAGATAAGAACATAAGAACATAAGAAGAGCCTGCTGGATCAGGCCAGTGGCCCATCTAGTCCAGCATCCTGTTCTCACAGTGGCCAACCAGGTGCCTGGGGGAAGCCCGCAAGCAGGACCCGAGTGCAAGAACACTCTCCCCTCCTGAGGCTTCCGGCAACTGGTTTTCAGAAGCATGCTGCCTCTGACTAGGGTGGCAGAGCACAGCCATCATGGCTAGTAGCCATTGATAGCCCTGTCCTCCATGAATTTGTCTAATTTTCTTTTAAAGCCGTCCAAGCTGGTGGCCATTACTGCATCTTGTGGGAGCAAATTCCATAGTTTAACTATGCGCTGAGTAAAGAAGTACTTCCTTTTGTCTGTCCTGAATCTTCCAACATTCAGCTTCTTTGAATGTCCACGAGTTCCAGTATTATGAGAGAGGGAGAAGAACTTTTCTCTATCCACTTTCTCAATGCCATGCATAATTTTATACACTTCTATCATGTCTCCTCTGACCCACCTTTTCTCTAAACTAAAAAGCCCCAAATGCTGCAACCTTTCCTCGTAAGGGAGTCGCTCCATTCCCTTGATCATTCTGGTTGCCCTCTTCTGAACCTTTTCCAACTCTATAATATCCTTTTTGAGATGAGGCGACCAGAACTGTACACAGTATTCCAAATGCGGCCGCACCATAGATTTATACAACGGCATTATGATATCGGCTGTTTTATTTTCAATACCTTTCCTAATTATCGCTAGCATGGAATTTGCCTTTTTCACAGCTGCCGCACACTGGGTCGACATTTTCATCGTGCTGTCCACTACAACCCCGAGGTCTCTCTCCTGGTCGGTCACCGCCAGTTCAGACCCCATGAGCGTATATGTGAAATTCAGATTTTTTGCTCCGATATGGATAATTTTACACTTGTTTATATTGAATTGCATTTGCCATTTTTCTGCCCATTCACTCAGTTTGGAGAGGTCTTTTTGGAGCTCTTCGCAATCCCTTTTTGTTTTAACAACCCTGAACAATTTAGTGTCATCAGCAAACTTGGCCACTTCACTGCTCACTCCTAATTCTAGGTCATTAATGAACAAGTTGAAAAGTACAGGTCCCAATACCGATCCTTGAGGGACTCCACTTTCTACAGGCCTCCATTGGGAGAACTGTCCATTTATTCCTACTCTCTGCTTTCTGCTTCTTAACCAATTTCTTATCCACAAGAGGACCTCTCCTCTTATTCCATGACTGCTAAGCTTCCTCAGAAGCCTTTGGTGAGGTACCTTGTCAAACGCTTTTTGAAAGTCTAAGTACACTATGTCCACTGGATCACCTCTATCTATATGCTTGTTGACACTCTCAAAGAATTCTAATAGGTTACTGAGACAGGACTTTCCCTTGCAGAAGCCATGCTGGCTCTGCTTCAGCAAGGCTTGTTCTTCTATGTGCTTAGTTAATCTAGCTTTAATAATACTTTCTACCAGTTTTCCAGGGACAGAAGTTAAGCTAACTGGCCTGTAATTTCCAGGATCTCCTCTGGATCCCTTTTTGAAGATTGGCGTTACATTTGCCACTTTCCAGTCCTCAGGCACGGAGGAGGACCCGAGGGACAAGTTACATATTTTAGTTAGCAGATCAGCAATTTCACATTTGAGTTCTTTGAGAACTCTCGGGTGGATGCCATCCGGGCCCGGTGATTTGTCAGTTTTTATATTGTCCATTAAGCTTAGAACTTCCTCTCTCGTTACCACTATTTGTCTCAGTTCCTCAGAATCCCTTCCTGCAAATGTTAGTTCAGGTTCAGGGATCTGCCCTATATCTTCCACTGTGAAGACAGATGCAAAGAATTCATTTAGCTTCTCTGCAATCTCCTTATCGTTCTTTAGTACACCTTTGACTCCCTTATCATCCAAGGGTCCAATTGTCTCCCTAGATGGTCTCCTGCTTTGAATGTATTTATAGAATTTTTTGTTGTTGGTTTTTATGTTCTTAGCAATGTGCTCCTCAAATTCTTTTTTAGCATCCCTTATTGTCTTCTTGCATTTCTTTTGCCAGAGTTTGTGTTCTTTTTTATTTTCTTCATTCGGACAAGACTTCCATTTTTTGAAGGAAGACTTTTTGCCTCTAAGAGCTTCCTTGACTTTGCTCGTTAATGATGCTGGCATCTTCTTGGCCCTGGCGGTACCTTTTCTGATCTGCGGTATGCACTCCAGTTGAGCTTCTAATATAGTGTTTTTAAACAACTTCCAAGCATTTTCGAGTGAAAAGGATCAAGGAATACTATCTCCCCAAACTTCTCTTTATGCATGGTATGGATGTGAGACTGTGCTGTCCACTCATCAGCTACATGCAACATAATATCTGACTAGGGTTACTGCATGAAAGTTCCAACATGCCTACATCTTAATCATGCAGTGAATTCCCAGAATGAATTCAGTCAATTTTTCAGGCCTACCCAATGTTGTATTTTTCACCAGTAGACCCTATCTGAACACTAGAGCCATGTGTAGTTATCCAACAGGCCTGGCTGTTTGGTGTGCAAATTGGGAAGGCATTATTGGGAAGGGCTCCTACTGGGAGAAAGGGCGGGATACAAATCAAATAAATAAATAAATAATCTCATTTCCCTATCATGTATAAGTGTAATGTTTGTATCACATTGTCTGATCTGGTTACTGATTATCATTGTGTGTATAGTGTTTATATTTGATTTCAGTCTGTAATAGGTGACATACACAAAGAGTGAGACGAATTTGCTACTGAATTACTGTAAACTGTCTATAGTAATTTTGCTTGACAGAATAGCAGGAACACCGATTATAATTGAGCTGACAGTAGAAAGAGTAATGGATGTACCTCATTTACACAAGTTAAGAACCTTTCTCGTTCCAGTTTCTGAGGCTGTGGTTCATCAGAATCATCTGGAGAATCAAGGGACATTGTATCTAGACAGAGGCTTTCCGTGGCAGTGCACCTGTCACTTTCCTTCAGTTTGGACAGTGATTGATCTTCAAATTGCATGGCATCTGAATCAGAGTAGGATCTTGACCCCACTGAGCGAGGCACATGATGGTTCCCTTGATTTGAAAATGAATGAAGGCTACTTTCTTTTGAGACACAAAGGAGGGTGTCTCCTCTTTGTAGATTTACTTGCTGAAGCTGAGAAAGAAATTAATCATACATGAAAATCAACTGAATACAAAGTGGCTTTCACAGTAGCTTTCTGTTTATTTCATCTTACACTACCTCATTTTATATAAATATACAAAACTAACTAACTTAAATATAGCATTGGTAGTTATTTTCAAGGAAGATTCTTGCTATCAGTGAGTAAAATTGTCTCTGTGCAGATGCTTCAGAAAACAGTAGTTCCTGGTTGCTGTTTTTGTTGCCAAGAGCATACCTACATGGGAACTTCTTGTTCAGTGCCTTAGGCTGCAAACTTAAATACATTTAATAAGTACATCTCATAGGACAAAGTGGGATTTACTTATGAGTAAACATGCACAGGATTTTCCTGTTAGGTTGTATTCAAATGGCAGTTTCTTCTAGCTGATTTAGTGCTATACAGTAAAGGAGGGGAAGCAAATATCAGAAAAGATTCCAATTTGTACCATCTGTGTTGGCCTAATATTTTATTTGGATTAGCACTGATCAGTGCAACTATTGGTGCAGGGTCTGTATGGATTATAGGTGTCAAGCATGCTTCTTCAGTCCACAGTGGGAAGAATAGGAACCTGTATGTGACCGGGGGGGGGCAGGGAATGACACACGCAACATATTAAGTGGGTTTTGCACATCTTTCTACCTCGTGGACTCTGCTATCAGCGCTTAATAGTATGAACTGCCCCATGGTCAATTTGTGGCTGTTGGATGGCTTGTAGGGATTACATATGCAGAATCACATTTGAACCCTAACACTGGTCTCCACTATATGGACACGTTCAAGGATTTGTCAGTAAGCTGTATGTGTATATGTAAATATAGTAGAACAGCAAAAGACTCCTCTTCAAAATTAAACAACAAAAATGAGCTGTGAAATAATTAATCTGAAAACCTAAAAGCTCACAGTCACTACCAGTACAAAATTAGACTTGATGTGTCTCAAGAAACAACATTGTAGCAGTGAACTTAAAAGAGAGCATTTGGAAGCCTTGAAAATGTAGGTCAGCATGCTTCTTTGTGTAAGCTATTATTTCCACAATAGTCCCAAATGATCTATTTTATGTTTGATAAATTTGGGAATGTTTCTCTTTCCTATATTATGATAAAAGCAGACAGAAAGAAAAACAGTAAAGGATTATGGTAAATATTTATTGACTATGTTATGATACTCTATTTCTGTTTTTAAATGCTTCAAATTATTTGTCTTCATGTTTTACTTGTACATGCCGCCCTGGGCTGCTTCTGGGAGGAAGGGCAGGATATAAATTTAATGAATGTATAAATAAAAAATGAACACTGTATATCTCTAAACATGCAGAGTTCCCTGCAAAGTACCTAAGAGATAAGCTAAATTGCTTCCATAGTCTGGCTAATTGCTAAGAAACTATTGAACTAAAGATGTACAAATATCTGAAAGTTTCCAGTATATAAGGGATTGTTTGATTATCAGCACAGATCCTTTTAGGAGTGTGTATGGACAAAAAGCCAGATTTTCAATTGCTATTCTTCATTGCTCAGTTCTTTGGAACTAATACAGTCTTTTTATTTTTAGATTTTTCATACTTGCTTGTCATAAGTACATGCAAACTTTTCTGCAGTAGCAAATATGCACATGACTGTTACTCTTGAGAAACATTAGTTGTAATTGTAACGCCTGCATTTTGGAGTTTAGACCAAGCTAGAGAAATTACATGACATGGCAGTGTGTCACATTATGTGGACTGTACAGAACCTATATTTTTAGTGGTACAGTCCTGTTAGTATATTAGTTTTGGCAGAACTAAGCACTGCAGCCATTATTAGCAGCCATTCTGGTTACTGTAGGGCATGTCACAGTTACCACAGGCTCACATACCATGTGTCAGAAACTTAATAGAATTCTCTCCCACTGAACAGACCCTTGTTTTAAAATAGCCTCACTGATTTCCAGTTTACTTCCAGGCCCAATTCAAGGTGCTTGTATTAGTGTTTAAAGCCCTAAATGGCTTAGGCCCCAAATATCTGAAAGACCCTCCTTCCTTTCAGTCAAGACCACACCCTATCACATTAACCACTTTCAACCCTCTCCTGCTATGTGTAATCAGCAAGAAGGGGGCAGCCAAGCAAGTACACGGTAGCCACACACCTCCAAGTAACTGCTTTATATCCTCTGTCTTAACAGCTAAAACTCATTCCACATAATAAGGCTAGAAAGTGTTGTGACTGCATCTTCTGACTGCCTTGCTAAACTAGTGACATCTACACTGAGCAATTTTATCCACAAGTACTTAGAAAACAAGTCACAGTGAGTCTCAAAGGACCATAGTTGCCTCCAAGCATGACTGAAGCTCACCACTGTCTGAAGCACCTTGACCAAAAAGGGGTATTTGCCACTGGGAGAAAGTTGTTTAACACTTCTGGGTGTAAAAGAGGGGAGCACCACCCTCTCCTTCCAGACTGATACCTTGCCCTCCTCCAATGAAGCATTAATCACACCCTAGACCCACCCAGTCAACCCCCTTTGGCTAGCTCTAAGTAGCCAACATAGGCAGGGGGAAGGGGGTCAGCTGCACTTCAAGAAGCTTGTCCACATCCTCAGGCTACAATAATAGAAACTGATGCAGTACAGATGGAATAGTCAGTGCTCTGGATGCCTCCACTGGACTTGCTCTAACTTGCATCCAACTCTCTCCAAGTGATTTTCTCCTGAAAGTGCCTTGCAAATTTGTCAAAGCAGACTGCTGAAGATGTCAGAGCAACACTACTTTGACTAGATGACAAAAGCCCATTCACCACTCAGTGGCAGAAGAACTTTCTTCATCACCATCACCATCAATGTGGCAAGCACGGCAATGCACCCTTAACTAACTGTGTTCAGACACTCAGTCAGACTGCCAGTCAGACAAGGCAGAAGTCTAGGCAGTAAGAAATTTTTTTAAAAAAGTTTTTCTATCTTGGCTGCATTTCGAGATCTAACCGCTCCCCTCTATTGTGTGTGGTGATTTTTGCCCTTTTCTGCATTTAGAGCTCAAGCCACTCCCCTCTACTGTGTGTGGGGATTTTTGCCTTTGGCTGCATTCCTTGATTGCATTTAGAGGTCAAACTGCTCCCCATATTGTGTGCAATTATTTTTGGCCTCGCTAATCCACCGCACCCCTCTACCTGTGAGGGTGTTGATTAATGCCTGTTACTGCTCCCCTCTACTGTGTGCGTGTAACCATGGCTGGGCCATCCTGTGCTGTTTTTATGGATATCAGTATTGATGCACGGCACAGTGATATGCATCACCTTGTGTGCTCAGTTCTTCATATGTGTAATACCTTGGTCACCTCAGGCCCTAAGGTAAGCAAGGCAGCCAAATGTGGGCCTTCCAAGTATTCCTCCTCAGAAATTGCACCACGGCAGCAACGTTTGGTGTGGACACTGCTTGTGGTTGAGAGAAATTGGCAGCACTTTATCACTCTCTGCTGCAGTGTGGGTCCTAGTCTGTCCAGTGACTGTGGAAAGGGCTTAGCTTTTCCACTCAGAACCCTTGGGAAGGGGCCTAGGTTTGCTACTCAGAATCCTTTGGCAGAGATATGGTGTAGTCCTCTGCTGAGTTTTCCCACCTTTTTATGGTACCTCTGTTCTCACTTGGTCCCAGTTTGTGCAGTGACTGTGGAAATGGCCTAGCTTTACCCTTCAGAACCATTGGGCAGAGAGATGGTGTAGGCTGAGTATTTCTGCCTTTTTTTATTGGAGGCACTAGAACAGCCACTGGCCCTCCCATTGCACTGCATGTAAGTCACTTGGATAGCAAGGCAACCTACATGCTCCACAGCTATGGTGACTGCACTCAGAAGTGATCATGTCAATGAATCTATGCTTCTCACTATTTCACAGTGTGACAAGAGCTTGACAAGTGTGTCAGCCACATCAGCCAGAAAATACCCTAGAGCATTCAGGAATCCATCAGATCCCATAAGTGTGAGCAGACCACAGTTCCAGCTGAGTTATCAAATGCTGCATCTTCTCTGACTCAGTGGGATCAATTTCAGTTTATGTAGCCTGGGGTTGAAAGGGTGCTTGAGGGAATGTTGTTCTATTATATACTATTTGGTTTGTAAATATTCAATTAACTGGCAGTTAACTGAAGCCTGGAACATACATTGTATAGGGGTTTTTTCACAGTTGGCAGTCTGCCATGAAATAGATAAGCTGATATAGTTACCAAACAGGGGACTGTCTGTCTTGTGAGGTTTTCTGTTATGGGAGTTGACAGTAGAATTCAGCTTTTACACAAGTCAATAATATCCAAAAGATCAGGGTGTGATAGATCCCCTGGTGGATGTTCCATTTGGACTATAACTAAGGATCAATGAGTTCAATGAGATGTAGAGTTTTCAGAAACAGCTTTGTGATTGTTAGAGGGTTTTGGCTAAAGAAAATAAAAGGGGAGATGCAGCACTGTTTTGAGATGGTTACTGAGGGAATGAGAAAGAAACTCGGAAGAGGCTGAAAGAAATCTAGTGCTGGGAGCCAGAGGAAGCAGCTAGAGGCCAGAATGGGGCTAAGAACTACCTTTGTGGCAGAAGATGGCTGCTCAAGAAGGAAAAGTCAGGACATAAGAGCTGAAATAACTGAAGGCTGAAGCTGAGAAGTTATGGGGGGAGAGGGAGAGAGAGTCCAGCAGCATCCTTCCACTTATATAAGCAGTTAACATCTGAACCAAGAAGTTATGGATATTCACTTGTCTCAACATCCACAATCAGAGAAGCTTCAGAGTATACCTATCTAGATCATAGTGACAGCTGAACTCCTATGAGCTCTTGGCTCCCACATAACTACTGCTCATACTAGGAAATTATTTTTGCAAGAAGAAACCACAGGATAAAAATGAGCTAGTAGGATACAATATGTATGTTTTGATATTTAACAGTAAAGGAAAAATGTATAATTTTGAGGCTTAAGAGCATTGCAACATAAAGATCAGAGGGACTCTGAATTTGTGGGAGAAGTGAAATGAGACAGGAAATGGCCTTTAACCTTTAATTTCCCATACACTAGCAATGCTTCTAAAATTAGTTTCAGAAGCATCACTGCTTAGATCCCTTGGGTTTCTGTAGTTATCTGTTATGAGAAACAATAATGCAGAGAGCCAAAGTTCACTCTGTGCTTCAAAAAAGCAAAACAAAAAGCTCCATTTTTGCAATGTAGTTGTGCAGACCCAACCTGCTATGAGCCAACATTTTAATTACCTGTTCTAGCCTTCTCAGTAGTTCCTTCTTTTGCCTTTCCCACTCCTGTCGGTCTTTGTCAACCTTCTCCAGAACCTCTACCTTTTCTCTATTCCAGCTCTTCTCACTGTGCTCGATTTGCCACTGTAAGTCCAAAACTAATTGGTGATTGTCAGCCAGGAGTTTTTTGTGCTCTTCCCTCTCCCTCTTAAAAGCTGCCTTTATATCAAGAGTAGTCTCACTTTGTGCTTTTTCACTCTTCCCTTCCAGCTACAAATGAAACAAAAGTTGTTAGTGTCATCATCTCTTTTCATGGCAAATGAAAAGGCGAGGGTTTGCTACAAAACTGAGGAGTTTCTTACACATATGCTTCAACACTTTAAAGCACAGCTTTGCTCTAGAAAGGCAACTATATTGTAACAGTCATACAAGGTCTCCTTACTTGTCTAATTGCTAGATTAAGGCTGCAAATCCAATTAGACATTTCA
Source organism: Rhineura floridana (assembly GCF_030035675.1). NCBI lineage: Eukaryota > Metazoa > Chordata > Lepidosauria > Squamata > Rhineuridae > Rhineura > Rhineura floridana. The sequence goes on from NC_084480.1 coordinate 239,187,971, forward strand.
CTGAAGTATGTAATTATCTAGCTCTGAATACAAACCTCAGCAATTCATCATGCTTGTCTTCAGTGTAAGGCAAATATTACAACCCATAACTTTTTCTTGTAGTTCAAGCTATTATCTGAGCTAGAGGATAACTGAATTATGTATTGGAATAAGCCTGCGGGTGTTCTCCCATTTCTATATCCAATGCACTGTTACTTCCGATGATGCTTTATTGAAATCACAGAGTGAAATACAGATCTTTCCAGCCCTATAAACTCATCCTGGGACCTTTCTTGTTCATTATTAATAATTAGGATTACATTCAGCCAAAATCTCTTCTCATTGGACCAATATAATCACTCTGCAGCAATTTCATCAAAGTGATCTAGCTGAATCTATGCAACAAAGCTGTGAAGCAGTCATGTCTGTCTGCTGTTCTAGGCATGTGTCATGAAGAGTTTGGTGTAACAGTTCTCTATCCTTGGTGACTATGGTGAAGAGCTTGGGCAGGGCAAGAATGGAGAATCCCCCTGCATTGGCAACCACCAGCTGCTGAGACAACTACCTTTCTCCTTAATTTGCAAGGTCACTATTCATTCCCCCTCCTTATCATTACATTCAGTAGCTTCCTAACTTTTTTCCTCAGTGAAATTAGGTAATGCTAGCAAATGAAACTTGTGAGGACTCTTCATTTTTGGTATCAACTCTGCCTGATGGAAAATAACAGCTTCAATGCATTTGTTTTAGCTTGGAAAAAGCCTACCATATAAACGATCTGTTATCATTTGCAATAAATAAATAAAGTGCAATAAATATATTACTTAAAATAAAATTATTACATTTAATTTTAAAAAATCAAAACCACTGACTGCAAGGAGACACAAAACCATAATTTCTCAGAAAGAAACAATAAGATTCAATAAAAGCAAAATGTTAAATGTCTTGTGCTCCCATTAAATAGCCACCCCAAATAATGTCAGATCAGGGAAACCACCTAAAAAATGAGGCACTATTCATTGTGAGTAAATGTATCAAAATGTGTCCTACAACTTGATTAAACAATAATAGGTATGTCTTGTTAACAACGTTGTTGTTTCAGGCATAGTATTACAAAATACTAGTCCCTGTGAAAATTGTCAGGTCTTTTGGCATATACAGTGCTGATCTGCTAGTTTTTATACTTTTAGGGAAAAGAGATGGGAGTTAGCCATGATTGTTTTTTTGCCGCAGCAGCTGTCGGTATAATCTAAAGTTTGTTAGAATCTAGCAAATGCCAGTCCAATTAAGACTGCAAAACTCCCTTAGGATTTCATCTTATAGAGTAGTTCTATACATGTATACTCAGGAGTAAGCTCCATTGAATTCAATGGAACTTACTCTCCGTAAGCATATATACCAGCCTTTCCCAACCAGTGTGCCTCCAGATGTTGTTGGACTACAATTCCCATATTTCCTGACTATTGGCAATGCTGGCTGAGGCTGATGGGAGTTGTAGTCCAACAACATCTGGAGGCACACTGGTTGGGAAAGGCTGGTATATACTATAGGGTAAAGGTAACTTTAAAAAATAATAATAAAAGCCCAGCTGCCCTTGGGCGGCGGGTCTGCCGCCGGCAAGGTCGTCACCGAAGTAGGGAGTCCCAAGAGCAAGGGAGCTACCCTTTTCTATTTCTTTCTTTCTTTCTTTCTTTCTTTCTTTCTTTCTTTCTTTCTTTCTTTCTTTCTTTCTTTCTTTCTTTCTTTCTTTCTTTCTTTCTTTCTTTCTTTTAACCAATCAGGAGGAGATTGGTAGTGGAGAGGGCATATGAACTGAATGATAGGAGAAAGTCACCAGATGTCTTCAGAGTGGGAGCCTATAACTGGCAGAAGGCTGGCCCTTCCTGGGTGTGAGACAGCGGGGGAGTAGATGTGCCCTGTGTGAAAAACATTGAATGGGTCTGACTGTTCCTAATTCTCACAGAGGCCTACTGGGATAACTGGCTCAGGTAATTTTTGTTGGTGGGCTCTTGTTGGGTCCATATCAGGTGTTTAGGAGGAGTTTTAGTAAGGAGGAACATGGGTGATGCCATCCCAATTTCAGTGATCATGGGTAGAGGAAAGTATAGCCATGGAGTGGTGGTGAATTACCATAGAAGACGAAGGTGGGGCTATCTATGCCTTGTTCCTTGCTGTCACTCATGGATGGGTTCCTCGTTGCTCATCTGCTGTGCCCACTGGCATGTGCGTGTTGTTGTTTAATGCCAGATTGGTACACAATAAGACCACACTCATCCATGATTTGATCATCGATGAAGGTGCTGTTTTGGTGTGCATTACCGAGACCTGGGTGGGTGAGCTGGGAGGAGTTGATCTGACTCAGCTTTGCCCACCTGGATACTCGGTGCAACAACAGCACAGGCTGCAGGGACATGGGGGGAGAGGAGTTGCTGTGGTCTACAGAACTTCCATCTCTGTCATCAGGAAATCACTCTGTCTTGGAGCTGGCTGTGAGGGCCTGTGCTTGGTGTCGGGCCAAGGAGACAGAATCTAGGGACACTGCTGGTGTACCATCCACCCTGCTGCTGGCAGCTTCTCTGACTGATCTGGTGGAGGCCTGTGGTATTGCTGGTGGAGGCTGTGGTATTGGAGGAGCCCAGAACAATAGTCCTGGGTGATTTCAATGTCCAAGCTGAGGCTGCCTCTGGTGTTCCGGCTTGGGATTTCATGGCCTCCATGGGGCTGTCTCAAGTTGCCACCGACCCGACACATAGGGCAGGGCACACCCTCGACTTGGTTTTTGCTCCAGATGGAGAAAGGGGTGGTCTGGAGATGGGGGTGGTGGATGTCATCCCATTGTCATGGTCAGACCACTCCCTAGTGAAGTTTAGACTTATTGGTCCGATCCTTCCATGCAGAGGTAGTGGACAGATTAAGATGGTCCGCCTCCAGAGATAATGGAATCCACTGGATACCTGAATGCCCTGAGGGAGTTCCCAGCATACAGGTGACCCTGTTGAAGCCCTTGTCACACTGTGGAACAGCAAGGTGCATTGGGCTCCTGACATGGTTGCCACCAAGCACTCTCTCCAGCATTGTAGAGCCCGGTGTGCACCTCGGTACACCAATGAGTTAAGGGCAATGAAATAGGCTGGACGATGGCTAGAGTACAAGTGGCAAAAGACATGCTGTAAAGCTGAGTGGGGACGAGTAAAACATCATAACCGTGCCTACTGTGTGGTGGTGACGCCCACCTCTCTGTCTCCATCGCATCCTCAAGTAGCTGTCCAGTGGAGTTTTTCTTATCATCAGGGGTCTGTTGACATCAGCTCCAGGAAATGGAGTTTTAGACCGTTCAGAGGCCCACTGTGAATTGTTTGCAAGGCACTTTGAGGGTAAAGTTGCTTGCCTCCATAGCAATATTGATGCCCCATCCACATCTACTGTAGTCCCCAATGAGGTGTCCAGTGCAACATCTGCTGCAACTTCTTGGGAGCAGTTTCAGTTTATGCGGCCTGATGACATAGACAAGGTGGTTGCGATGATGTGGCCAGCAACGTGTCCTCTCAACCCTTGCCCTTCTTGGCTTATTAAAGCTTGCTGAGGGGGTTTGACCGAGTGGATCCAGGGTGTGGTCAATGCATCATTGCAGGAGCGAGTGGTTCCAGTCATCTTGAAAGAGGCAGTGATTTGACCACTCCTGAAGAAGCCCACCCTGGACCCATTGGTTTGTGACAACTATCGACCGGTTGCAAATACCCCCTTTTTAGGGAAGGTGATTGAGAGGGTTGTGATACAACAATTGCAAGTACTCTTGAATGAAATAGATTATCTTGATCCATTCCAGTCTGGGTTCAGGCTTGGTTATGGGACTGAATCAGTCTTGGTCGCCCTGATGGATGACCTTTATCAGAAGAAGGACAGGGGGAGTGTGACCCTTTTACTCTTACTTGATCTCTCAGTGGCTTTTGATACCATTGACCATGGTATCCTTCTGGGCCGACTTGGTGAGATGGGTATTGGAGGCACTGTTTTACAGTGGTTCTGATCCTATCTCCAGGGTTGCTCTTGGGAGTGGTCATCAGGAGATTTGGGGCAAGGTGTCGGCAGTATGCTGACAATACCCAGCTCTATTTCTCTGTAACATCTGAATCGGGGGAGGCCGTGCAAGCCCTGGACTGCTGCCTGGACTCGGTGGTGGACTGCATGAGGGCCAATAAACTGAGTCTGAATCCTAGCAAGACAAAAGTGCTGTGGGTTGGTGGTTCCCAAGTTCAAATAACTGGTCAGTTGCCTGCTTTGGATGGGGTTGTACTCCTTCTGAAAGAGCAGGTCTGTAGTCTGGAGGTGTGCCTGGATCCATCTTTGTTGCAAGAGGCCCAGGTGACCTCAGTGGCTAAGAGTGCCTTTTACCAGCTTTGGCTGGTAAGACAGCTGCAGCCATTTCTGGACCGGGATAGCCTGACCACTGTTGTCCACGCATTGGTAACATCTAGGCTGGATTACTGTAATTCACTCTATGTGGGGCTGCCCTTGAGGTTGGTCTGGAAGCTGCAGCTGGTGCAAAATGCAGCAGCAAGACTGCTCACTGGGGCAGGGTATTGCCAACATGTTACCTCACTGCTGAAAGAATTGTACTGGCTGCCCATTTGGTACTGGGCCAATTTCAAGGTTCTCGTTTTGGTGAACAAAGCCCTATACAGCTTGGAACCAGGATACCTGAAAGACCGTCTTATCCCTTATATACTCAGTTGATCACTGTGCTCTGCAGGTGAGGGCTTTCTGCAGATACCATATAATCAGGAGGTCTGTCCTGTACAACATAGGAAACGGACCTTTGGTGTGGCGGCACCTACCCTTTGGAATTCCCTACCCTTAAGTATTAGACAGGCACCATCGCTGTTATCTTTTTGGTGCCTATTGAAGAACTTCCTCTTTCAACAAGCCTTTTAAGTTGAGACCTCTGTGTTGGAATAGCTTTTTAATATGTTTTAAACCTTTTTTTAAAAAACAATATGTTAATGGTTTTTTAAAGAAGTCTTGAAAGCTTATTTAAAAAAATGTTTTTAAAGATGTTTTGTTTTAATGTATTTTAAAGTCTGTTTTTATGATGTTTTTTAAAGTGTTTTTAGTGCTTTTGTTTGCTGCCCTGGGTGCCTGCTGGGAGGAAGGGCGGGATATAAATCAAATAATAAATAAATAAATAAAATAACTTGAATGTTTACACACTATTTTGTGACATTTTGCTTTGTCCTAATTAAGGTGCTGCCCCACTGTAGATGTTCAAATTACTATCTTGGGACAGTCACAGATTACTGAGCTTCTTTATGAAATTGTAAAATTCCACCCATCAGATGCTATTGCTTACATCTGCATTCCCGAACCTAATGTCCTCCAGATATTTTGGACTACAATTCTTATCAGTCTCAACCAGTATCACCACGGATGATGTCAGTTGTAGCCCAAAACATCAAGGAGGGCAGCAGGTTAGGGAAGGCTGGTTTACATGATCCTGGAACCTCAGCCAAGTCAAGACCTTCAGAGGTTACTGTCTATTTCAACTCACGAGCGCTAGAAACACTGTTGATGTAAGTAAGAGGTGGGGAATCTTTTTGGCTCCATGAGCCAGGTACTTATGAGGATTGGCTTTGCAGGCCAAATTTGAAGCCACCCACCTGTCCATCACCTGACATCACAATGTCAGGTGCAGGGTGTTTTGAAGTTCCAAAGCTAGGACTTCAAAGCACTGCTAAAACAAAGTTTTTTTTTCTTTTAGCAGGGGATTCTAATGCAAACTCCTTCCTTGAAAGCATATAACAACAAATTGCATTGCATCCTGTCAAAAGGAGCAGAATTTAACCCTCTGCACATCAGTTGATAAGTGAGATTTAATCCTACTGGTTAAATCCTGCTTGGAACTGGCATGTGCAGCCAACACAGAATTTAACATTGCCCTCCTCCATTATATGTTGTTATGAGTGATGCTATCTGATGCATGGGTGGGTATGGCTTGAGGAGAAATGGCCTCACAAGATTGGCCTGCATGCCAGAGGTTCCCCACTCTTGATGTAAGTGCAGAAGTCATCCCAAGGTCATTCAAGCAAACTCTGTGTATAATTCAGTTAATTCCTTTTCTCTTGTGACAGGGAACTACTGAATCCAGTAAGGTAAAAATCAAAATTAGTTTCAACAGTTATCTCTCATTCATCTTCAAATTATGTTTCTGTTAAAGCTCCTTACCTTTTGACTCTGACTACATAGGAACAAAGGAAGCTGCCTTATTTGTGTCAGACAGTTGGTCCATCTAGCTCAGTAGTCTACACTGACTGGTAGCAGCTCTCCAGCATTTTAAACAGAGGACATTCCCAACCTTACCTGGAAATGCTGAGTATTGAACCTGGGATTTCTGAGATTAAAGCAAATGCTCTACCATTCCCCAATGGGAACCACACCTGTTCCAGCTGACACTTCAGTTTAGTCCATTCCACTTCCCAAGCAGCTTTGTCAGTGGCATACTGCTGCTGGAGGGCATGACGTTCTTGTTCATCATCGTGGAGCTCAGATCGAAAGTCATCCAACAGTATTTTTAGGGCATGTAATAGCCTGAGGTTTTCTTGTGCCTGCAGAAGCAAAAGCTATTTGTAATTTTAAAATGATATTAAACCCATCAAACATTTCAAACTTTTTGGAAAAAATAGGTTTTTGTTTTCTACTATTTGTCAGCTGCAACAAGAAGGGTGATTAGCTATATGAATAAAAACTATTATTAGTATACTAGGCTTAATAGACAAGATAAAAACTGACAAATCACCGGGTCCAGATGACATCCACCCAAGAGTTCTCAAAGAACTCAACTGTGAGATACCTGATCTTCTAACAAAAATATGTAACTTGTCCCTCAGATCTGCTTCCATACCTGAGGACTGAAAAGGACATTGGACAATGTAACACCAATCTTTAAAAAAGATCCAGAGGAGATCCCAGAAATTACAGGCCAGTTAGCTTAACGTCTGTCCCAGGAAAACTGGTAGAAAGAATCAACAAAGATAAGATAATCAAGCATATAGAAGAACAAGCCTTGCTGAAGCAGAGCCAGCATGGCTTCTGCAAGGGTAAACCTTGTCCCACCAACCTAATGGAGTGAGTGTCAACAAGCAAATACATAGAGGTGATCCATGCTTGGACTTTCAAAAAGCTTTTGACAAGGTACCTCACCAAATATTCTGACCTCTTAAGTAAGTGTAGCAGTCATGGAATAAGAGGAGAGTTTCTCTTGTGGATCAGGAACTGTGAAGCAGAAAGTCAAAATAAACAGACAGTTCTTCCAATGGAGGGATGTAGAAAGTGGAGCCTCCCAAAGCTCAGTATTGGAACCTGTGGTTTTAAATTTGTTCATAAACAATCTAGGGATGAGCAGTGAGATGGCCAAGTTTGCGGATGATACTAAATTGTTCAGGGTCATTAAAACAAAAAGAGATTGTGAAGAGCTACAAAAGGATCTTTCCAAACTGAGTGAATGGGCAGTAAAATGGCAAATGCAATTTAATGTAAAGCAATGCATGTCGGGGCAAAAAATCTTAATTTCACATATACACTCATGAATTGGCAGTGACTGACCAGGAATGATACTTTGGCACCGTAGTGAATAGCTCGATGAAGAAGTCAGCCCAGTATGCAGCAGCTGTGAAAAAGGCAAACTAGGGATCATTAGGAAAGATATTGAAAATAAAACTGCTGATATTACAGTGCCGTTGTACAAATCTATGGTGCAAGTGCATTTGGAATACTATGTACAGTTCTGGTCACCTCACCTCAAAAAAGATATTGTAGAGTTGGAAAAGATTAAAAAAAGGGCAACCAAGATGATCAAGGGGATAGAGCGACTCCTCTATGAGGAGCTATGGAACTCTCTTCCACAGGAGGCAGTGATGACCACCAACTTGGACAGTTTTAAAAGAGACAAATTCATGGAGGATCAGAATATCAAAGGCTAATAGCCATGATGGCTATGCTACGCCTCCAGTGTCATAGGCAGTATGCTGAATACCAGTTGCTGGAAAGCACGGGCGGGGAAGAGTGCTCTTGTGTTCAGGTCCTGCTTGCGGGCTTCCCATGGGCAAGTGGTTGGCCACTGTGAGAACAGGATGCTGGCTTAGATCGGCCATGGGCCTAATCCAGAAGACTCTTCTTATGTTGAAAAAAGCATAAAAAGGCTGGCTTGCCTATAGTGATTTTTTCTGATTTATGAAATAAAAGAATGACTGCAACCTTTAGATACCAAGTCAAGAATGCCCCAAATATCAGACTGTATCCAAAATGTTCTGGAACCTAGCTCACTCAGAATGATGCTCCCTCACTGCGTCATTTTCAGAACTTTTCCTCTTATCTTCTGTGGAATTCTGATTTTATTACACCTGGACCAACAGGAGCGGGGGTTGGCTTTTCCCGAGGGCAAATGATATGGCTCATTTCAAGTTCTGATAAGCCAAAACCTAATGTGACTGGACACCCACTCCTGCTCCCCATTCCACTCCCCCCATTCTCTCAAATCTCTTCTAAAGAAATTTCTCTTTGTGGACAGGAAGAAGAGAGATTCTGCAGGAGATACTGAAAGTAACGGACAGCCCATAAAACAAAAACATGTGCTACTCAAAAATGCTAGTAAGTCCCTTTCCTATTTCTGACCTACTCTCACAGAAATTTCTCTCAAAATTAATTTCTTTTTCAAATACTATAGTACAGTTCATTTGTTCAGTAATACTGTTCTGTGTCTTAATGGGTGCTCAAATCATAGTGGTCAGATTACTCCTGTTAGGACCTCTTTTTTTCAGCCACAGGTTCTAGAAACAAAGAGACAGAGGGTCTTGGCCAATGTCCTTTTCAAATTTAAAAACTGCACTATTAGATGCTTAACATGTTCTACTGCTCTATTTTATGCAGAAGTTGTATTCACAGCACATTTTTTAAAGAAAAATTGAAAGGATAGTTTGCAAAAAAATCATCAGGGTAGAATTAAGTGTTATGTTAGCAAATGCTTGTCCCAGACCTGCATTGTAGGGGTAATTCCAAATGCAGGGACCACTTACATGGGGCAAGCAGTGGGTAGGTGGTGTTTCACCCATCCTGCATTAGCATTTCCCCTGCAAATCCCATTCTGAACATGTTTTAAACTTTTCTCCCCAGCTGGATATGCTTCTGGTCTCAGATATTTGCTAGGGAAAACAGTTTAACATAACCTGGGAACTGGGGGAGTTTGTGGGCACAGGAAAAGTTAGACAGTCCCTTACCACCTGGAAGGAACTTGGTGGCAAAAAAAACAAAAGAAAGAGGAAAATGCATCTACTACCCATTCACCCTCTCCCCACAGGTATGCTGCACAAAGTCAGCACTGAATTTCATCACTCCTGAAACTAACCTCTTGGCCCTTCTGAGCCAAACGTTTTTAAACTGAACTTCTAGCCTTTTGTTTTAATGTTTAAATCTCTTGGGACCCAAGTAATGTAAGGAACCTCTCCTGTTTCCAAATAAACATGCCTAGGTTTTGCAATAATCTTCAGAGGTCCTTCTTCATGTCCTCCCTGCCATCAGAAGCGAGGCAGGTGGTGGCTGGAAAAGCCTGAAACAGAACAAAAGGAGCCTAGCCCTAGTTGGAAATTGCGCCTTGCACCATCAACCCACATTTATAAAAATAAGTTATATGTAATCTTACTTTGCACTGTTGCCATTTTATTGAGATTAACCTCAGCATAGTTCTTAATTCTGAGAGTACTTATTTATTAATGTGTTCTTAGTTAGCAAGATCTGCACTGCACTTCAAAAGTTAATATATGGTTGAAGCCTATTGAGATAGTAAATAGATTGGTAATTTTTTTTGTTCATCACTACAACCTAATCTTATGGTCAGTGTGAAAGACAAAAAGCAGATATGAACATGTATTACAGAGTGTTGCACTGCTGCAACATATGAGCTGAAGTGTTACAACATGATGCCAAAATGCCCAGAAGGTGCAGTAATTCAGGATGGCGTAACTACAAAAAGATGTCTTTGTGTTTGCACAGAACAATCCAGACCATCATTCCCAAAATTACATGCAGGTGTCTCCCAAGGATTGAGGAATGACAAGAACAGAATATGACTTCATCTTCCCTAATGTTTCAGAAATTCAAATATCCTTTCAGAGCCTGTGTAAACTTAACTTGTGTTCTCACCATGGAAATGCTGCGTTATATGGTATTATCTCATGGCATGTACATTAAGACCCCAAACACACCATTCTACTGCTTATCTACAAACCTATCACATCCTGCATACCCCTTGTTCACTCCTGGGTTGGAAACTAAATGCCCAGCAGCAGTATACATGGCTCAGAAGACTCTTTTTGCTTCTGAACTCTAGTCCTTACATCGCATTCTCTCTTTGTGCTTGTGGATCAAGGTGCTTGTTTCCAAACTCAAGCTCTCCCATAATACCCACCTGCACACTAAGTTTGAATAGCAACAATTTCCCCCCAATCTTTTATTCGTTATAGAAACAATGAAAAAAAAAAGAACAATAAACAGAAACAACAACCAAATCCTGGAATCAATGAGGATACAGAGTAGCATAATTTTGTAATATTACAGAAATTTAACCAATATTCCACAAATTAAATCAGCAATCATAAAGGTATAGAATGACATACAATATAAATTATATATTTTAACTCATGACTTATTAATTGGTTAGCAAAACAAAAAACAAAAAACCCAAATAGATCTAGCTACTGGTGGGAGTTGCTCATGCAAATCATGACATGACATGACATCCACCAGATCTGAGAACATGAGACTTTTAAACGTTTGTATTCAGATGAGCTGTTGATTGCTCAATATATCAGTTAGTGCTATAATTGCTGCTTGTTGCTGCTGTCTGATATAGTTATTTGATTGCCTTTACTGTTTGTTTTTATTTGATTGATTTATTGAATTTTATTATTGTTAGTGTATTAATCATATTGTTGTTCACTTAGTCTTGAAACAGAACATATTCCATAGACTCCAAATCAAAGAACACTGGCTAATGATTTTAAAGAATCTGCACTGCACCCAAAGTCACTGCTGTTATTTTGGAAACCAGACTGCTTATTTAATATATCTATTGGTATTTCCTGAGGTCTAAATGCTGCATATGAATCTAGGTCAGGCCCCAAACAGGTAAACCTCTCAATCCACTTGGGGGGGAGAAGAGAAGATATTAACATTAACTAGCTTTTTAAAAAAGCATCCATTGCACTAGAGAGTTTTCTTGTTCTGTTTCTCCCTATATTTTACAAAATTTATTAAAACTTGTATGCCATGTTCTTAAATTATTTATATGAAATAAAAAGCTAGTGGTTAGATGGTACATTGCATGGCTACTTAGGTGGTGAGCCTATAGATACAGCACACCATCAGACAAAGATATATGTTTCTGGCCAAAGAGCCTGATTGGAAACATATTTCATTTAAAGTATCAGCCAAAAAGTAAACAATTATGTTACTCCTTTTTCTTCTAATTAATATAAACATAAGAGGTGAAACACATTAACGTTGCTATGTAATTAGGATCATTGCTATGCTATGCTATGCTGAAATGTATTACAGATACTACAGAACACAAGAGGTTGTATCCAACCAACTTCTACTCAGAGTAAACCCACTGAAATTAACAGACATAAGTTAGCCATGGCCATTAGCTTCAATGAGTCTACTTTGAGTGTGATTAATGTTGGATACCACCCAAGGAATTTAATTATCAGGACACAGTTAGCACCTGCCTTGGTACCTGCTTTTGATGCTGCAACATTTCTGCAGTCCGTAGTGGTGGTCCACGGTCAATTATTTCCATTGTGGAATGTTGGGAATAATCTGTCAGTGTGAACACTACATCTTCTTCCTCTGTCTCTTGTTCATCACCCTTTTGTTCAGACTGAAAACTGAATTCTGGCATGGAATCAAGCTGTTCCAACTAAGGCAAGTGAATAAAATCAAATATATGATTTCTATATTAAAGTTTTGATCCAGCAGTTCCGGTAAGCATGTGACACTTTGCATGCACAAGGCTTCTTCATTCCCTTCTATGACTTTCATTCATAAGGAATGCTTCATTCCTTAAAAAGAAAGGTGGGAGGAGAAAAAGAAGATTTGTGCACACACAGCTTTGTATCAAGTCGGAAATTTGCAATGACAAACGCATATGTAAGATTCAGGGGAAAGGATTGTTACCTGTTTTAAACCTGCAATTTCTTCATATGCTATAGTAAACACTTTTTTTGCGATTATTAAACAGTGTCTAAAGGCTGAAAGTGAGTTTGATATTGAGCTGGTAATATTAAACACAGATATAATTCCATTAAGGGCAATATATACATGATAAGCCTGGGGTTTACCAACATTGATCCATGGACCACCAGTGGTCTGCAAGCTTCATTCAGGTGGTCCACCATGCACGTCTGTGGAATTGAGGTTGAAGACGGCACATTCATCACAATAAATATTCATATTGATCCTTAATTGTACTTTAATTGCTTCTCTTATTTTTTATTTTTATTTTATTCTATTACAATCTCAATTCTATGAATCAATATATAACAAAAAAGCAATTAAAGTACAATTAAGAATCATACAGCATCTAGCACAGCGCATTACAATTGTTGCAACAGGCAGAAAAAGCAATCATTAAGTGGTTCGGCAAGACCCTCAGCAATTTTCAAGTGGTCCATGGGAAGCAAAGGTTAGGAACCACTGCAATAGTCATTATAAATAGCTGTTAATAGAATGATTAATGTACATCTTTTAAGTTCTACCTTGTCTGCCTCTCAGGGCCTTGGATACTATGGCAGGGACAAGAGTCATTTGAGGCCCCTTAAAGGTATGAAAGCAAGTCAGGCACAAAATTTCACTGAATTCTATACATGTACCGCAAATGAAAATATGGATAAATACATCCTAATACATCCATTGTGGCCAATTTTTATTATAACTGGAGTGGAGAATATTACTTAATACATTATATCAACACCACACGATAAATCCATGAATGTAAGTCATAAACAAAAAGAAATAAGGCATTATCTTCATATGTGATACACAAATAGCAGTTCCCCTCCCCAAAAAACAACCAAAAATTCACAACCCCCTAAAAAAATGTATTGTATGATATAATGGTAAAGAGGGACACAAGGTGAATTGGTGCTAGCCAGTTCACTTTTAAATAACAATAAAGTGGCTAATAATTTAAGAGTCAATTCACTAATTGGCAAAAAACCTTGTGGTTTAAGAACGTACCTAGAGCCCACAGATATTTCTATCAAACTTTAAAAAGCAGGGAAATTGGGCAGCTATAGTGAATGCACCAGGGGAGCAGGAAACCTGACCTCCTCTCTGAGATATTGTATTGCCCTCTAAATTTGTAAAAATGCAAACACAATTTGGGTTGGTCTTTCACAGTCCAATCCACTTCCTGTGTAGCTTGGAAGAATTTGGTAACATGTGCCTCTGAGCATATGGCGAGTGGTGGCAACACCTGCCATCTCCAAAGATGGAGAATTATATTTTTGTATGTTTGTTGGTATTCTTTTTACTTTGCTTCTTTCCTGTGTTACTAATGTTTCTACAGAGAATCTAATCTAGAACATTTTATTTCCCTCATTATTCACCCCAGAAATCTGTATCAAATTTATTTTTATTGATTTCAAAGTCTTTTTACTGGTCAATGTCATATGATGGTGAAGACAGTCTTTTGTGTTTCAAATTAGAGGTTACGTTCTATTTCTATTTTGTATGCATTAACAGTTGAATCTGAAACTGCAGATTGTAATCAGACTGATTACAAAATGTTGCTACTTCTGCAATAACTCTAGCTGTTGGAAAAAAGAGGATGTTTAAACCACTTCATTTAAGGCAAGGTGGGCACAGTCAATTAAAAACATAGAGCACACCTAGAATTTTGCTAGAATATATTTCACCTCCCATTGTTTTATCTTGTGCAAATTGAGACACTCCTCATGTCCACTGGAGACTATTCTGCAGAACAGTCAGTGCCATTATTCCACAATTATTTTTGGAGTTTTTTTAGGGTAAATTTTGCGAAGTGTTGCTATACTTCACATATTCACAGAAATAGAAACAAAAGAAAATCATTTCCTATAGGAAACTTCAGATTGCAAATAAATCAGACATATTTAAAGTGACCATCTGAACTTTATCAACTGTCTTAATAATGTTGATTCCTCCCTGCTAAAACAAGGTCAGCACAGCACGTCTTCTTTCTATTATATAAGCTGATTGCAGATGTTGCCACCACTCACCATATACTCAGAGGCACGTTACCAAATTTTTCCAAGCTACACAGGAAGTAGATTGGACTGTGAAAGACCAACCCAAATTGTGTTTGCATTTTGAGAAATTTGTAGGGCAGTACAATATCTCAGAGAGGAGATCAGGTCTCCTGCTTGGCTGGTGCATTCACTATAGATGATGACATAGACAAGGTGTTTGCATTGATGTGGCCAGCAACGTGTCCTCTCGACCCTTGCCCTTCTTGGCTTATTAAAGCTCGCTGAGGGGGTTTGACCGAGTGGATCCAGGGTGTGGTCAATGCATCATTGCAGGAGCGAGTGGTTCCAGTCATCTTGAAAGAGGCAGTGATTTGACCACTCCTGAAAAAGCCCACCCTGGACCCATTGGTTTGTGACAACTATCGACCGGTTGCAAATACCCCCTTTTTAGGGAAGGTGATTGAGAGGGTTGTGGTGCAGCAATTGCAAGTACTCTTGAATGAAATAGATTATCTTGATCCATTCCAGTCTGGGTTCAGGCTTGGTTATGGGACTGAATCAGTCTTGGTCGCCCTGATGGATAACCTTTATCAGAAGAAGGACAGGGGGAGTGTGACCCTTTTACTCTTACTTGATCTCTCAGTGGCTTTTGATACCATTGACCATGGTATCCTTCTGGGCCGACTTGGTGAGATGGGTATTGGAGGCACTGTTTTACAGTGGTTCTGATCCTATCTTCAGGGTTGCTCTCAGAGAATAGCATTGGGTGATTATCTTTCGGCCCCCTGGCAGTTGTCCCCCATGCTGTTTAACATCTATATGAAACCCTTGGGAGTGGTCATCAGGAGATTTGGGGCAAGGTGTCGGCAGTATGCTGACAATACCCAGCTCTATTTCTCTGTAACATCTGAATCGGGGGAGGCCGTGCAAGCCCTGGACTGCTGCCTGGACTCGGTGGTGGACTGCATGAGGGCCAATAAACTGAGTCTGAATCCTAGCAAGACAAAAGTGCTGTGGGTTGGTGGTTCCCAAGTTCAAATAACTGGTCAGTTGCCTGCTTTGGATGGGGTTGTACTTCCTCTGAAAGAGCAAATTCGTAGTCTGGGGGGTGCTCCTAGATCCATCTTTGTCACGCAGGCGCAGGTGATCTCAGTGGCTAAGAGTGCCTTTTACCAGCTTCTGCTGGTAAGACAACTGCAGCCATTTCTAGACCGGGATAGCCTGACCACACAGCAGATACCATCTTATCATGAGGCCTGTTTCACTGGGAATGGATTGATCATTTGCACGCTTACAGAATTCACTGGCATTTACTCCCCTGCAATCATGCTTAGGACAGGTGAAACTGACCACAAGGGATGGGGAAGGGAAGAGGGGGAAGGGAGCAGGCAGGAGGGGGGGAGGAGGGTAGGTTTGATCATTTGCATGTTTATTGAGTTCGTGGGATTTACTCCTGTGCAATCATGCTTAGGATAGCTAAAACTGACCATGGGGAGGGAAGCCTGGAGTGGGCAGGGAAAGAGGAAGAAGGAAAAGGGGAGGAGAGGAAGAAGGGAGGAGGAAGGGAGAGGAGAGGGGAATGTGAGGAAAAGCAGGTCTGATTATTTGCATGCTTATAGAGTTCAGTGGTATTTACTCCTGTGCAATCATGCTTAAGATAGGTAAAACTGACCATGGGAAGGAGGAAGGGGGAGGAGGGGGAAGGAGGGGATTGGAAGGGGATGGGGAGGGAGGGGGCAAAGGAAGGGGGAGGGGAGGGGCAAGAGGGAGAGGATAGGGAGGTGGAGAAGGGAGGGTTTGATCATTTGCATACTTTTTGAGTTCAATAGAATTTATTTCTGTGCAATCATGTTTGAAAATGGAAAAGGACTGCCTCAAATTGATCCTGACTTATGGCGACCCTATGAATAGGGTTTTCATGGTAAACAGGAATTCAGAGGTGGTTTTACCATTGCCTTCCTCTGAGGCTGAGAGGCAGTGATGGGCCCAAGATCACCCAGTGAGCTTCATGGCTGTGTCAGGATTCGAACCCTGATCTCCCAGGTCATAGTCCAACACTGACCTGGGGGAGGGGCAGGGATGGTAGGAGGAGGGGAGGAGATTGGGTGGATAGGCACTAGGCAGAGGGGAAGCCCCTTTCCTTTCCAAAAGAAAACATTGTGAACAGTATCATTGCTTTTCAGTGTTTCCCCCACCTTTTTATTCTACAGCAGGCACATGTAGCCTCCCATTCAAATTTAAACCAAAGCTGTCCCTGGCCACATCCACACCAGGCCTTTATTTCACTTTGGACAGTCATGGCTTCTCTCAAAGAATCCTGGCAAGTGTAGTTAGTGAAGGGTGCTGAGAGTTGCTAGGAGATGCCCTGTTCCCCTCACAGACCTTCAATCAGAGTGGCTGACTGTTAAACCAGTCTGGCCAATGGAGCTCTCTCAGTGGAACAGGAGTCTCCTCTCAGCACCGTTCACAAACTACACTTCCCAGGATTCTCTGAGGGAAGCCATGACTGTCTCAAATGAAATCAAAGTCTGGTGTGGGTGTGGCTCCCTGATTAGCCAAGCCAAGCAGCTGTGAGTCTGGCTTTTAGAACACTGACAGTTGGTTCTTACTGAGCATGCCCGAAGTTATAATTGGGTTCCAGCTAAAATGTATTAACTTAATAAAAAATCAGCCAGGCATTTTTTTAACTTTTAAACTGCAGAAGATGAAGGTCAGAGTGTGGGGGCAAGGTCAGTAATAGGATTACAGGTACTCTATGAACATGGCTGATTTTTAATGCATTTCAACAGATTATGAGAACTCTGACAGAAAGAAGTCCAAAAGGGCTCTGGGTTTTTTTTCTCTCTTTTTAGACTTTGAACTCTCTGTTCTCTCTGACTGCTTTGTGTATCGCCTTGAAAATTGAGATGGTTGTTAAGCAAGCATTTCTGAGTTCAGGACTAAGGTTTGTAATGTTTTGTTTTGAAATGAGCTTATGGGAAGCATCAGTATGGCATGGGGGTATTTTCAATTTAACATTGTGGAATGTGAAAAATCCATGCTAGCTATAGTATACAGCCACTCTCGTGACTGTATAATTCTCTAATACCCTGTTTAATGAAATAAAGTTTTTTCGCCTACTTGGAAACAAAGTCCTCAATCAAACCACTACTCTATATCCAAGCCTCTCCTAACTTGACGTTCAACTGTAAACCAAAGGTGTTCTTGTGACATAGAAGAACAGAGATAATCTTTTATCAATTTGAAAATGACCTGTTACCAGATGCAACAGACAGTTACATGTACAGTGAGAATAATGTGAAGCACTACACATAAATTGCGATAAATATCTTGAATATTACACTTACTGAATAAATTGAAGGCCTGCGAAATCTGTGCATTTTTCTTGTTTTTAATAACTTCCTTCCTTGGGACAGTCACCAACTCTCAGCCTAACCTACTTCACAAGGCTAGTGTGAAGATACAGGAAAAGGCATAATAGGACTGCAAAATGGGGCTGCTTGTATCATAGGCATCAAATTTTAGTTCCTTTAACCGGAGTGATTCATCTTAATACTATAGAGGCCCATGTTTTTCTGCCCCCTCCCTGCAAATGAGTACAGCTGAAAGACTTCAGCCAATCTTAATCTGGATAGATTATTCCAAGTTTTACATGCAGAAGTCCCATTTGTGTTCAGCTGAGCTGACCCTTAGATTAGTGCAGACAGGGGATTGATTTCTAAGAGGAATCATTTTAGGCCTATAGACATTGCAGGCTGTGGAAACCAGAGCAATCTGTTTTCATTTTAAAAATGGTTTTATTATTTACTAGTTTATTTTCACAGGTAAAATAGTAAGGAAAAACATAGAGTTGGTATTTTTCCTTATTTCTCAGTAAAAAAATAAAATAAACCTGCTCCCACTTTGTAATATTCTGCCCCAATGGGAAAACCACTGAGATAACAGGATTTTAAAATGTTATAGAATAATGTTGTTTTAGTAATAATAATTTAATTTTGATAAATTTATTTATTTATTACATTTATATACTGCCACATAGCCAAAGCTTTTCCCATCCTATACCCACTAACCTGGGACTAAGCCCTATTAAACAGAGATTTACTTCTGAGCAGACATGTATACCATTGTCCTATAACTATGAATGATATGGAAAAGACCAACAGATTTAACACCTCTAGGTATATTGTTATGATTTTAATTTATTGTTACATGAATGTTACATGTCTTATTCTGTAAAATTGAATAAAAACAATTTTTAAAAAGTTAACTATAAAGTTATTCTCTATGAGTGTCTGGACTTCAGCTCCTGCACAAGCAGCTCTTTGGGATCCCAGGGATTCTTACTGCCTAGTGTCCAAACAACTCACCTGTCACTCATAGCTCTGACTTCAATAATTGGCTAAAAACACTGAAAGGTGGGAACAACCAGACAGGCTCATCTCACAAAAATTACTTTAAAAGTTGCTTACACATTTTGCTTTATAACGTTCTTTCTTGAAGAAGTAGAGACAACTTCTGTTTTTAAATGAACACTTAGGTGTCTGGGGCCCCTTGCAGGCATGGGTCCTAGTGCATTGCTACAACTGCACCATTATAATATGGCTCTGTTGTTGGGAGAGGAGCTCTAGCCTTTTACCTTCCTAAGCAGATACTCTGCTCAACAAACAAGTTACCTATCAGTGCCACCACTCCCTTCTTCTTCTTTAGCTGTTAGTGAGAGTGGAAAAGGTTGAAGGCAGGGGAAGCCTGTCCATGTAGGTGAACTAAGCAGTCGCCTAGGGTGCCAAGTTAAGGGGTGAGTGTGCCAAATTTGAAGAAAAAAAATACAAATTTGAAAAATACAAATAAAGTAACGAAGATGCCATTATTTCAATTCTATGTAGCACTAATGAGATCACTTGGTCAGCACAAACATTTCTGTTTGCCTGACGGAGCTATCTCCCCTTTCCTCCCCCTGTGTGCTGTGGGGCCAATTTGGGGAGAGAGCAAGGGGAGAGGAAGGGAAGCCATGTTCTGCTAAAGGGAATCCTTGCAATGGCTCCTGGTAGTGGGACGGTTAATTGAATTTGTCATTTCAATTCCCGTGCCTGTACAGAGGAAATATGAATTATAACAAATAAGGTAGTCCATACAAGAAAAGTAACTGCATTTTAGCCCAGAGGAAGTCTGAGGAATTGGGAACTTTTGCCCCATAGTCAAATGAGGACATTATTTGCTTTTATAAGGTCTTTTAAAGGAGAGATACAGAGGACTGTTGTCCCGGGCATCACATAAGGGGGGCCCATGAACGTTGGCATTACTGTATTGTTGCCCATTTTCTTACAGAATCTACCTGGCTGGTGCCAGTGGGTGGCCAGGTCAGGCACTGGCTGAGGGCCCCTGACACCCATAAGGGTCCCTGATGGGCCCCTCCTTAAGCTGGGAAGGTGGAACTTCCACTCTGTGATTCACACAAGCATTGGGTTGCAGGGCCCAAAGACTCAAAGCTGCTGAGGAAAATGGAGCAGAGGCAGGAGCTTTACACTCCCAGGAAACACCTCCTCCATGCAGGCGGCACAGTCTTAAATAGGCTTGCTGCTTTAGCACACTGTGCACACATGCCTGCCACCACCCAAGATGACGGTGAGGGCATCCCTAAGGGGTTGCCATACTAGGTGATGGCAGGTGTGTGTGAGGGCACGCCCTTTTAAGTCCGTGCCACCTGCATCAGAAGGGGTGTTGGGAAGCATGACGATATGCCCCCAGGACATGCTGGTTTAGAAGGACCCAGTCAATTCTAGTCCCTGCTCAGACATTAAGCTCACTGGGTGACTTTGGGCCAGTCACTGACTCAGTCTAATCTACTTCACAAGTTGTTGTGAGGATAAAATGGAGAGGAACAGGAGGATCATGTAAGCTGCCTTGGGTTCCTTGGAGAAAAAAATGTGTGGTATAAATATAATAATTTTAAAAATGTCTGACTATGGTTGGGCTGCAATTGCTACTACTCCAGTCCAACACTCTAACTACTACACCACACTGACTTCACATACACTACAGGCTCAGGGCCCTCAATACAGAGCCAAAAGGCACAAGCATGCTCACGGAGACCTTCTGCTCCCTTCACTGTACAATAATAAATTATAATGGCCACCAATGTTTCTTAGCTCTGACTGACACAGTTTTCTTAGGCTTTCTACCATTATAATTGGCCACAGAATTAGAAATGGACACTATCAGCAGCAGAGAGACCAGTTAAAACTGTTCCCTTTCTAATTAGAACACTGATTAGAACTGAGAGAACGGTTCTGATTGGACAGGACAATGAGACAGAAGAGAATAGTTTTAACTGGACACTATCAGCATGACAGCATGTGGATTTAAAGGAGAAAAGAGTAGAGATAACAAGTGAGCAGCTGCCCTTGTTCTTCAGTGGAAGAAGGAAAGGTACAGTAGTTATTATGGGGTAAGAAAAAAATGGAGGATCTAGGCCAAAGGCTGGCGGAGGAAGAAGAAAATGGAGGACAAAGGGTCTGTGTGGCACAGAAAAAGTGTTCACATGGACATGGGTGGTGCATTTTATTTAGAAGTTATTTGGAAAATGACTTGCCTTCTGTGAAATAGATGTTATGTTGGAGCAGAAGACTGTGGGTTCAAAGGCGTGGCTTTATGTTTTCGGGCTCATATGGCCCAACTCAGCCTTTTACTAAGGATCTTGGACAAGTTACTTGTCTTTAGGCCTTCTGTGATATGCATGTTTTGTTTGCAGTAGTAAATATTGGGATTGTTCACACCGCCATAGCAGCAGTTTTATGACTGGCCATGCTCTTCCTGTGGCAGCCCTTTTATGGCAGTGTCCATGGCACTTTCCCAAAATTTGAAATGTGCCCATGGGCCCAAAAAGGTAGAGACCCCATATATAGTTATTAACTTTATTATTGCTTTTACTGTTTTAAAGGCATACATAGAATTCACCTTGTAAGTCACTCCCTCTGTAAATGTGTGCCTTTAAGAGAAATGGTTGATTAATACTAATCTTATTTATTTATTTAATATCCCATCCTTCCTCCCAGCAGGAGCCCAGGGCAGCAATCTTAACATTCTTGAGTGAGTGGGAGTGAAAGGTTAACATTTGAGCACGTGGCAGTTTGGCAGTTAAGGATTGTTGGGAGATTTGGTGTTGGATTGCTCGGATCCGTTTCATGGTAGAGACTGCAGAGTCAAAGTTGGTTTATTGGGCTCTGGGCCTAGGTTCCTACTGGGAGGAAGGGTGGGATATAAATCTAATAATGAATAAAATAAAATAAATAAATAATAAATAAACATTGTTTTTCATTTAGATGGTGAAAGGGTGGAGTTAAGAGTAGGTATATTTTAGGTGGGTAGGTCAGGTAGGATCTTAACAAGTTATAAAATACACAGTAACATGTGAAGGAAGAAAAGGCCTGTTTTGAAACCATATGCTTATGAACACAAAGTAATTTTGCTCATTTAAAAATACATCTATTCTTAAATATTGTTTATTTTACACACACACCTCATTATTTGGCTATGCTAAAGGTTGATTCAGATACAGGGTATCTGTGGTAGCAACATATACCTGAAGGGGTATAATAGTAACAGGTTACAGGGGCTCAAGTCATAGCTATGACCTTTAAAAAGACAAACTGTCACAGAGGAGTTGATGCTTGCCTATTTACCTGAGCCATTGTAGCAATAGAGCTAAGGGAATATAGAGAGGAATCCCTAACAGCATTGCTATACTGGGTGGTGTACAAGTAGTAAAACCATGCACCCCTCTGCTAACAAGTAAAATGGGTTGGTGAGGGAGGGGCAACTTCCACTCTACATTCTAGCTGTTGTTTACAAATTTATTCTGAAAATTTCATATATCTATTTTATCTAAAGTTGCCAGGTTCATGGTCTGAGACTGATCCTGTATCTTTAGGAGAAGAGAAAGTCAGCCAAGTGCAGGTGTTCTTGCAACCCTGTAATGGGAAAAACCACAAGGTAGAATTCTCCCTTCCCTCTGCACAACTTTTAAAGATACAGAAGACCTCTTGGTTGCCAGGCCCAGCCTCCAAGAGGTCTTCTGTATTAACTTTTAGTTGTGGAGGGGGGAGGGAGAATTCCACCTTGTGGTTTTTCCCATTACAGAGTTGCAAGAACACCTGCTCGTGGCTGACCTTCTCTTCTCCTAAAGATACAGGATCAGTCTCAGGCCATGGACCAGGCAACCTTAATTTTATCTGATCTCAGAAACATTGGTTGGACAGATGGACAGCCAAACCGAATAATTATGCCTCTGTTTAAATAAATACACTTGAAAAACATTAAATGGAATATGGGGGGAAATGCTTCTGTTTACAAAAAAATTCAGTCTAGATCTGCCCTTAGGGTTTGAGGGTGGGGGCACCGATTGCATGGTTTGCCTAGGGTGCCAGCTGCTTACAGCTAGTCTAGGGCTGCCCCTGGTTGAAGGACAATATTTCCTCCACTGTGCTGTGATTTCATTATGAAACAGTATCTGTGAAAGTATGAATCTCTTCTCCTTTCATCTCTTACTAAAACAAAATTACTGCTGCCTCCTCCTGATGTCCTGAGCAAACTGGGCATGAGCAGAAAAAAAGGCACAAGGACAGTTCCCAGCCAATGAGCTAGTGTATTACTGATGTGGATGGGCCTAGCTTAAGAGGGAAAAGGTCCTCTGTCTGTGTTTTTGTAGGGAGGCACTTGCTCACCTGTAATGCTGTTGAGTTAAAGACAAGGCCGATTGAGACTGACTGAATATAAAGGAGGCAGGCAGGATTTTGTACAAGATGTTGTGGGCCCCCTAAAATGTGGGACCCCAGCAGTTGCTCAATTTCCTTCCCTGAAAGCCACCACAATGCAAGGCTATTGATTTGCTTCATAGATTTGTGGTAGGCTTAGGACTGATTTAGAGATGAGTTACAGGTAATTTAGAATTGCTATATAGCTGGGCCTGTACTGCAAATCTCTCAGTAATACCAGTGACAGATAGCTTAAAATTCCATTTCAGCATATTTTCTGCTCTATAATCAATGTGACACTGATCACAATGCCACAGTTCAGAATGATCTGGCACCTGAACTTGCAGCAAGGTTATACTGTATATTTTGTTCCTAACAGAACAATCATTTTTTCCTCATAGTTTCACTCCATTAAATGACATGGGACAGTTACCTTGAGTACATCCTCTCCCTGCTCCTCCAATTTCTTGCCTTGTCGCCATTGTTTCAGCAACCCTTTCAGTTTGACATAGAGAAGAGAGGTGTTCTGCTTGAAATGCTTGAGTTCTTGATGCATCAAGTTTTTCTCCTGACTCCAGGTCTTCTCTTCCAATTTGTTCTGCAAAGTTAAGCTTTGTACCTCCAAGTCTTTCCTCCGTAGGCTCTGCAGATGATCCTCTTCCAGCTTTGAATAGAACAACCATGCACAACATCAAAAGGACATTACCCTTGAGGGTTCAAACGTGTTTTTTAAAAAATGGGCAAGATAAACCAAGACTGCTAATTCTAGTCATCAGCCAACTGAGTTTGGTAAGGGATACGATTTTTGAGAAACCTGAAGAACACAGGCTGTAGACTTAATTTAATTAGCCATATGTGAGTAACTTGCTGAGGAAATGGACAGCTCATTTACTTTAACAAGCTAGATCAGACTTCTGCAGCATAAACATTTTTACGTCCTATGTTCTCTTCATTGCATCCTTTCAATATGTTCATCATATGACCCTGACTCTGTTACTGCTGTGTGTGATTTGCATTTGCTGACTTTATTTTCAACTAGTCTTTATAAAAAATCCAGAGGTTCAGTAATTCTAGCTTTTTCCTGTTTGTGTGAGAATAGTTCTCCTTTCTGGAATATTCCTTTCTCTGTCTTAAAGAAAGAGAGCTGCTTGCTTTCTGAGACTAATGATTCTAAAACAATAATGGAATCATCACTGGAATCAGAAGAAACCATGTGCATGGAGAATATGACTGCTACTGTACTCTGTCTTTATATAACCAAATATATTGCCTGGATGAGCCAAGCTACTAGCCAGTTAAAGAAAAAAACAAAAAGTTCATAGTCTCACTGTAGTTTCAGAAGAATTCATCAGAAAATCACATATCACTTGTGAGAAAGCACAACTGAAAACCAGTCATATCTAATACTTTCACATCTGTTTTACCAATGAAATAATGAAAAGAAAGCAAAGAAAACAGCAATTTATGTAAACTTCTGTTTAGGAAGTAAAATTATCTGATTTCTATCTGGCTTTTATCTAGAATAAATATTGATTGACATAATCATATATTTTAGCTGGCTGGAAACAAATGGGCATAGATCTGGCAGAGGACAAATCTCCATGTCCACTGATTTGTACCCAATAAAAATTTACAGAAATGTAATACACCAAAATAGTTCTAGATGGTCTGTGAATTGTCTTTCCACTTTTTTTTGTCAAAATGGTGGCTGCCCAGTGCACCAGATCTGATAGGTTGTTTGCTGCAAAGTTTCCTCTGGCTACCACATCCACTGAGCTTGTTGCTGCTGCTACCAATCCTCACACCTTCAAAGAGGACAAAGGAGCAACCTTCTTAACAGCCTTCGACGTTATTAAAGTCAGTTGGCAGCAGGGAGCCACACACAACTGAGGATGGCCCACCACAAGTGGGAAGACTAAGAGTGGGAAGGTTAAGAAATGATGAGATGAAAGGAATCTTTTTTTCCTTTTTTTTTTACATAGAAGGAACAGGTAATAATAATTGGTAGGCAATGATCAGGAATGAAAATCACAGTTCAACAATTAATTAGGTGACCAGGAAGGACAAACTGATCAAGGGGAACAACTGTAGAGACTAACAAGGACTCTGAGGGAACAAACACACCACACTGAGAGGATCCAACAGACCAAAAGTGTTCCTTAAAGGAACAGTCACTAACAGTATTAACTACCCAGAAGGGAGACAATACACAATGATGCAGACAAACACAATTCACAGTAATCACAAGACAACTGCTTGAGATAGAAGAAGCTAGACAGCCAGCACAATCTAAAAGAGGAACTGCTTTGAGTAAAGGCAGGAAATGGACTGACGCTCCATTGTAGGGAGACAGAGCAACTTGCCTTCAAGCTCTAGGAATAACGTAACTCACTTGGAGATGTCCTAGTGCCCAACAGAGAAAAACTGTTTCCAGAGACCATTTATTATATTCCTGGGCTACATGGGTTTTACAACACTTTCAAGAGGTAGAGTTGGGATACAGAGAGAAGCAGGATTAAGAATCGCAGAATGTTACAGCATACAATATCTCTGGTGCTAGAAAGATCTTTGTAACCTTGAGATTTATTGTCTAGGTAATATGATTGAAAGCCAGAATTATAGTTCCGGTTAATACAGAAAGGCAATGCAATTAATTTCCTCTGACTGGTACTTCCAAAAGCCAATTCACAACAAAACTATATATGAAACAGCACTGACACATTTAAGCAACTTCCAAATTCTTACCACAAACATAAGGAATCCCTGATAGTCAGAAAAATAGACAAAAGTGTCTTCCAACAACCACATTATGTATTTACCTGTATTATCTTTTCTGTAAACGTTTCTTGCTCCTCTTGGCGAAGTTTCCCTTCCTGCTCAAGTTGAGCCTGAAGCTCTTGTATCGACATATTCTGTACAGGTAAAACATGGCAGTCCCTGAGCTGATCGGCAGGACAAATGAGTAAAAGATTCTTACAAGTATAACAGATCTACAGGACAGACATTACTGAGACTCATACCTACACAGTTAAAAGACACTTCAAATATGCATTGTGTTTGTAATCTGTGAAATCTACTTTCTAATGAATGAAACTGATTCTGATGCTGGATCAGGAACTGAACATGCAGGCTTGTGTTCACATTAAGACAGAGTGTTCAGTACTTTTCTCATTTGCATTAAAAGGTGTGGATGCATGTGTGCATGCATCTGCATCCTAGATGCAAAGTTAGTAAAACGTACATCTGAGACTGTGTACATGTTGTGAGTAACTATATCTGGACCAGAGACTAGATGTTTAAAGCTAGATATTGTGTATCACTTGCAGGTTGTGGGCATCAAATAATTATTTATGTTTTTATGAGTTCTATTAGACTTGATGGGAAAACGTCCTATATTCCTATATTCATATTTTATTTTGCAGAACTTCAAATAGTAATATTTGAATATGTGTCAGCAATCACACACCAAGATCAAGTCTCAGCAACAAAGGTAAATGTATGATTAAAACTGAAAAATAAAATTAAGTATATATTTGAAGATATGTCCATAGGTTAAGGATCAAAAACTGGCAGTCTTGGACCAAATATGGTCTCAAGCTGGATGATCGATAGCTTCAGATGTATCAACAATGGGGGGGGGAGGTACAGGAAGTACAGGAAGATTCAGGACAGACAAAAGGAAGTACTTCTTTACTCAGCGCATAGTTAAACTATGGAATTTGCTCCCACAAGATGCAGTAATGGCCACCAGCTTGGACAGCTTTAAAAGAAGATTAGACAAATTCATGGAGGACAGGGCTATCAATGGCTACTAGCCATGATGGCTGTGCTCTGCCACCCTAGTCAGAGGCAGCATGCTTCTGAAAACCAGTTGCCGGAAGCCTCAGGAGGGGAGAGTGTTCTTGCACTCGGGTCCTGCTTGCGGGCTTCCCCCAGGCACCTGGTTGGCCACTGTGAGAACAGGATGCTGGACTAGATGGGCCACTGGCCTGATCCAGCAGGCTCTTCTTATGTTCTTATGTACAAGTGCTCCACATTTCCTGCTTTCCAGCATTTATGTCTTGGTTGAAGAGACTAATTTGATCAAGACTATGATCTAGAATTATTACATTCTGATTTTGGAAAATGGCAAGGGGAAAAACCAACACACTAGCAGCTGTAAAAATTTAAATGGTACTCTTTTGAACAGTGGGCAAAGTCCAGTGCTGCAGTTTTGCTAGTGCAGGGGATTTCTGTGTGCACAACAGAACTGCTTCCTTTCCTGTCCCCTCCACCCCCTTATATGCCCTCAAAATCAGGGGGTGTGAGGCATGGAAAGGAAATGGAAGTTTCGTTGCATCAGCAGAACCCCGCCGGTGCGGCTTGAATACAAGCCAGTGATTTATTGTGGTGTGTAATAACACTGAATTTGGCTCCAAAAGAGAAAAATGTTTTTTCTTTAAAAAACCCAAACAGTTCTCAAAAACATACGTTGAAGACAAATTACTGTATTTTTCAATCAGCTGTATGTGGTTGCAAAGAGGGATGTCTGCTTGTGGTGTGTACACTCATTCTACGTTGGCTTTGGCCTGCAGGTTTTGACTACAGGTGATGGGGACAAACGTGCGCATAACTATGAGAAGTGTAACCACTTTTAAATCTCTTTAACAGTATTAAATGGATTGTTAAAGTATTTTGTTTTGTAGGACCCACCACTTTTGCTGAATTTATACTGTTCCATTTGGAATGGGTTTAGGTATTTTATAATTGTAAAGATTGTTTGTAATTGTATTTTCTTTTTTATTATTAACTTTTTTGGATACAGAATTACACATTAATTACAGCCTCCAAACACAAGTACTGCTTGACATAAAAAGAAAAATTATATAACCAGAACAAACCTGAAACTCCCCTCTCCCATTTGGTGCAGAATATTGAATTTAAAGCCCATATATAATAGAGATCAGATAATTCTTAAGATAAAGTTAAAAAACAAATATAGGACACATACATATATCAATATGCGTTTTTAAAGCACCTATCATTGTCTATCAACTTATAAATACTAAAACAAAAAAGACAAAATTAATTCACATTCAATGTTAGGCATTCCAGATTCGAGCATAATGTGGTGGAGGCTCTCTACCATAATCTTTTTGATTTACATAGACTATAAATGGATACCAAGTTTCATAGAAATTGTCTTTCTTGGCGATACCTTGGGATACTCTCAATTTGATCATTAATTTTTCCATGAAAGCAAGATACCATGTTTTCCTATACCAATAATCCACTGTAGCTCCTTGTAATGTTTTCCAATGTGTAGCTATAGTAATTCTGGCGGTCATCAGTAAATGACCTAATAGAATTTTGTAGAGTATACCTTTGTTTGCTCTTTCAAATAGATTCAGCACCGTCAATTGTGGTGTTCTGTCTATTTGTTTTGTAATTGTATTTTCTATTGCTATAACCTGTTATGGGATCTTATGGTGAAGGGTGGATAAGAAATCAAATAAGTATTAGCAATGATAACTGGAGAAAACAATGTTTCTATTGGCAAGTCTCAGCATCAGATTGCTTTTAAGACTTAAATAAAGACTCCTGAATTGTTGTTTTTAAAGTATTATTTGAAAATATTATTAATAAAACTGAGATGTTAATGTTCCTCTCTCTACTATTTTAGATTTAGAAAATGACTGTTTTCATAGAATTTGTTAAGTATGAAAATGAAAATGAACAATAAGATCTTTTTAGGAGCATAAATGACAGGTGAAGAGATGGACAGTTGCGTAAGAGCAGAGAGGAGAGGGAATGAGATGAGAGGAAAAATGAAAGTATAGATAAAGAGTTAGGATAACTGTAAGGAGAAGAGTCAGCATATTAGTTTTGGATATTGGAACTCTTAATATTCTATTTAAAATGATTATTTGTTCTGGATGTCGTGTTCCCTAACTAAATATATGTTTATATTTTAACTGTTCTGGACTGAGTGGATTCTAAGGTTAGTATCTCGCACCACCTTATTGTGTGGATGTACTCAGGTAAGCATATAGACGGAGAGTACTACTGCTCTCTGTAACCGAGTAGGTGGTGTCCACAGTATATTCAGAGGAAGTTAAGGGAAGTTTAAACTTAACAGAGTAGCTGAGTGACTGACCTGCTGACTTCCAGAGGCCTTGTAAGGCACCTCAGGAATTTCACACCAATATAATGCATATATTCTAATTTGTTATGAAAACCAAATTGTTCAAGCAGTGAGATATTCTTATAACTCTGTTCATCCCTATTATTTCCTCTCTCTTTTTTGACTAATTATATATTTAATGCAGGCAAGGCAATATATACCGATATTCATCATTATGACCCAGTTACATCATAGGTAGAGAAATGGAAAAACAAACAAGTCATAGACACACAAAAAGAAACTCATACAACACAAGCTATTAAACAGTAGAACCTACCAGAGCACTATTATATTCAACACTACTGAACATAATACAAAACAGTACATTATGCCGACATTCCAATCCAGGGAAACTGTTATCAGTCTTACTGGAAGCAATATGGGTGCCCCTTACATCTCCCATTAGGAGATTATTGCTTCTCATAGCACCAATCCATTATTGGGAAGATGTGGGGTATGTGGAGAAAAAAAGCAGTGCCTAACCTGAGACTGACCACACCGTATGCCTAACCACACTGTGTATTAGCATAGCAAGAGGTTTCTATTGTCTAGCACAAGAGTTCCCAAACTGTGGTCTATGAACTTCATTCAGGTGGTCTGTGACATGCCTGCATTAAATATTCATATAGATTACTATGGAATTTGGATTGTAATACAATAAAACACAATGCTAGAAATAAAAGAACCAATAAAATACAATTAACAATCATACAGCATCTAGCACAGCACATTGCAATTGATACAACAGGCAGAAAACTCATTAAGTGGTCTGCCAAGTCCCTCAGCAATTTTCAAGTGGTCCGTGGGGAAAAAAAAGTGGTCTAGCCCCAATCATCCAAATGGGAATGCTGTTGAGCTTATAGTTCCCGGACTGGGTTCTAATACACTGACAACTATAGATTTGTTTTCGTAAATTTACAAATTTATCTTTTTTACTTTTGTTATTTTATTTCAAAATCTTGCTTACCTAAAAAATTGTCCCACTTCCCAATTCAATTACAAACTTAAAACAGTTGTCTAATCAAAGGAATCGTTCAACTGGGAAGAGGGTTTGGTTTCAATGTTCTCATTGCTAAAATATTTTCTGATCTCAGTTCTTTATAAAGTGACAAGAAAATCCTGATATGCTTTCTTATTCTACAAAAGTTGTTGAATTTTAAAAGTTTGCTGCCTAGTGAAGATCAAGGAGGATATATACAACTCAGTATATAAGAAGCCCCCCAATTGTCACTTGATTGCATAAATGTGTCACCCTACAGTTTTGAAAGTGAATTTGCAATATTCCCATCTATTCACCCAATCAGGGAAAACACGCATACACATATACCAGTCACCATCTAATACAGGAAGGGAATATATATATACACAAGTCCTACACACATTTGCTGATGGTTGTGAGACAGTGATAAAGTTACACAAGAACTAATAAACGATGTCAGTGGAAATAAAATATACATTCATATAATGTAGTTTAGTTGAAACCCGCAAAAGAAGGAAATTCAAATGTTTTAGGTTTCAACTCAATCCACTGTGATCTGTTATACACAGGATTCCCTGTAGATACAAAACTAAAGTTAGCAAAACAACAAATCAAAATTACAGATACTTACATTCTAGACTGTTTCTTGTAAAATGAGCATATTAAAGATCAAAACAATATATTTGTGCATTTTGATTAAATGCCTTTACTATTTATTATTCAGAGGTGATTTTTTTTGCTTTTCTTTGCTGCAGTTTATGTCAAACTTTCTTTCCTAAGTACCAGGCAGCCCAATGTGACATTTCATTCAGTTCAGTGGGTGTTGAGTGCCACTGAGGGCAAATGAAAAGGTGTTTCTCATTTCATTACATTTTTCCCATGCCAGGTTACATGCTGTTATAAGCCACTGAGGTGAATGAAATAATACATGAAAACTCACATGCTTGCCCCTCAAGTTTCAACTACTGGGAGGAAGGGTGGGATATCAATCTAATAAATAAATAATAAATAAATAAACTCATCCTGCACATGCTGTACTTAAGAATTGGGAATAGAAAATACTGTATCATGACGGAAGATGAAACCATGAATAAAGTGGTATTCCTCATGGTTACAATTCTGGCAGGCATTTATTGGCAAGACCATCAGAAGAAACAGGATGTTAAATAGTTCTTATTCAGTATTATAGTTCTGAACAGGAGGATTTGTGTTCCAAATCTGAAAGTACTCACACAAGAGCAGAACAAAAATTATAATCCATTCCCTATTTTACCAATCTAAGACTCAAACTAGACGCTATGAGAAGTTTTGTGATATTTTCTCTGCAGTTTTTTTTTTTTTTTAATAAAACCAAAGCACCCTGGGACAGGCTATGTTTAAGCAAAAGAATGTGAGCAGAGAGACTACTGAACCCTGACCTCTCTGGTCCCCTTTTAAAGCTAAAAACCACCTTCTCTGGATCCTGCCCAGCTTTCCTCCATTCAGATGTAGCCTGCTCCCAGGCTGCTTCAGTTTAGCAAACAACAACAACAACAACAACCTACAAAGAAAATAATCCTGGAAATAAACAGATTGAGCCTAAGCAATAGAAGTGAAGAACTGCAAGTAGAAAATGTTTTGCTTGAGCTACTGAAAACAGAAGCTTCTGCGAGGACAAAGGAAAGATGGTGGCGCTATCGGCTGCACTTGATACGGCTCCTGGGCATTGCTGAGCTTCTATTCTAAATTGAGGTGAGTCCTAACCTTGACACGCCAACTTAAATTATCCCAAAAATAGTTCCAACAGCTTGTATTTTCACTGGAGCAATTCAGGGGGAGATCGGAAGAACATTGAAGGAGATAACAACAAAAACGCCAAGAGAGTTGCTAAGGAAATTCCTCTTTTCCTTCTCTCTCTCTCTTTCTCCCCCGGACAGTAAATCTTTTGAGGCTAAGGCAAATGTGCAGACGGGTAATACAGTGAAGCTGACATATACTTCAAACCTAATCTGGGGGAGCTTTTCTACTGTCGCTGCTGTAATTATAAGAAAAGTTAGGTCTGCTGCTAATTAATTCAGGACACCAAAATGGTCCTCACACGTCAAGCAAGCAAGACGTTGGGGGTGCCTATATTCTCTCCAACTGACTCCCCAAAGAAAATAGGAAAGAGACAAACTAAAATCCACTCTTACTTTTCCTCGAATGTGGAAGCTAGGGGGGATGGTAGGCGAGTCTCTCCCCTGAATGCCGAATGCAAGGACAGCGGGGCAGCAAACGTTCCTCCCATTAACCTTGGCTGCTCTGTGGACTATACTAGGTGCAGTCTCGGTATTTACCCTGAAGAAAGGTCCCCTCAGGGTTTAGACCTGGCTACAGAGCTTGCCCAAGCAACATTACTAGGGATTACTTCCCCTGGAACCAGGAGAAGCTCTGATTTCCTTCCACAAAAAACTGCATTAACTCAAGATACAGACAGCCATTTCATTCAGTCAGGGATAACAGCAACTACTAAACTGATCCAAGAAAATTCCATGGGCCCAACACTACCTGAACACACCAAGATGAGCATGGATTCTAACCCTCTGCCCTCTCCCCCTTTTGATAAACAACCTTTGCTGTTACTTCAGGAGAAATCAGCTTCATCTAAACTGGAGAATGCGATGGTGCTGTTAGCAACAGAACTCGACTCAATCAAAAAATTCCTTTCGGAATGCTATGATTTGCTGGTGATCATAGCAAAATTTCATAAATGCGAAGAGGGGCCAAATATCTGGGGAAAGACTGTCGCCCTGACCTCCCAAACAACCAATATAAAAACCATGATAGAAAGAACATCAAAGAAGCCAGCAAAGGGAAATCCCGAAAAAGAAAAACGCAAGGCCATAACTCAGAAAAAGAGTAAAAACATCAAACCCAATGGGAAAAGGCCGAAAATAATGTCATATACCAAGGGAATGAATTTCAGAAGGCTTGTTGACCTGTTAGATAACTCAAAACAGCCTCCAATCAAAACCTTTCAGAAATGCAGGGCACCCCAACAGGCCAAAGAGGAATATACCAACAAAGGCACCCCAGACTCTGATGCCACTTTATCTTACCCTCCTGCTGAGAAAACAAAGATCTGCCAGCGCCCTCCGGTTCCCCTAGACCATAAAATTGACTCTATGCTCACCCCTGCCGGAATTCAAGACCCATGGCAACATGTCCTTGAAACAGGACCCGAGACTTCATCTCAGGATCAAATTAAATCAAGAATCATTTTAAACCCTAAAACTGAACAGAAATGGAAACTGTTCCTAAGCCGGCAAATGCTAGTGTTCTCCAATTTTCCAAAACCTAAAGGCATGCTGTCGTTCGACCAGTGTAAAGCCCATTTCCTGCAATTGGCAAAAAAAATTGCCCCCTCGTGTGGTAACATCGATGATATTGTTGACATCGAATATTTATTTTACAATTGTTGCCATGCTCAAGCAGTGATAATGTTTCATACCTGGGCA
Organism: Rhineura floridana; assembly: GCF_030035675.1. Taxonomy (NCBI): domain Eukaryota; kingdom Metazoa; phylum Chordata; class Lepidosauria; order Squamata; family Rhineuridae; genus Rhineura; species Rhineura floridana. The sequence continues at coordinate 239,221,591 of NC_084480.1, forward strand.
TCTGTACAATTGGTGTACAAAGGAAAAGATAAATTCTATCATGCCGGAATCCTAATATCCAGGTTATTCGAGAATCAAAATCGCATTGGCCTTTTTCCACAAAATCCCATGCCCCCTTAAATGTAACAACTGGAGTAACACTCTTATTTGCCTAGACAAGCCCCAGCCCACCGAAAGCTCGTGAGCCCTGGACATACTCCAAAATGCATGCTCTATCAAGCACTCCACAACCCGAAAATTGACCTGGTCCCGGAAGAAAAGGAACTACTAAATTCATTTCTATCTTTGCCATCTCAGCCTCAGGAAGAAATAATCTCCAGACTCGCGTTCCTAAGAGATACGCTTGCTCACTCCATCTTGCAGGACAAAGCCACAAAGTGCCAGGTACGGGACCTGGAATCACCCTGCTGCCTAGTGATGTCAGCTCCTAGGAATCTAGAGCTAGTGACTGAACAGCTAAAGTGGCACACTATCTCTGTCGGGATTCCTCCTTCCCCTAAGGGTCATAATCCTCTTATTCCTGGATCTTCTTTAAAAAAGCCAAACAACACAGTCGAAGAGCTTTCTATGCCCCCAAAGGAACATTGCTTGAATGCCCCAACTCGGCCCTTAATGTCTGGCGCAGACTGGCTACAATCCAGGTACCTTGGCCCCAAGGAACTGGGTCACACTCCCGTGATGCTTCCCTTGAGTGTGATTGATAAAAATAATTTTAAAAAGTCTGTTATGTCCCCACCAGAATCTGGTGCTGTCTATGTGGACAAGACCAGTGAGCTCAACCAGATCATCGAGCTAAACTGACAAACATCTTACCAAGCTAACCCCTCAGTCAGATCTACAATTGGATACACAGTAACTTGCCCACGGGACAATGGGAGAACCAACAATACAACAACTGATCAGTTCAATTTCCTCACATGGAATATAGCTGGCTGGTCTGTCAAGCAAAATAGGCCGGAGCTATTGGCCTTTTTAAGCGACTTTGAGATATTGAGGATTGGTATCCCATCAGCAGGCATGTTGAACAAAAAACCATGAAAATAACATCACAGATTTTCTAAACCAGAAGAAAATCTAACAGCAACAACAGTTAATACATAGCCAATATTGTGATACCTCCTCAGAAGAGGCTGGCTAAATGGCTGCCCATCACAGACTGAACAGCCTTTGTAACTACATCATTGAAATGTGGTGGTTGGCACCGAAAAACATTTGATTTTGCAAAAGTGTAGAAAGATCATATAGAAGATTTGCTATATACAGACAACCATGGACAGAATAAGAACATGCATTCTTCTGATAGTCTGTGCAAGGATGGCTGTTGAATTTTGCCATAAATAACCAAGAGTGTGCTTTGATCTGCCTGTAACATGCTCTGGCTTGCTTGTTGGATCTAGATCTGTGTGTCCCTGCCAAACCTAATACATTTCAGGTCATTACTTGAGATATATTGGCGGCTGGCAAGAATCCTAATGATTTTCTGCCCAGTCGTACAGTAGAAAAACCTATCATTTATAGCCAATATTTTGTTCCATGTGTTCTCATTTGAAAGTCCACAGGTGAAGCCTGTACTGATTGTAACCTTTTATTCAACCCTGATTCTATGTATTTTAAATGGTTTTGATTTATTTATGACATTTATGTACTGGTCTGTGACTGAAATAAATATTTACTTACTTACTTGAAGCTTCTGCAGCCAGAACAGTAGCTATGATAGACATATGAAACAGAACCATCCAGATCTTTTCCCCTTGATATTGCTTAAAATCCCCAGCCGTCTATCAGTAATGCTTGCCAGTAGAACTTTGACCTAGAAAAGCATGGCTTTTCTGACAAACCTTCAGATTATGTACAGTTTTATTTACTCATAAAAGTATTTACATATCAGCATCTTGCAAAACAGCAGGGTGGTACACAACAGCATAAACAACATAGCAAACATAAAATCGCTGACTACTCAAGAAAATTTTAGACAACTGCATGCATCTATCAGCATAAAGAAGTCTTCAAGTCATGCCTGGAAGTCAAAAGTGGGATGCCTGCCAAATCTCTGCTGGACAAGTGTTCCACAGCACGAGATGAGCCACACTAAATGCCCAATGCTGGTTAAGGCCAGTAGGGCCTCTGTACCATGGGAGACAGTGCTCCTTTGGATGATATCAGTGATTGGGATGGGACTTAAGGGCTCAGGCAGTCCTTAAGGTATGAATCATTAGTGGCCTCTCCTCCTTCATGTGCAAGGCCTTGAAATGATGGGATGTAATTTGCACTTCTTCCTTAGGCAATCAATCAATCAATCAATCAAATAAATAAATAAAGAGGACCTTATGGTGAATCTATGCATATGATTTAGTGTAGCAATGTATAAATCAAATTGTAAAGATATTTGTACTTTGCACTCTATATAGCTGAGAAATAGCTATCTTTCCATTCAGCCTAAGCAAGTGATACATGTAGTAGCTGAGAAAGTCACATATGCATAAGCAACAAAGGTTAATCTACCACTTTTCAGTTACTTTCTAAGATGGTGAAATAGCCCTTTCCACCATTTTCAATACTGTTGGAGAAAAAGGGAAAGGCAGTCAAAAAGCAAACTAATTCTGAAAGGGACTACACAGGGCCAATAAAAAAAAATTCTTGTCATGTGATATGTCCAGACTGTTGGGCAATGTGTTCCAGCCATCCACAGATACAAACACACTTTAATAGATACAAACATATCTTCCCTTAACTGCAGCGGCACATTTTTCAGCCATAACAGTAATGGTTGTGATCTAAAGCACCACTGTAGCCTTTTCCCATGCCAAAACACAAATGGCTTTTGAAAAATCACTTCTCTTTCAAAACAGACTTGCCATGCAGTGTGAGGAACTGTTGTCTGAGAAAATACCATCTCAAGGCACATGAACAGAACCAAGCTGTACTATTCTTTTGATCCACATTATTTATTATTCTTGTTGTTGCCATTTCATAAAACTGTTTATGTGAACCTCCCTTCAGTTTCAAAAGTGATTTGACATGCAGAGTAGTGGGGATTTTGTTGTTCAAAAATTCCAAAAATCTTAGAGCTTGTAGAACAAGTTACATGCTTCTTTAGATCCACATTAACAAACAACATTGTAATACTAAGTGCTGTCCCATAACTTGAAGTATGGCCCCAGCTGGCAGGTTCACAATCAAGAAAACATGAAGAAAGAGGAAACAATAAGGCATTAAAAAGAAAAATTACAAAGTGGGATCACATGGCTATTGACAACCACAGGATCCCAAAGTGCTTCCTATGATCATATTTAGTATCTGGAGATGGGAAGCATTATGTGAAGAAAACCTGAACAGCTGGACCTACACTTAGTTCAGAGTTAATATTAGACTAGATTAATTAAGGTCTAATTTGGCATATAAAACTATTTGTCCTTGTCTCATTTCTAGCAGTTTGAATTTATAACCAACCTCATATAGCAACGTGTGAACTCTTACTCTAGCACTTGCATAAAGCTGTTTAGAACAGTGTTAGTGGCTATTTTGCTTCTGTTCACAGTTCCTTAAAGTCAATGTTCTGTTCCTATTAAAGATTTAGAAATATAGTTCTCTCACACACTATGAGAGGGCTCTGTTCCATCCATGAGCATAACTGAGGAGGGGTCTGCTTCCTCCCTTGAACTGAAGCAGTTGAATGAATGACTGTCTTGAATGAAGAAAGCGAGAAGTCTCCATTTAAAGCATTTTTTTCAAGATAAGCTTCCCTTGCAACATGTATTTGACCCAAGAGTTTATATAAATACATACTAATAATACTGTACACTAATAACTGCTAGGGCAATACCAACAATGGAAGCAATGAAAGTAGCTTAAGACTAGAGGGTAGTTTCAAATTCAAGACTGTTGTCCATAATCTAACACTTAATCTACCATAACAGTGTACTAATAATTTACAGAGAGAAAAAATAGAACTTGAAGGGAGGGGTTCTTTCTTTCAAGATTTAGCTTATTTCTTTCATTTTTATTTTGTTTGCAAAAACGTCTGTCACCAATATGAAGAAAAAATATCATGGCAGTGAACAGCAGAAAATCAATAGGTTTATACTCATAAAGCAACCTTAAACTAAACTGAGGTGCAATTTCCCCCTCTGGTCATAGTAATACTCTCCATGCTCTTGATAGACACTGTCCAACAAGAACAAAGCTAGAGAATCGCAAAGAGGTCAATGAGGAGCTATTTCTTCCCAGAGCAAAGCACCTAAAAAGTTAACTTTTGCCATTTGACTTGGGAAAGCATTTATGGAAGTTTGAGATTTTTACAGGCACTAATTCTAACATCAATAAATATGACCCGACAAGACTCTTGGATTCACAGGATCAGAAGCAAGGAACTGTCTCCATTGGACTGGCAGTTCAAATTCCAAAACCTGTATATTGCAGCAGACAATTACTAGACAACAAAATCTTATGTTCAAAGAAAACATATTAAGGACAAAATCCATTTTAACTGCTTTTAATTTTTAAATATATTAAATATATTTAAATGTATTTTTAAATTGTTGTAACCTGCCTTGGAACCTGATGGTGAAGGATGGTTAAGAAATCTAATAATTACAACAACAACAACAAACAAACAGGTTTTTTTAAACCTCATGTTTCCTTTTGCTGACATCCTTTTGCAGAGGTACAAAAATATTTTGTACCTCTAATTTAATTTAAGCTTTTTAGCCAGATGATTGTTATATATGATTCAGTAATATTTGGTTAATTTGATCACCCTTGTCACAAATGCTACATGGTTTTTTAGCCTAATTCAACTCTTCCTTCCTCAAAGTCCATGGCTGGGAAGGGTAGGATGGCACACAGACTCTTCTCTGCTAGTGTCCACTGGAAGAGTGGAGCACTGACATTGAGAAGGTTCCCCACAGCAGAGGCCCCCAGCTATGTCCAGGGGGTGATAACCTGTATCCAGTGGTTCTCCCATTAGCGGTTTAGCATGAAAAACCATAAAATGGTCCCTTGGACCCACCTGAAGGGTGATTTTCACAGGTACGCCTGCCATCAGATTGGGTAGTACTGCCATCTAGCGTCCGAAGGCAAGAATGCACTAGAGTTAAAACCTGGGGCTCAAGCCCCTCCCACTCCAGTCTTCATGATGACGAGTCCGAAGTGGTAGATCTGAAAGTAACCAAAGGGCAAAAGCCCCAGCAGCAAAGAAAATATACATAGCAAATATCATAGAACTTGCAACATGAGAATAGGTTTTAACTAAAGAAAATCAGACAGAGCACGAAACATATAGGTTGAACTATATACAAAATACTGAACGAATTTCCCCAGAAATCCCCCACAAGGGAGGGACGTGATGGCAGGCGTACCTGTGAAAATCACCCTTCAGGTGGGTCCAAGGGACCATTTTCCACAGGTAGCCTGCCATCAGATTGGGATGTACCTGTTGGTCAGTGACGCAGGTTGTGAGACTCACAGACAAGGTTTTTAGCAGAGAGAGAGAAACCTGAAGCAGAAGGGTTAAGCTGTGAGAACAGAGTTCCAGACAATCAAGGTCAGAGTGGCTGGCTGAGAGTGTGATAAGCTGGGAACTGGCAGGAACTCAGAGTGTGGGGGAAGCAATGTCAATGGAGGAAGATGTCTCTAATGTCTTTGCCTAGTAAAGACTCTTACATGAAACTTGCCTGGCCTGTCTTATTCCTGTTCTAAACGGCTTTTGGATTCAAACCACGTCTGACCTACACATGCCATTCGCAACAGGGGTTATGGGCCCAGATTATGAGGCGTGGTAGCGGGTTCGAGAGCCGGTGAAGTGGCGTTGTTGCAGAGAGAAACAAAGTGCAAGTAAGAGGCAAGTAAGAGTGGGCAACATGGCTGTAAATCTGTCTTCTGGGATGCCGATGGAGAGGCTGAATGCTGTAAATTACTCCAGCTGGAAGTGGAGAATGAGAGCTGTTCTGATTAAAGAGGATTTGAATGATGTCGTGGAAAAAACCCCTCCGGCAGCTCCTTCAGCAGCGTGGCTGAAGAAAGACGAGAAAGCGAAGGCTTTTATTACTCTGGGGCTATCAGATTCACAACTGTTGCTGGTGAGTAATGAGCCGACTGCTAATCAGATGTGGGAGAAGTTAAGAGCCACGCATGTACAGCAAACTGCGAGAAGCAGGCTGTGTTTAGCACGGAAGCTATATCAGATGCGTTTTACAGATGATGTGACTATGGAAGAGCATTTGGCTGAATTTCGTAGATTAAATGCAGAGCTGCAAGATCGAGGCGTGCATCATAATGACTTACAGATGGTTTATCTCCTGTTATCTTCATTTGATCAAAAATGGGACGTGCTGGTCGCTGGTCTTGAAAGTCAACCTGACGGGAATCTAACTTTGGACTTTGTGGAACAGAAACTTCAACAAGAGTGGTATAGGAAACAAGAGAACAAGAAAATGGAATTAAAAGAGGCTGAGACTGTGTCTGTACAAAAACAAAATCAAAGAAGCAGGGAAGAGACTAAAACATGTTATTTTTGTGGATCACGTGGGCATATACAGAGACATTGTTTAAAGAAGAGGAATTACAGAGGCTTTGAAAGTCAGAGAGCAAGCGTGAACTTTGTTTCTAAGGAGAGCAATAAACTCATTAACTCTAAATGGCTTCTTGACAGTGGAGCGTCTAATTGCCTAATCACAGACTCTAGTTTATTTTACACTTCAAAGCCGACGCAGGAGAAGCTTTATCTGGCTGACGGATCAACTCAGAACACTACTGCGAGAGGAACACTGAAGATGGGTAATTTGGGAATTTTAACAGATGTATTATTGATTTCTGGTTTAAAATATAACATTCTATCAGTGAGAAAATTGGCTCAAATAGGTTGTAAAGTTACATTTGAAGGGGATAGATGTTTTGTGAAAAAAGATGGTGAAATATGCATGCAAGGGAAATTACAGAACAATATATTTATGGTTGAGTGCAAGCTTGATAAAGACATGTGTGCTTGGATAGCAGTAAATAAAGAGAAACATGATAATTGTGTCCATGAATGGCACAGAAAACTAGCACACGCCCATTTTCAAAAGATACAAAACACCCCAAAATATAGTCAAGATTTGAAGTTAAAACACTGTGAGCATGTGGATGAGTGTGAGGTATGTTATAAAACAAAAATGACTGTGAATCCAGTAAATAAGAGCTGTGAAAGCACGACTTCAGAACCCTATCAGCTTATACATGTGGATTTAGCTGGACCTTTTCAGTGCTCAAAAGGTGGAGCAAGGTTTTATTTAGTGATTGTGGATGATTTCTCCAGATTTACACATGTGTTCTTATTGAAAAAGAAAAGTGATGCAGAAGAGAAGTTAAAGGCATTCATACAGAGAACAGAAACACAACATGGGGTTGTTATCAAAAATATCAGATCAGATAGAGGTGGTGAATTTACCAGTAATTCATTTCAAACATATTTGGAAAAGAAGGGGATAATTCAAAGTCTAACCACTCCCTTCAGCCCATCCTCCAACGGAACGGCAGAGAGGAGGAACCGGTCATTGCAGGATTCATTGAGAGCAATGCTAGCAGATGCAGATATGAATAACACTTATTGGGGTGAATGTATTCTGTACACTGTTTATATTCAGAACCGCCTAATGCACAGAATAGGCATGTCTCCCTATGAGAAACTGACTGGAAGAAAATCCAGGGTGAAACACATAGAACGTTTTGGGGCAAAATGCTGGGTACATGTTGCAAAACACTCAAGAGAGCAGGCAGGACGCATTTTGGGATTTCAGAATTCATATTACAGAGTTTGGTTACCTGAGAAACAACAAGTAGTGTTAAGCAGAAACATAAAAGTGATAGATAAACCTTGGAGAGACAGTCAAACAGTGATTTTAGAAAGTGAAAGCAAACAGGAAGCTGCTGATGTTCCTTTTGGACAACAAATTCCATTAAAAACTGCATTAAAAGATTTGATCCATGGCAAACGTACTGTTAAAAGACTGAGAGGTGAAGACATAACAACACATGATACAGAAATACCTAGTACTAGTGGTGCTGGTCCGAGTAAAATTGAGAGTGAAGAAGAAGAAATGGAAATAGATAATGTCAGGAAATCAGAGAGAAAAACGAAAGGTCAACCTCCTCAGAGATTTGCATTTAATGTTACACAACAGAATAATGAAACAGATGAAATTCCAGTAGAATGGGAAAAAGAGGGACCAATAGATAAAGAAACAATGGATCTAATGTGGAAGTTTTGTGTTGAAGAATGAAATGTAAATGTATCATCAAATAAAAGCAAACATGAATCTGTGAAACTTGTGTAAATAAAGAATAAAGAGAAACTGAAATGAACTGAAACTGTAAATAGAAACTGTAAGAAACCATGTACTGAAATGTATTTGTAATGAAAAGTTAATGTTGTAGAAATGAAATAATTGTAACATGATGTTTTGTAGTCTGTAAGTCTCAGGTGGGGGCTGTTGGTCAGTGACGCAGGTTGTGAGACTCACAGACAAGGTTTTTAGCAGAGAGAGAGAAACCTGAAGCAGAAGGGTTAAGCTGTGAGAACAGAGTTCCAGACAATCAAGGTCAGAGTGGCTGGCTGAGAGTGTGATAAGCTGGGAACTGGCAGGAACTTAGAGTGTGGGGGAAGCAATGTCAATGGAGGAAGATGTCTCTAATGTCTTTGCCTAGTAAAGACTCTTACATGAAACTTGCCTGGCCTGTCTTATTCCTGTTCTAAACGGCTTTTGGATTCAAACCACGTCTGACCTACACACGCAAATTCGCAACAGTACCAACGTAGCCCCCTAATAGGGAGGGATTCCTAGGGAGTTACAAATCAGAAATAACGTGTTGCAGGACACGTATCCCGAAAGAGGCGTCAGCTGAAGCATAGCGATCAATCTTATAATGCTTCACAAAGGAGTTAGGGGTAGCCCATACCACCGCCCTGCATATGTCTGTAAGAGGAGCATTAGTTAGGAAAGCCGCCGTAGCGGCAGCAGACCTGGTCGAATGAGCCGTGATATTAGATGGCACTGGCAAATTAAGTGACTGATATGCAAGAGAAATACAGGCTCGAAGCCAACAGGACAAAGTGGATTTGGACACCTTTTTTCCCAAAGATCTCGGATGGAAGGATACAAATAATGCGTCTGTCTGTCGAATGTCCTGGGTGTGAGAGAGGTAAACTTTGAGCGCTCTCCTAACATCCAGCGAATGCCAGGCCTTTTCAAGGGGATGGACCGGCTTTGGACAAAAGGATGGAAATACAATGTCCTGGCTACTGTGGAAGATTGAGTTGACCTTAGGACAGAACGATGGATCCAGCCTCAGGACTACAGAGTCCTTATGGAATACGCAGAGATGACGGGCCGATGACAAGGCCTGTAACTCCAAAATCCGCCTCGCGGAAGTGATAGCCACGAGGAAAAGGACTTTAAAAGACAACAGTCTTAGAGGCACTGAGGCAAGAGGCTCAAATGGAGGCCGCTGTAATGCCTGCAAAACTTTGGAGAGGTTCCAGGATGGAAAATGGTGACGTACAGCTGGAGAGAGGTGGGTAGCTCCTCTTAAGAAGCGTTTGATGAGCGGGTGAGTGCCCAGGGGTGCTGCCAATGAAGAAACAGACAGAATTGACGAGATGGTGGAGGCCTGTCTACGCAGGGTGTTCGGTCTGAGTCCCAATGTCATGCTTCTGTATAGGAACTGTAGAACGTGCTGTACAGTGGCTTGGGGTGCTGAAAAACCTTTAGAAGTGCACCAGCTGGAAAAGGCACGCCAAGTACTCTGATAGATTCGAGTAGTTGACGGTCGCCTTGACGCTAAAATAGTGTTTATGACCCCTTGAGAAAGACCAGCAGTATTCAACTGTGTCCGCTCAAAAGCCAGGCTGTCAGGCTGAGCCAGTTCGGGTCCGGATGCCAAACTGGACCTTGGGAGAGAAGATCCGGCCTGATTGGGAGGGTCCAAGGATCCGCCATTGACATCGAGAGGAGGTCCGAGAACCAGGGTCTGCGAGGCCAATAAGGTGCTATGAGTAAAATCCATGTCCGTTCGAGTCAGAGTTTTGTCAATGTCCTGCCTATGAGGGATATAGGTGGGAAGGCATACAGGAGCCCGTCTGGCCATGGTGTCGTCAGAGCATCCACTGCTTCCGCCATTGGCTCTAGGTACCTTGAGAAGTAACGAGGCAGTTGGCAGTTGTGGCTGGAGGCGAAGAGATCCAGCGAGAGAGGGCCGAACTGCCCATGAAGGAGAGAGAACACAGCCGGATGAAGCTTCCATTCTCCCGGATGGACCTTTTGCCTGCTGAGCCAATCGGCCATAACGTTTAGAGTTCCGCTGAGGTGTTCTGCTCGTAATGACAGGAGGTGGAACTCGGCCCAGTCGAAGATTCGTGTCGTTTCCTCCTGCAGAGCCCTGGACTTTGTGCCCCCGTCTGTTGATGTGAGATTTCACGCAAACATTGTCCGTCCGAATGAGGACATGTTGTAGAGCGAATAGTGGCTGGAAGTGTCTCAGAGCCAGATGAGCAGCTCTGAGCTCCAGCCAGTTGATGTTGTGACTTAGGTCCTGGGTTGACCACACGCCTTGGACAAAGGTGGAGTTGCAATGGGCTCCCCAGCCGGACAGACTGGCATCCGTGGTGATTAGGACTCTGGTTGGGTCCCGAAACGGTGTCCCCTTGGTGAGGGAAGTTGTGGATACCCACCAGCGGAATGATTGCTTCAGAGATTGGCCCAGTGGAATTACGCGATGGTTGGACCTGGAGATGTCCGCTTGAAAAGGTAGGAGAGCCCATTGTAAAGGTCTGGAATGATGTCGGGCCCACGGAACGATGTGGATGGAGGAGATCATTGCCCCGAGAAACTGGGCCAGAAACATGACATCTGCTGTGGGGCGATGTAGAAGTAAGGTTGCCATGGCTGTGATGGAAGCAATACGGTCTGGGGACAGAAATAACATGGCTAGGGATGTGTCCAGTATTGCTCCTAAGTGCTGGAGGCGCTGAGTTGGTTGTAGATGACTTTTTTCGGCATTGATCAGCCAGCCGTGAGAGTGTAGTGCCTCTAGGGTGAACTGGATCTGCCTGTTGGCCAAGTCCTGGGAGCCTGCTCGGAGGAGGAGGTCGTCGAGATAAGCATAAATATGGACCCCCTGGAGGCAGAGATACGCCAGCATGGTGGCCATCACTTTGGTGAAGACTCGGGGGGCCGAGGAGAGGCTGAATGGAAGGGCCCGGTATTGAAAATGGACATGGCCTAGTGCAAATCTAAGGAACCGTCTGTGACCCGGGCAAATTGGGATGTGTAAGTAAGCGTCCTTCAGGTCGATGGATGTGATAAAGTCCCCTTGTTGTAGAGCCTCTACAATAGATGCCAGAGATTCCATCTTGAAGTGGCGGTACTTGACGAAGCGGTTGAGGCCCTTGAGGTCTAAGACCGCCCTCCATGAGGAGTCTCGCTTGGGAACCGTAAAGAGGACGGAGTACACGCCTTGTAGCCGTTCGGATGGAGGAACAGGCTCTATAGCGGCTATCTCTAGTAGATGTCGTAGGGCGTCCTGCATGACCTTTTTGCGTGCCCTGGAGACGGGGGAGATGCAAAATTTGTCCGGTGGTGTCCGCCAAAATTCTATATTGTAGCCCTGGGTAAAGAGAAGTCTGACCCAGGAGATGTTTGTCAAGTTTAGCCAGATGCTGGAGAAGAAGGAGAGTCTGCCTCCAATGGGGATGGAGTCAGAACTGCCTGCGCTGATGGGTTCCTCTGCCATATGCCTGCCTGCTCTGGTATTGGCCCCTGTATTGTGAGCGTTGTCTGGGCCAGGGTGCCTTGGAGGGACGGAAATTTGTAGGCCTGGTATACCGTCCTCGTCCACCAGGTCATCCTCTCCGAAAGGGTTGGAAGGAATGGTAAGGGGTAAACCGCCGCATGGGTCTGCGGTCGTCTCTTTTGGCCATAGCTAGTGCAGGTTTACGATTGTCCTTGGGGTCAACAAGGACTGCTTTGAGTGCGTCCTCTCCGAAGAGCATAGATCCCGAGTATGGAGCTAAGGATAAGTTGGTTCTGGCAGTCGAATCGGCATCCCAATGTTGGAGCCATAGGGTACGACGAGCTACAATTTCGGCCGCAAGGGCGCGTGCACCGTGATGGGAAGCGTCTAACGTGGCGTCGGCCACAAAGGCAGCAGCCTTGTGTATCTTGAGGATATATTTCCTTAGTTTGGCGGGATCCGGGTTGGGGTCGTCAAGGAGATCCTCTAACCACATCATGGAAGCCCGTGAGAAGATAGAGGCGGTAGAAGAGGCCCGGATGGAGTGAGCAGAAGCCTCATGGATCTTACGGAAGACAAAGTCAAGCCTCCTCTCATAGGGGTCCTTGAACAGTGATTCGCCTTCCTTTGGGAGGAGAGACCGGGATACAAGATTGGAAATAGGTTGGTCCACCCCCGGGACGTTCAGAAAGGACATGAATTCCGGGTCAAGGGTATAGAGCTTGTTGGCTAAGGATGAAGAACGACGTGGACGAAGGTGACGGGCCCATTCTTCTCTGGTCAGTTTTTTAATGGGGTCTGGTACGGGAATGAAGTGCTGCACGGATCTGGGGGACTTGAGAACTCTGGCACCCTTGACAGGAGGTACAACCGGTTGTACAAGTTCTGGTTGAATGCCAAGAGTGTCCATGACTCTACGTGACAGATGAGAGAGATCCGCTGGGTCAAATAGGCAATAGGAGATCTCCTCCTCCTGGTCAGATTCCCCACTCCATTCATCCAGGTCAGTCTGAAAAACGTTCATGTAGTCATCAGTCTGAGAGTGCTCTACGTCCAGTCTACCCCTGACCACCTCATATGGGTTAGGAGAGGGTAGCGGAGCATCAGTATTGTCACCAGGGTGTCTCGCAGAGCTGGGCTGTCGCGAGGTTCCAGGCTGAGAAGACAAATGTAGAGAAGGCTGGGGTTGGGATAGGCACCCCAGCAGCTCTCGTAGTTGTTGCAGGAAGACAGGGGTCAACTGTATCCCTGGGAGAGTGGAAGACGGTAGCGCCTGTTCCTGAAGAGTAATTTGAGGCTGCCCAGGCGGAGTTTGAGGAGCTTGACTGGGGAATCCTTCAAACTCTTCCTCTGATGACTCAGAAGGAGACTGGAAAAGTGCAGGAACGGCTGCATGGTGAGGTTTCTCCGGAAGTGAGGGTGATACGTAGCGTGCCTTCTTGGGCGCCCGGCGACCAGACAGGTGTTTAGTCTTTGCTTTTGCCTTGGCGTGTTTATGTTTAGCTGGCTGGCGTGGTGATGGACAGCCTGCTTCAGGGGATATTGTCACCTCAGGGTTCAAATCCGCCATGTCAATCTCTGAATGAACGCCCACAATGGGGAAGGAGCGGTAACAGAGCTAAGGTAGAAATAGTATAGGACAGACTAGAGACAGTATGACAAGAGTAAGTACGCCCAGCACGAGGAAAATAATGACTCGGGTAAGGTTGGCGCCAAGCTAAGTACACGCACACAATGGGGAAGGTGCGAGACCGCTAGTTACGCTGCCACTTTGGCCACGAGCAAAGTCCACACACACAATGGAGAAGGTGCGAGACCGCTAGTTACACTGCCAACTTGCCCATGAGCTAAGTACACGCACACAATGGGGAAGGTGAGAGACCGCTAGTTACACTGCCAGAAAAGATAAGCCTTATTTAACAATCGCAGTGTGGCCAGGGCTAGATACACGCACTCAATGGGGAAGGTGCGGTACCGCCAAGGTGCACAGACTAATAATGCGCTGCCGAAGGTGGAGCATAAGTCAATTGGATGTGCACCTACAAATATACACACACACAATGGGGAAGGTGTGGTATAACAGGGCTACTGGAGGTGCACCTACAAATATACACACACACAATGGGGAAGGTGTGGTATAACAGGGCTACTTGATGTATCTGAAGGAAATACTGATTAGGTGAATATAAGTTTGTTAACAGGAGACTACACAAGTCCCACAACAGGGCTACTTGATGTGTCTGAGGGAAATACTGATTAGGTGAATATATTAGATGAGTATATGTTTGTTAACAGGAGACTACACAAGTCCCACAAGTGAGAAAAGTATTAGAAAAGAAAAAAGCGGCAAAAAATGAAACAAAATGGCGGCCGCGATATCGGAGCCTCTCACTAAGGCCCTAGAAGGGTTTGAAAACGGCCGGGAGCCAGCTGGAAGGATATGCCACCGGAGGGTGCCAAAAAACAGGCGAGAGAGGCGATATCAGTAAGCCTAATTAAGCCCAAGCCAGGCTGAATGAACAGCCGGGCTGAGGGGCCTCTGTAAAAGAATTGAATAAATAAGTAACAATGGCGGCCGCGATATCGGGGTTGGCGGGAAAACGGGAGTGCTACAAGAGGCTTCAGTAATCCCTGAGGGAGGAAACGGGCTGGGTGTCTACGAGGGAGCTACCGCCGCAAGCTTCCCTATGTAGAGGCTGAATTACAAACGGAAATAAGGAGGGGGGAGACCGCAGCCGCGGAGCCCCCGCTAGACGATAAAACAGCAACCGCTGCTGTTGGAACCTCAGAAGACTGAATTACAAACGGAAAAAATGAGGGAGGGGACCGCAGCTGCGGAGCCCCCGCTAAACGGGAAAGCAGCAGCTGCTGCTGGTGGAGCCTCAGGGGAAACCCCGAAGAAATAAAGAGGTAAACCGATAAGGAGGAGAGTTGAAAATAAAGACTTAGCTACGCTCTGTCTAAATTCCGATCTGCCTCGGACGAAGGCAAGAATGAAGACTGGAGTGGGAGGGGCTCGAGCCCCAGGTTTTAACTCTAGTGCATCCTTGCCTTCGGACGCTAGATGGCAGTACTACCCAATCTGATGGCAGGCTACCTGTGGAAAATGGGATGTTTTGTGGTGGGGCACTGGTGTTTTGGGCCCCTGAATCCAAAGCCCTCTGGATCCACAGAGGGGCCGAGTCTTCAAGCCCCTCAGCTACACCAGCCTGGAGCTCCCATAGCAAAAAAGAAAAAAAGCCCTCCCATCTACTGCCCAGGCTGATGTGAGCCAGTAGGGCTCTGGATGCAATGCTGAATCTGCTCTGATCTTCCCAGGCCCTGGGATAGGATTGCTCCATCCATATCCACACAGCACAACTGAATGTTGCCAGATCACAGAACAGTGGCTGATTACAAAGCCCTTTTGAAAGATTACAGACACCCAATTTTATTATCTCATGCTAAGGCCTTCTTGAGATGTGAACATCACACTGCATGTATCCTTAACTTTATATAATACAATCTTAAATAATATTTTTTACTTTACCGAATTAAAAGAAGAGTTTGACCTTAAAAATAACTCATCAAAAGCTGAATCACCAAAGAACAATTATTCAGTAAATATCCAGCTGTTGCAAATTGCTATCCCCTTTCAATAATACACCTAACTTGGGGAAATGACAAAATAGTGTTGCATTCAACATCATGCTTATAGTAGTTGGTTGCAATTTAATCAAGTAACTTCCCATTTTCTATCTCTAATGTATATAATTTTGCTCACTTAAAATATCTTCTGTATCAACTGATTGGCAAATTACTGTGAGCAGAGATAATTTCTATATCCCCACTAATGAAGGCAAGGAAGTAGGATTAATGAAACTAGAATAAATAAACTCATGGTTTTTCTCTCACAGCCACAAATGCAGATTAGAATAATTGATCCATCATTCCCAGAACATTTTGAAAGATCAGTTAATTCAGATTAATTGAACTTTAACATCTTATAGCCACTCTTTTATTCACACAATCAGTGTGGTTTTGGGGAACATTTTCACAGTCTTATGTTAACCCAAATGTTTTATTTCAGACAAATGCATGTGGACTATTTTTCCTACTGTCACAGATAAGAATTACCATTCCGTACTTTAAACATACTTTAGGAGAATCATAAAACTCTAGAACTTTGCCATTCTGACTGAATAAATAATAGCATTTGTCAACTGTATTAAGGGGCAACTATTTTAGGTTTAATGCTCCCATAGCTCATCGTCCATAATTATTAGCCAAACTATGTTAACACAGTATCTAAAATCAATACTCAAAAATAATTTCATTAATGACATCTTATGCAAATAAGCTACATTTCCCTGTTTTATAGATGTTCCTCCTGGGATCTCTGACCTCTGGGCTATTATATATGAATATCAGCCCTTCATTTGACAAAATGTGCAAGTGACGTCTGGTTGGCAAAAAACAAGTGTTTGCTAGGAATCTAGAAATCAGGAACTGGAGTTACTGCGTCTTCAAAACTACTGCAAGATTACCCCTGGCAAACAGGTGCTGTGTTGCTGCACATTGTATGCCCATGGATCAAAATATAGCTTTTATGACCTGCAAAGCTAAACAAAACCTAAATCTACACCTAAAAAGCTAAACTACTGTGATTTTGCAATATTATAACATATATATGTCTGAAGCAAATGACATTACTTCATTTTCCTATTCTCTGGGATGATGGTTTTTTTTAATGAACTGATCAAACTTATTTCTAATATCTAATGTCTCTATCTTTATGCCTATCTGCATGCTTGCTCTTCCATTAAAGAAGGAATCTGGTACCAAGCTGGCAGTCTTGGACCCTAGACATAGGCCATTAAAACAGAGTAACTATTCAGCATAATATACTTCCAAACTCCGCTTATTTATCAATCTTACTTCATTTCTCAGAATTAATGTTGTTGACTCATTCTGTGCCTGCTTGAACCACAACTAAACTTAAGACATCTTGTTTACAAACATATATGCAAATAAGGGCTTGCTGTATTTTCCTTTCTCCAGCAGTTCAAATCTGCCTCCCTACCTGCTATCTACACAATGCATTTGACAGACTTACTGGCTTGTGAATCATGCTGATTTAATGACAGATCTTGATACTTCCTCCATGCTTCAAGTGGGCTCCAAATCTTTTTTATTTTTTTAAATGCTGCATGTACATTTGATAAATCAAATATACACTCATCCCTTTTAAAAAGATTTAAAAAGCCAAAAAACCGCTTTGGGAAGAAGATGAGAGGCCAGTTAGGATTGTGCCTAGTCAATTTTGGCTGTGAACACACAGAACTAGTTTCCTTCTCAATTCAATCCAGCACAGAAGATCATACATCTAAACAAAATGTGGTGAGCGAAATTCTAAAGTGAGCTCACCACTCATCTTCTATGTATCTGCACACATACACCATTAAGAATTCAAATTTGGCTGATTCTAAGAAACAACCAGATAGAAACTGATGCTTTTTCAATTATTACTTCTGACAGTTCATAGTATATCACCTATGTATAATGTACAAGCCACTATCTTGTGCCTTCAGAGCTTACATATGAAAGATGGTTGTTGTCCTGTTTCCTGTTGTAGAGAATGGAATGATTGATACACATGACAGATAATACTTTTATACATTTGGAGAGACATTTTTCACAAAAGAGTAAAAGAAATCCTTCTGTGTTTGGAATTTTGGAGCATGTCCATAAAATCAAAATTACTTATATGTAGCAAGTATGAAAAATTTACACAGCTTTCTCAGTTATTTTTTGTCTGTTGGGAAAAGGAAGGAACATATCACACCGCAACCTTGCAGACACTACTGCCTGAAATAGTGCTGAGGTATGTACTTTAAATTCTAAGGACTTGCCAAAGCTATCAATGTGAACAACGCAACAGCTTCCCACATTTCACATTCTAACTATCTGCTTCTTTCCAGGTCAGTTACAGCTATATCAAGGATGGCTACCATGATCACAATGATAAAGCTTAGAGTGACCAGGTTTTCAGCAAACACCATGGTTTTTTGTTTTTGCTTAGATTAAATTCAAGTTGTGGTGTATTGTATGAATTATTCCCTCCACTTTGCCTTAGCTTGTGTGACAAACAGTTATTGATGCCTTTAAAGGCAACAAGAGGTTTTTAATAAGCTGTGCTAACCTCTAGAATGAAGCAACCCTTGTTTCCTGGCCTGTAGAGTTTAAAGTCTCCATCAGCTCTGCAGTGTGGTTCGGGGGTGCCTCGTTGATGCTGAATCTCTCGCTCATCTCCGTGGTCTTGGCTGCGCTGCCACTCCATCTGATCCCTCAGTTTGGACTGTTAAGTGCATGGGTGGGGTTTATAACATAAAAAAAGGACAGGAGAAAATAAACAAAAATGGGTAAAGTAGACGACTGAAAAAACTACAAGACAAAGAAAAGCATGAAGAGAAAAACCAACTTAAATGCAGTGGCATAAGAAAGAGAAGAGAACAGAACTAAAATGAGAATGAGCAAAATAATGGGCTGAAATATCTGAAAAGCAAAAAAGAGAAAGAGAAGGGAAAGAATGCATACAAGTTATGAGGCGCATGCAATGAGGATGCATGAGTCAAACCAACAGCAAGCATACAAGTTATGGAAGATATGAGGATACAAGGCTCTTCCATCCTTACTTGTGCTGTGCAGAAAAGCCATATCCAGTGTGGCAGCTGTGGCAGTACAGACATGAGCCCAGGGGAAACGTGTTATGAAAGGCAGTCCTTCGCTGGCTACAGTGCTTCTTTGCTCAGCCCTCGGTTATGCGAGAGAACTGTAAGCAGGCTTTTCAAAAATATCTTATTTTATTTTAAATTTTTATTTTTGGCAAGACCTTTTGAGAACACATTTCATTTTAGGAATGAACATAATACGAGGAATAAAAGTATTTCCACAATCATTAGCAAAACTGCTAATGGCATATGAGAAGGAAATTTATTTTGGCTGTGCCTATTGGTAACCATTTTTTTAAAGTTGAAATCATAACAAAACAGCCATGAATGTAATAGAAAAAAAGTACAAGACTCAGATGCCTTTAGCTTCTGTTAGCTTTTTTGCCATGAGAAACAGCCTCTGTACCAAAGTAGCAGAGATAAAAACCTAAAAACTGATTTATAATTTACACTTCAAAATCATAAGAAGCAGCCATGAGTAAAATTTGCACCAGTGCAGCAAGGAAGAATAAAAAGTGAGGAGACAAACAAGAAACCCACCTACCTGGAAATCTGAGATTAGCTCCTTTCCCTGGGTACCAATGGGTGAGTCTCGAGATATAGATGTCACTGTGGACAGAAAACTAGAAGATTCTGTAAGGTGAGGGAGAGGAGAAAGATCTTCCATTTGTTCTTTGATGTCTTCCCCAATGTTGTCAACCTTCTCTAGGAAGGTTTGCAGTTCTTTCTGGAATTTTTTCATTCTTGAATTAATAGTATCCAAAAGTTCTGGCTCATTCTTGCTGTCCCTTTTCTCTTCATCTTTTTCAAAACCTTGCTCAGGGGAAGTACTGCTGGTGATGTGCACTTCTGATTTATGTATCCAACTATCCGTATCAATGATGAGACGGTCCACAGCTCTTTCAAGCCTTTCAGCCTCACGCCTGATGTTGGTTAAAGACTCTGCATCCTCTTTGGCCCTTGTTAGTTCAGTGGAACACAGATCACTAACTTCTGATGGCTTCCCACTCCCAAAACCTGATGTTTTTTCATAAATATCTTCAGAGTCACTCTCACCTCCAACAGGTCCCTCTCTCTTTGGTTGAGGTAGATTGCCCTCTTCGCTGTCACACTCTTTCTTCCCTGCATCACTCTCAGCATCACTATCCCGAGGGCTTGAAGTCCTTAGTCCTAAATGTGAGGCAAGATCATAGCGCTGTACATTGGACATCAGTACACGGTTCTCATACTGGAGTTTCATTACTTTCCCACTTAGTTCATTGATTTGCATTTGAGCTGATTTCAGCTCTTCTTGTAAGGATCCACTGAATTTGGAAGCATTTTCATCAAGCCAGCCTGTTTCTTGTCCAGGTTCAAACTTGAATTTATTTAATTCATTTGTTAACTGCTTGTTGTGATCTTCAATTTCAGATATCGATCTTCTGAGCAGTTCTGCCTCTTCTTCTACAAACTGCAAATGTCGGCGAAGCTCTGCCGCTGACTCCAGAGAGTCACCATAAGGTGAGGTAGGAATGCTTGAAACATGGTCCTGGCTAAGACATGCTCTCTCATACTGACATCTCATATCCTCCATCTCGGCCTTAATACCTCTGTTTTCCACCTCCAGTTCCACTAACTTTCTGCCCAATATGTTAGCTTCTTCTTCTACCAGTTTCAGACGAAGCTTCAGTTCAGCTTCTCTTGTGCTGGGAGGTCCTCCAGCTTCCCCAATGGGGAGTGGGCTTTCCACATCTCCATAGATAGACTTGTACTTTTGAAGTTCCTGTTCCAATTCATCTTTCTCCCTGCCTAGTTTCGCCATCTTCTTACGCATCAATACTGCTTCTTCTTTGGCAAACTGAAGCTGGCACTTCAGGTCAGCACTGTCTTCCTGTCAATAAAAACAGCACAAAAATAAAGACAAAAAGAGGAAATTATATAAAATATAACAACACTGGCTGAAACTCCACAGAGTATGAAGACTCTAGTTTTTAAATAGAAAATATAATAATATAATAACAATAATAATATAAATGAATACCTGGCTAGGAGTTGGTAAAATTGTCACGTCACAGATTTTTAGAAAAATAATAACTACAATACAAATGTTTCGAAGATTACACATTTTTTTAATTGAGGAAAGCTGGTTTGGAAAATGAAACCTCTCTTGTTACCTTGAGCTACAGAAATTGTGAATTTCAGAGTTTAAAGTCCTTCCACAAAAACCTATTCATACCATCCAAAACACAAACTTTGCAAGCAACAGTGTAGTTCAGCACACTTTTCTATGAGCTCTGTAACACTATGTGAGACTTTAATCTGTAATGCACACTCAAGCATACATGGCTGTTTTCTCATGTAGGAAAAGGTACAAGAAATCATGACAATAAAAGAAGGTATGAATGATAATATGAATATGATGCAGTAATAAACAAGGTTTGTTAGTTTAATAGGGCAATAATATTGTCACTTATAAGCCAAAGCAAATGTTGATATCTGTGAAGCTGATATTAGTAATATCTACTGAAATAAATCAAATATAAAGTATCTCATAACAAATCCTAAAGTAAAAAAGACTTTCTTCTGCAAAAACAACAACTTTTTTCATTAGTATGGAAATTCTAGTGAGAATTAAACAGTAATCAAAAACAGGGCTAAGTTTTAAAAAAAGCAGGGCTAAGTTTTAAATTGACAAACGTTTCCCTCACATTTACTGTCCATAACCATTCATTTCTGTTATCTTTCACTGAATTTATTGAGACCTCACCTCAGAAGTAGCTTTTAGTCAAGATAATTATCAGTCTTTGAAAAGTGGAAAAGCAGTTTGTTGAAAGAGTACAAATTCATCAGAAATTGCTGTGAGAGGCTATGAACTGATGTGCTTTGGAGACTTCATTATTTAAACACTTTTGTGTAATGTTTATTCGCTTTATACTGATGTTGTTGCTCTAATATCCAAAAGGAAGAACAAGTGTTCCCACAGAATCAAGGGAGAAAATGTATGATGAGAACATAGGAGCAAATTCACATATACTAAATATATATATTTAGGTTACAGTCCTGTACACATTTACCTGTGAGTAAGCCCCACTAAACTCAGTGGGACTTCTTCTGAGTAGACATGTATAGGATTGTGTTGCCCTATACCCACAGATGCCCTATACCCACTTACCTGGAAATAAGCCCAATTTTACTCAAGTGGGCCTTATTTCTCTGTAAACATGTACAAGATTGCACTGTAAATACAAGAAGTTTAAAAAATTGCAATCATTTACACAAATGATCCACCACAGAGTAAGAAATAAACAAGAACAATGCTACTAAACAAAACAGTATTGTGACAGTCAAAAAGACAATATAAATTCACTAATAGGCAAAAAACCTTGTGGTTTAAGAAGGTACCTATAGCCCACAGATATTTCTATGCACCAGGGGAGCAGGAGACCTGACCTCCTCTCTGAGATATTGGACTGCCCTACAAATTCGTCAGAATGCAAACACAATTTGGGTTGGTCTTTCACAGTCCAATCCACTTCCTGTGTAGCCTGCAAGAATTTGGTAACATTCACTATAGCTGCCCAATTTCCCTGCTTTTTAAAGTTTGATAGAAATATCAAGTGTAGCTTGTAGGAGACCCTTATTTCCTTCACAGAGCCTCAATTTCCAGAGTTCCCTGGGAAAAGGGATTGATTGCTAAACCACTCTAGAAATGGTAATAACTCACAATAACTCACAGCACCCTTCAAAAACTGTAATTCCCAGGCAATTACTGATTAAAGTGGTATGATACTACTTTAAATGTATAGTGCAGAAGGGGCCTATGATTTGCAGTTCAGAAAGTTTCTCCTTTTATGACTGGAGTAGTATATATTAAAACAAGACTCTTTTTTCTCTCTTTTTTAAACATAAGTTGAACTTACTTATTTGACCGTGTCACTTTGTTTGTTATTTAATCATTTGCACTGTACATTTCTTACAGTGTAGAGCAGGGATAGGGGCCTTGTGG
The DNA here is from genome assembly GCF_030035675.1 of Rhineura floridana. NCBI lineage: Eukaryota > Metazoa > Chordata > Lepidosauria > Squamata > Rhineuridae > Rhineura > Rhineura floridana. The sequence goes on from NC_084480.1 coordinate 239,244,052, forward strand.
TCTTCCAGTTGCTGTTGGACTACAACTCCCATCATCCCTGACCATTGGCCATGCTGATTGGAGCTGATAAGAGTGCCATAGGCTCCCCACAATCCAAATGTTATGGATTTAATTTTTATATATATATGTGTAAATTATCTTTCTACATGAACTGCTGCATTGTGATTTTCTAGCATTGTATCATTAATATATTTCCTTAGTATACGTTTGTTTCCTGTTGTTCTCTTTCATATTTTCCCCTGTGATTTTGTTACCTCTGCATTCAGAACTTTAAGAGGTCAGATATAAAAAGTTATTTTTGCCTATTAAATAGGAAACTGCTTTAAAAAGACATATTGCTTATTTATCCAATAACTTTAATTTAAAAGCTAATAAAAATATTCATAGCAATAAATAAATAAAATAAAATCCTGTATAGTGTAATAAAATCCATTTACCAACTTTAAAAGAGTCAGGAGAATTACGCATAAGCCATCTATTATGTGAATGGATTATCAGGCAAGGTACAAATGGCCTGTTTACTAAAAGTAGAGAGCTTTCGAATCTAAACCTTAAAATTACACACTTACTACATGCAGAAGGCTTTGGAACAAGAGTGGAGAACCAGATCCAGCTGATGGACTGTATCCTCAGCTTCCCCATCCCTGTGAGCCACTTTGATAGTTGGGCAGGGCCACCCACCTGTCAATTACTTGACTTCACTAATACATCAGGTGACCAAACTTGAAAGGAAAGAGTAATCAGCTGACTGGTGCCAATTGTAAAATCCCCTTTTGGCATGGATTGGCTGCATTCAGGCGCACCAACCAGGGGATCCTGAGTGGAACCAATCCCAGCGGGGCTTGCATTTGGTGCCATATTTAAAAGGTCAGGACCATATTTTTGGTCAGGCCAGGTGTGGGGCAGGTGGATATGGCTTGGGGAAAAGAGCCTCATGGGCCAAATTATAACTCTTGCTGAACCTGATATGACCTTCATGCTGGAGGTTCCCCATGCCTGCTTTTCTGTAAGGACATGTGAAATGGCAGCTTTTGTTTGAGAAAACTAATAAAATAAATCATTAACCACAAAAAAGTGATGCCGTGTACACATGGATAAAAATGGTCCCCATATACAGAGCTATCATGCACTTCCACCTTCAGTGATGAAAGCTCTGTTTATATATTATCTTTATGGCAGAAAGGTAGCTCCCATGCTTCTCCCAGTAAAATCTGCTCTATTAGAGTGTGTATTGGTAATGCACTGTACACAAGCTATCTTAGCCATATGGCTAGAAGTTGCAGATGTTACTGGGAGTAGAGTGGGAGCAACCACAGGACAGTGACAACTAAGCTGGCCTATGTAACGAATAAACAAGCCTGAAACCACTATATGAATTCAGGCATGCAAAGGTAAGTTAAAGGTCACTCACCCTATCCATGTGAAAAACTAATGTACTTTAACAGTGTAAATCTATATATATCCATTCAGAAGTAAGCCCAACTGAGTTCAATGAGTTACTTCTAGGTAAGTGTGTATAGGATTGCAGCTTAATTTAAGGATAAATTCCTGAATTAACAAACTTCTTAGATGAGTTACTTAGTTACTATCCTAGTTAGTGCAAAAATAACAGAGTATGACAGGTGTGTGTGTGTGCATGCAGAGAGAGAGAGAGAGAGATGCAATATCAATTAAGATTTAATTTAGCATGTTTCATGTATATTTTTACATTTCCCTTTTTTCTATGTCCAGAGTCTCAGGTATTGTGAGGGGTATACAAGTAAATATTAAATAAGCATATGTTCATTACCAAATGGCATGCTAATTAAGGTCACAGAGACCTCTCTGGTCACAAGAAAATAACAGCAGGAAAATAACAGGCTAATAACACAGAATATGCAAATGAACGTTCTATCCATTGGCTATAACACAAATCAAAGTTAGCTCATTTGTTACCACATAAATCTATAATATGAGCCAATCTTAAAATGACAGGTTAGCTTTCCTCACCCACTGGACAGTCTGATTTATCATACTGGTTGATCTACTAGCCTATCTGATTTATAAGATATGAACTCTTATTGGTTGTGGAATCCAGTTTCTATAGCAGCCTTCTGCAGCTAATGGGAGTGGAGTCCAAAACATAACATAAAATAAACATAAACTGATCTGCAGTCTTCTTGTGGTGCAATCCCAACTTCCATCCCCCGCCGTCAGGGCTTTGTGGAGCCACTGCCATATCCGGGACCCTGATTATCATGGCAGCTATGGCAAAAAGGGGGCAGGATGACTGGCCCAATCTAGACCTGATCGCTACACCAGCTCCAGACTGGTGCAACAATCAGGCCCATACTGGCCTGATCCCATTGTACAACAGCTGTGGCTCAGGATCCAGGGACCAGCTCAGCACCACCACTTGCCCACCCTCGGAATACCTGGTTTTGGGGGTTTCCACTGGCCCCTACTGGTAGGAATACTGCCAGCAGGCATACCACTCTCCCCCCCTTTGGTGGACAGAAGTGCATTACTCTATCAGCAGCAAATAGTGGGAGACTGGCTGAGCCAAGAGATCTGGGCCACAAGATAACTCTGCCTAATCTACACACACCCAGCCTGGTGTAAGGGTGTGTGTGTTGGATTGCTCTGTCCCTTGAGCTGACCCTGATTATAGGACTCTTCAGACAACACATATGCATACAATCAATGCATCAATGAGGGTGGGAGCATGCCTACTAGACCCCCTCCCCACTTGTTGATTGGGTTTTCTGCACAGACTCTATGTGCATGCAAGCGATGGACCAGCTGCTAAAGAGCTTGTATGTTGGCAAGTAAAGGGTTCCTGAGAGTATTTTTTCCATGGCAGAGTTACAAGGCCAAGACGCTCAGAGTCCGTGCAGATCTCAAGGACAAGTATCCAAGGCAACCAGCTGGCCTTATCTATAAGACTTGGTAGATCTGGCCAGTTGGTGTGGGGGTCGAGGAGTTTGTACAGAGAGAGAGCTTGTGATATATTCTATTGTCAGTAAAGTGACTCTTAAAACCTATGTCTTGTCTGGCTGAGTGATTCAACTGGAATCTAGCCTGTCACTATTCTGTTCTGCATCCTGGGCACCTGCTTGCGCCAGATACAACATCCAACAAGTGGTAGCAGAGGATGGTTTCAATGCGCAGACGGATGTCCGAAGAAAAGCCAAAAGAGGAGTAAAGAGGACAAGCGTGTGAAGAGACGGCGAAACCGAAAGCTGATCTGAAAGCTGTGAAAGAGCCGTGGGAAAAACTAACTGAACGACAGAGGTGAGAAGCTCTAATTACAAAGGCGGTGAACTGTGTAAAGTGAAAGTATGTCTGTTACGTTATCAGCCGGGATTCCCTTGGAAAGGCTGACAGGGAAAAATTATGGCACTTGGAAACAGAGAATGCAGGCTTTTCTAGTGAAAGAAGACCTGTGGAAAGCTATCGCAGAAGACCCACCCGCCGGGGTGCCTATTCCAGCAGATTGGAGAAGGCTGGATGAGAGGGCAAAGGCGTTAATTGTTCTTGCTATTGATGATTCTCAATTACTGCACGTGCGTGATGCAACAACGGCAAAGGAAACCTGGGAAACTTTAAGAAATATTCATGTGAAAAAGACTGCCAGTTCTAAAATATATCTTGCCAGAAGATTGTATCAGATGCGCTTATCTGGAGATACAACCATGTCAGAGCATTTGTTGAAAATAAACAGACTGTTTACTGAGTTGTCAGAACGTGAAATTGAACATTCTCAAACGCAAAAAGTGTATATCACATTAGCTTCACTAGATTCAAGTTATGATAGTCTGGTGAGCTCTTTGGAAGCAATGGACGATGCAAATCTCAATATGGATTATATAGAAGGCAAACTTTTACAAGAATTCCAAAGGAGGCAGGAAATGACAAAGCAGGAAAAGACTGAGTCTAAACACAATGTGGAAAAACAGAACAACAAAGCTGCACAAGAGAGACTGTATGGACAAAAGGTGTGTTATTTTTGTGGTTCCAGGCAACATCTGCAAAGGAATTGTGAAGCAAGAAGAAGAGAAAGAGGAAGAAAACCATGTGTACAGGTGATCTATGCTAGTAAGAATAAGCAATGTATTAACAATGAGCAGGGAAATAACTGTAAAGATTTATGGGCAATTGACAGTGGGGCAACAAATAGTATAATCAAAGATAAATCTATGTTTCATACATTTTGTGACGTAGAGGATCATGTAATAATGGCTGATGGATCTAAGAAACAGATCAAAAGTAGGGGTACAGTGAAATTAGCAGGTTTCAATACCATTATGACAGATGTGCTGTTTGTTCCTGATATCGAATGTAACATTATGGCTGTGTCGAAACTCAATGAAATGGGGTTCACAGTAATGTTCAAAAGGGGTTCAGTGCATGTAATGAGAGGAGAAAAAATATTCATGAAAGGAATAGTGAGGAACTCATTGTTCTTCTTACACGTGAAACAAACAAATCATGTACTCATGTGTGCTAATAAGAAACCCCATAATAATTGTGTTCATTTATGGCACAGAAAACTAGGCCATATAGGATATGAAAATGTGGTGAAAACAACAGAGAACAGTAATGATGTGACATTGAGAAACTGTGAAAAATATGTAGACTGCCACGTGTGTAAACAAACTAGGGCAGTTGTGGCTGCAAAGAACAAAGAAGCCATGCCCAGTACAAATGCACCTTATCAATTAATACACGTGGACTTAGTGGGGCCATTTCAACCTACTCAGGGGGGTGCAAGATATTTCCTGACAATAGTTGATGATTTTTCAAAATTCTGCACTGTTTATTTACTAAAAGCTAAAAGTGAAGCTGCAGAGAAACTGAAAAGATTTATTACAAAAATTGAAGTGCAGTTTGGTGTCAAAATACAGAGAATAAGATCAGATCAAGGAGGAGAGTTCTTAGGACACTCTTTTACTGAATACTTGGATAAAAGAGGAATAAAACAGGAGTTAACAGCCCCTTATAGTCCTCATCAGAACGGGTTAGCTGAACGGTGGAACAGGTTGCTTCAGGACTCAATAAGATCAATGCTGTGTGACTCCTCTTTAACACAAGGTTTCTGGGGAGAGTGTGTTCTGTATTCAGCTTACATTCAAAACAGAATATTCCATAAGGCCACTGGAATGTCTCCTTATCAGAAATTGTATGACAGAAAACCCAGATTAAAACATTTGATTAGGTTTGGAGCAGAATGCTGGGTACATGTTCCCAAAAATAAAAGGACAGGGAAGCTGCAAAGGAGAGCAGACAAAGGGTACATGCTGGGATTTGAAAACACGTATTACAGAATTTGGATGCCAAAACAAAGGTCTGTGGTGTTAAGCAGAAGCGTGCAAGCAATAGAGAAAACATATGTGGAGTTGGGAAACACTGAAGTTAGTAATGAACAAGAACAGGCAGATACAGTACCAATAAAACAAGAAGAAACAGGCAGCAGTAGTGAATCAAGTTCTAGCTCTGAGAGAGAAACAGAGGAATCGCCTGACACAGACACAGACACTAAGGCAGAAATACAACCACGCAGATCAGAGAGAACAACCAAAGGTATTCCACCTGTTAGATTTAAAATAAATTCCATTAAACATATAGACTTCAGTGACTGGAAAAAGTGGGATGATGGAAATCATGAAGAGTAATGAAATATAATGACAATAATGCTGAGATAGCAATGGAGTAACTGTCTTACAAATGAAAGTGATGTAAACTGAAATAAAAGGAAATGTATCAGAAGTATAAAACCAAGAAATGTAAATGTAAATGACATGAAAAGAAGTGAAAATGTGAATCTGTAACATAATCTGAAATGTATTGTTGAAATGTGATATAATGTGTGAAATGCTAAGCAAGAAGGCTATGGAAAAAATAGGTGGGGGAATGTTGGCAAGTAAAGGGTTCCTGAGAGTATTTTTTCCATGGCAGAGTTACAAGGCCAAGACGCTCAGAGTCCGTGCAGATCTCAAGGACAAGTATCCAAGGCAACCAGCTGGCCTTATCTATAAGACTTGGCAGATCTGGCCAGTTGGTGTGGGGGTCGAGGAGTTTGTACAGAGAGAGAGCTTGTGATATATTCTATTGTCAGTAAAGTGACTCTTAAAACCTATGTCTTGTCTGGCTGAGTGATTCAACTGGAATCTAGCCTGTCACTATTCTGTTCTGCATCCTGGGCACCTGCTTGCGCCAGATACAACATCCAACATTGTAATCTATATCAGATACAAAAATTATGAACAACAAAAATGAGGAACATGAAAAAATTAGGGTTGCAGTGCAGAAGCTGTGATGAAACTGAGGGCTTGCACATATATTTTTATATATAGTTTTGTCTCTGACCAATAGATAGTCCCAAAGAGAGAGGGATAAAAAGCAAATCTCCACTGTCACCTCCTCAATGGTCTTGGCCAGGCAGAGTATGGCTATGCACTCACTGGGTTGTAAGCTTGATGGGATGGCAGCATAGCTGGTGCCCAGGAAATTGGGCTGGTGCCAATAATCCTACCTTGCGCTGAAGAAACAGTTTTCTTTGTGTCCTGACTGCTGCCTGGCATTTTCCAAGAAGCTCCATTCTGCAGCTCTGCTGAACAGAAACTCTTTTTTTCAATAAAACTAAATGCAGAAAAGTACAGCTTACACTCTCTTTGTTTTCACGCTATTGAAATCCACAGGTTTTCTTACCTGTATTTCTAATATTTGTACAAAAGATTTTGGGTAATATTGATAATAAAGGCTTTGTGTACATTAATATATTTGAGGAAAAAACGCTTAAGAGCCCAAATACAGACAACATGAGATGTAACTTTGCTCAGGTATATGTGTTTATACATGGAACAGAAATGGCACTTTCCTCCAACTGGTTTGATAATAGCAGCCATGGGTGACTGATTGCCAACCATTCCATGAGGAAATAAAATGTCACTGACACCACAAACGTTTAGGCTCCAAGTTCAGACATTTTTATTTCTCAAGGCATTTTATATTGGTTTTATTGCCTCTGTTTGCTTAACAAATCTGTTATTTGGCTAGCTCTCAGTTTTGTTGCTTGTATAAAGCATATTGTGTTACTTTATTATATTCTATTTTTATTATTGTGCACTGGCCTCAAATTTGTTTGGATGCAGTATTGTCATTTTAAAAATAATTAAATAATTAATACATTTATCTATATTGCTTATGTTCAGAGCTTTGTGTATATTGCAGTGCTGTGAATTTGTTTCACAGAACATAGCTTCCTGAAATTTTAAGAAGAAAACCTTTAGTTCACATGACTGTAAAAATCTGCTTGGAAGTTAAGAGCACTATCTAATGAAGTTTCAAAAGTCAAAGGGGGTTCAGTAAGACTTTTAGAACTGCCATTCTCTTTTCTAAAACTGGCCAAAGAAGAAGAAGAAATAGGCTAATTTGTTTAATTGTATTTATTTATTTATTGCATTTATATACTGCTCACTTAACCATGTCCTTTGGGCAGTTTACAAGTAGTCTGTATTCTATACACAGTTATAGAATGTTTGAACACACAGCTCTGTTTAATCTGTTGACATGCACAGCACTTTACAACTACCCATCAAGCAGCAATAAGGATGAACTACATGCCCCTTCTAGAATGTACTTTTAGTATCACCAACAGAATAATAGGTGGTGCATAAAATACAGAATTAATGTACTGTCTGCCTAGAGCAGCCTTTCCCAACCGGTGTGCCTCCAGATGTTGTTGGACCACAACTCCCATCAGCCTCAGCCATTGGAAATGGTGGCTGAGGCTGATGGGAGTTGTGGTCCAACAACATCTGGAGGCACAATGGTTGGGAAAGGCTGGCCTAGGGCTTTACAACAGAGTTCAGCCTTTTGAACTTTTTTGAACAGATGTGTGAAAGTGACTTTATTGTATTAGCAACACTGCAAAAGGTTGAAAAATATGGTCCAGATGTAGACTGCAGTGAGCCAGCAACATGGAGATTAATAGCATCAGTATGAATGGTTCACCAGGCTATTGCCAATGGGAGCTGAAGACAATATAACAAGAGGTAGAGTCTTCAAGGGCAGAGGACAAGTCTGACAACATCTTCCTGACACGTCAACATTCCAAAAATATGCTCTGTTAGTCAAGAAAAACTGTATGAATAGCATCAAGTTACAGAAATGCTATGTTTATGTCTGGTAACTATTTGGGAAGAAAAATACAAGTATTACTAGAGTATCTGTGGGTTGATCAAACTCTGCTCATTCCCATATTTGCTAATTCTGCTTCATTGCTGTTTTCATCCAGTGGGGCCAAAAGGAAATTAAAACATTATAGTCTGATGGACTAAGAATGTAAGTCAGAAGAAAGTTACAAATTTCACTTCATAGTTTGCCAATGACTTGATAGCTTCCTGCAGCTCACTAAGGGTAAAGCCAAGAATCAGTTCAAGGATTCTAGAATAATTCTAGAGTAATATAATTTACTTTAGTGGGACTCCCATTTTATCCCTTTTCCTATTCAATGTGAATATGATGAGGCAAGTGTGTAAGATCATGCAAAGATCTGAAGGGAGGTGCCCAGAGCACACTTTAAAAAACAATCTTCGTGTTTTCGATATGTGTCCGGTGTATCAGTTCTTGTACAATATTTAGCTACAGTTGAGGGAAAGGTATAGGTAAGGTGAATTAAAATTTCTAGCAGGCACTGCGCCTGTATTTCTAGTAACAAGACATATTATAAGACCATCCTCAATTGTTGACGCTAAGGAGCTATGCAGTAATCCTGAATTCGTCACTGTTCCAGCCCACTGTAAAGTGTAACAGTTGCTACACAAGCCAGAATATGAAGCTATAGTTTAATGTTGGTTTCTAGATTTTGGCTTGTTTGGAAACTATTGACCATATTTTCCAGTTTGGATAGTTAACTGTGGCTTCCTGGCTTGTTCTTTGAATAAAGGGAAAGCAAAGGGGCTGCATACAGTTGCATGAAGCTCGTGCCTATCTAAGCTTATTGAATCAAGATCTGATAGTCCAAACGCAGCTATTGAGCAGAAACCTAATTCATGTGTCCAAACTATCTAATAGCTAATGATATAGAAACTAGGAGGGGAAATCAATTGCTTTATAGAATATGAGTGAAATTCCAAACCAACAATACTGAATAAAATCACACTTCAGGAATTCAAAATCTGAATCCAAGTGGGGGAAGTGAATGGCTCTATAACTTCCATTTTAATCAGGTTGAAAGAAACTGATATATTGCAATCACATGCTGATCACCTCTCATAAAGAGCAATGCCTTAAATTATGACAGAATAACACACTATGTGTTGTTTTAATGTGTGAAGTACATTTGGTGCAAAGATACTCATTAACACAAAAACCTTGGCACCAAGGATAAATTTAGTTAATGTCCCTGAGCTCTCTCTGCTCCAAATATTTTGAGACATGGTGCTTTATTTTCCACAAGAAAATTTCTTCTTTTTGTCTATAGGCATGATAGAAGGAAAAACAAGAATGAAAGGCATATTATTAAAATTATATGCAATTTTAAATTGCAAGTATATTCTAAGGATGTTCTAACATTTCAAACTAAATCTTCCATGTAAATCAACAGCATTCATTTGCCCACCAAATCTACATGTGACACTGTACAACATATATGTGGTTGGAAACAATACCTGAGCAAATACCTTCTTTTCTTTGTGAATATCCCTGCTGCCTCTTCTCTTCAAGGAGCTCTAAGAAACATACAATTGATAAATAATTAATGAAGGCAAAGACTTAAGGAGAGATCTCTAAAGTAATCTAGTCAATGCAGTGATCAGCATTAACTTCTCTGGTACAATCATGGCATTTAATTTTAATACCCGAAGTGGTAATAATAAGGATGAGTTGTATTATAATCCCCCCAAACTAAAATAGCTAACAGGCGAAGTGAAAGACCTGGACCCAAGTGCTTCTGAATGAGCCTACCAGATAATTGATTGATTGATTGATTGTATTTGTATACCACCCTATAGCCGAAGCTCTCTGGGCGGTTTACAGCAACTAAAAACACTAAAAACACATATACAAATTTAAAACACATCTTTTAAAAACAATTTATAACACAATTTAAAAAATTTAAAACAATTTAAAAAACGCATGCTAAAATGCCTGGGAGAAGAGGAAAGTCTTGACCTGGCGCTGAAAAGATAACAGTGATGGCGCCAGGTGCACCTTGTCAGAAAGATCATTCCATAATTTGGGGGCCAGCACTGAGAAGACCCTCTCCCTTGTTGGCACCCTCCAAGCTTCCCTCGGAGTAGGAACCCGTAGGACAGCCTTAGATGTTGAGTGTATTGTACGGGTGGGTTCGTATTGGGAGAGGCATTCCATTAGGTATTGTGGTCCCAAGTTGTGTAAGGCTTTATAGGTTAAAACCAGCACCTTGAATCAAGCTCGGAAACATACAGGCAGCCAATGCAAGCGGGCCAGAATTAGTTTTTTATGTTCAGACTGTCTGGTCCCTGTTACCAATCTGGCCGCTGCATTTTGCACAAGCTGCAGTTTCTGAAACGTCTTCAAAGGCAGCCCCGCGTAGAGTGCATTGCAGTAATCTAACTTGGAGGTTACCAGAGCATGGGCAACTGAAGCCAGGTTATCCCTGTCCAGATAGGGGCGCAGGTGGGCCACCAACCAAAGTTGGTAGAAGGCACTCCGTGCCACCAAGGCTACCTGAGCCTTAAGTGACAGAGATGGTTCTAGGAGAACCCCCAAGCTATGAACCTGCTGCTTCAGGGGGAGTGCAACCCCATCCAGGACAGGTTGGACATCCACCATCCGGTCAGAAGAACCACCCACTATAGCAGCATCTCAGTCTTGTCTGGATTGAGCCTCAGTTTATTAGCCCTCATCCAGTCCATTGTCGCAGATAATGGAAATGTTACTGACTACATATGCAGCCTTTTTGCATGGATGTTTCAGTTATCCTTAATGAAGTGTGTGGAGCTGGAAGCTGGGAATAAGAGCATCATGCTGATCCTCTAAAGAATTCAAGAGTTGTGACATTAGCCCGATTTGCACAACACGATAAGTCAAACTCATGGTTAGTGAGAAGACAGCTTAACCATGAACCTGGGTTTGGATGATATGCTAAACCAAACCTTTACTCAGTATGGTACGGCAGCAAAAAGGACCAGGGAGCAGCAAAGCGGCTGTGAGCTCCTCTCCAACAGCCTGCATATTCAGCAGTCCCAGTAAATCACAGTTTGGCTTACCATGTTGTGCAAACCAGATCAATATAATGAATTAATGTTGCAATCCTATACACAATTATCTGGGAATAAATTTTATTGAACTGAATAGGAATTCAGTTCAATGTGCATAAGATTGCCTATAAATGGGCTTGTTTTTGTGTGTCAGTAAAATGTATTCTTACAAGTGAAAAATTCTAAGATTAGTAGAAACCTCTATAGTGTCTGGCCATCTTTTTTCTCTTTCTTTCCTTTTTTAAGCAAAAATATATTGAAATTAGTTTAAAACAATCAACTGGCATTTTGTTTCTGGCTACTAGCTACTGAAATGCTTGAGATTACAATTAATCCCCCTTTCCCTGTGTTCTGAACATCACAGCTATTTATAGTTCACTCATATGCAATAGCATATGCTCACAATACTCAACAATTTATTTTTATTTCTGTATGTTCAAAACATTAATCTACTTTTAAGATTACTGTGATTTGTTACTTTTTATATGTTGCCAACCCTGATCCAAGAGAAGAAGTGTTCTTTGAGCACCATGCTATTTAGGAATATAATATTGCAGTGCTGTGCTACAAACACCAGAGCAGACCTTAGCCTGGATTTATATTAGGATGATCATTCATCTATTTCTCAGCTTCCAAACTCAAAAGTCTCATAAAAAGATTCTGCCCAGAAAAGAAACTGCTTAAATGTAATATGAACCACAACCCACAAATCACATTCAAAGCCTTTGTCTGTGATGGTAAAAGAAGGACTAGCTGCTGTAGTTGTTATTCTCTTGGACTGTACCCCTGCTCTTAAGGCATATGGAGGTTCAGGAACCCAGAAAGACTGACCACTATCACTATATTTTTCTCTTGGGAATATAAGAAATATCCTTTTTGTCTCTTCTTTAGATGCTTGTGTGACATTATTCTTTGAATGCCTACATGAACATTGTTTTCAAATAAAGCCTTTGTTAAATCGTAACTTTATTTGTTCTAATTGCAACAAGTGACCAAAAGCTCCAAGAGCCAGGTAAAAGTGGTAAAGAATTTTGTGGGAACTTCCAGATCAAACTTCTGGTTCCTATTTAACAATCTTCCTAAAATTAAATTCCTATGAAAAACTGTACAATATGTACTAAATCTAATAATTATATTTTAAACTTCAACGTCAAAGAGTGTGCTTCATTATATTTTTCATTTGTTGCATGGCCCGTGTGATGGCACCAAGCCTGACTAAATGTGGTGGTGAAAAGGTGGTCGGCCAAGTGTATCCCAATTTAGGGATTGATGGAGCTTGATGGAGTGTTGTAGCCACAACTACATCCACATCCATGCACTCATACTGGCCAGGGCAAAAGTGGGGAGGGCAGGAAAAAAATGCCCCTTCACTACACCATTTCCCAGGCTGGTGCAGCAACGAGGCCTGGACTGGGTCCATTGCCATCATATGATAACAGCAAGGCCGGTTCAGGATTCAGCTGATCCTGTGCCAGCCCAGCCCTGCCCCTCCCCATTTCATGGGTTTCCAGCTGGGACTGCCAATGGTAGCTTTTGCCCACCTGCTGTTTGGGTAGGTGCTTTGGGACACTCCCACTAGTGGAGGTGCACCACTGACAGCAGAGCTACCTTGCTGGTAATTGTAAATTACCTGTCTTAGACATTATGTTATTTCTATGCTGCCTTTTGGCCAAAAAGGCTCTCAAGGCGGCTCACAAAGAATACACAGAAATACAAAAAACAAGTAAGAAAAGAACAATACAATTTACAAAAATTTAAGACAACAAAATCATAACATTTTTAAACAGCAACAACAACAAAAATCCAAATATTCATCTTCCTGGTAAAGGCAGTTCCCAGAAAGATGTCAAAAAGAGCAGGGATGAAGAGGCAAAGCAGGTGGGAGAAGCTTGCCTCTTCATGGTTCCCACAGAGTCTCACCCTGCAGCAATACCTTAAACATTGGTTCTTCCTTATAAGGGTCCAGGCAGAAGGATGGGGCAAGGCAGGTGAAATGCTTGCCCCTTGATGGTCCCAACACAGTCTCACCCCTGCAGCACTCCGATGAAGAGAGACTGACTACTCTGACTAGTTGAAAAATTCACTCTAAATCATTATTCGAAGAACACCACTTACAATACTCCCAAAGAAGTATTTGGCCATCATTAATGTAACATAAGCAAGCTTAGGCAAATCTCAGGCTCATGTATTTCCTCCTCCTTTTCCAGTGCAGCTCTGAGGAATTCAGCAGTTTTCATTTTTACTTACTCACAGTTTAGCATTTCATCCAGACCCTAAACATCATAACCCATGGTTTGAAATTGGCTTGTTTTAAGCAAACCATAGTCCAGTCCAGATGACATGAAAGCAAAAGTTTCTGAGCTTTTCTTCCTGGATTCACATCACACTAAACAAAATCATTATACGCTCTTTTTACACAAGGCTTATGGCAGGCAGAATGTGAATTCAGGTATCCAGCAGTAGTTGGCGAGGCTATGCAGGGAGGGTGATCTTGTGTGCCTTGCTTCCTAATGCCAAGCATTACTGCCACTTACAGAGAGGGAAAGACACAAGCAGTGTTATGTGGGATGTTGGTGGAGCCAATCCAACACTCCTACCACCACACCTGCCCAGAGCTCCCCACACCTCCCCTCCCTCTATGTAAGCAGCAGCAATATTTGGCTTTGGGAAGCCAGGCACACAATGCCACCCTGTCTATGCCACCCTCCCGAACACTGCTGCAGGTACCTATGGTTTGAATTAAGACCAATGAGGATTCTACAGTGTGTGGTTGTTTGTTTCTACAAATGAGAGAAAACAAATTATCTAAGAAGGAAGTCTGAAAATCTGGCTTTGAACCTCACTGCGGTCTGCCTCCCCAAAACTTGGATTGTAAAGGATAAAACTATGCTGAATTTTCCATGCAGATTTTAATATTCAACTTCAGATCAGCAAAGGGACCCATGAAACACTCATCATCTTCCATTTACAGCTGTCCTGAAGGCAGATGTCTCACTAGATTATTGACCCCTGATAAAGTTGGATTTGATATCTGATCCATATCTACACTGATTCCCATCTAATCTCTGCATTACGTCTATAAATGTCATCTATTTAATAATCTGCATGAGTAGCCAAAGTGAAGCTACATTTCAAATTTCATAAGCATCACAGCTTTGCATTCAGAATGAAAAGTAGATTATTTGTCTTTGAGTAAACAGTCAGTGAAGCTTGCCAAATATCTGTTCTCTCATGGATTCTTCTACAGCATGCCTGGGTTTGTTAAGTAACAATGGGATTTACCCTCAGCACGTGTGTATGGGACTGCAATTCTAGTGATTCAAAATTCAAAAGGATTACAGAACACAGTTCTTTACTCATTTATTCTTCTAAAAATCCTTTACTGTTCCTGGTGATGATGGTGCTGTTCATTTGGCTATTAATAATTAATATTTAACACAGCTGTGTTGGCTCAGGGTTGATGTAGTCTACATCTGATGGGTACCTGGTTGGTGGAACCTAGCCTAACAGGGCAGAAGTACACTGCAGCGAAGAAAATAAAAGACCTGGTTTTGAAAGGCCTTGACAGCAAAAAGGACAGCTCTGAGACACAATGAAACAGAGATGCCTGTCATGTTGAAGGACTACCACAGGAAAGCATTTCCACCAAGATTTAAAGTGGACAACATATACTCAAGTGCAAAAAAGAAATGAAGAATTTTAGTTATTGTAGTCTCCTCTTCTAAAGCTTCTGTGCCCAGGTACAAGACAATTGGCTGAGCTCTTGGAGGCGTAGTTTTATAGAAGCATTGGGCTGGATCCAAAGATTCTGTTCCTCTGATGGGAGAAATCTTCCTGTCATGGAAGACAACTTTCTATTGAAGAAAGGGAACCTTCAGATCCAATCCATTGTATTCAGTTAATCTGTGGACATTTGTGTGGGTACATCACAATCTCATTCACAGAAATTCCCTTAACATCTGAATCTCTTCAGGTTACTAAGGAAAAAGTATTTTTATTATGGCAAACAGGATCTATATTTCATTTTATTACATATCTTGTATTACATAGAAAATAATTCTCACTTTTTATATTCATTTATGTGTGAAGAAAGAAAAAAAAGGGAAAAAAGCCTAGCAAAGTCATTAACATGGTATGTTTCTCCCTCTCCCTCCAGTTTAGTAAAATCATGATCTCACAGTGATGATGTGAAATAGGAAATGTGTCATATTGAGCGCTGCCCATCCCCTAAATAAAGCAGATGTAAAAATGTGACTTCTCTATAGAGTGTCTGTTCTTTCAGTGCCAGCTTTCCAGGCATACTTGCTGGGCTCTTCCTGTTCTGTAGCTTTGCTTCAAGTTCACACATCAAAGGAGAATATCAAAACCCACGGGCTGTTATGGAACTTTAAGAATTGCCTGATTCCTAGACTGGGCATATGCTGCACTATCAAGTTAATGCAAATACCATTGCTATTGCCTACTTCCTTACCTCCCCCACCACTCTAATATCTCCCTCAGCAGAGCTACCATTACATAAAGCATAATTGTTAGGCCCAGTGACCTTCAACAGACCCTTTATAGTCTGCCTACAAAAAGCTCAATGCAGAGAAAAAACAAAGAAGTCTGAAATCCAGATCCAGCATACATGCATACAACAGACTGTAACAAGTGGCAGGCAAAAATTGGCAGTGGTTAAGGCTTGCCGCTGAGGTTGAAATAAGACATGGACACAGCAAGCTGGGTTGAACAAAGGGCTACTTTATTAAACTATAACAAAACCCCTTAAACTAACCTGCAGAGGGGAAACATAGGTGCAGGAACTGTCTATACGCAAGAAGTTGCAGTATAGGTCTTGGGCGACCAGTCCCTGATGGGGCATGGGCAAGCCATTCTGCTTACCCCTTACCCCGCCACACCATGTAGGTGAGCAGGGGGGGCCCTCCCACACCGCCACCGCCCCAGAGCCCTACAACTCCGGGTGGATGAGGTAAGTTGGCCCCAAAAGCAGCCCATATCCTGCCCTCAGGCCACAAAGCCCTGATAGACAGGCCTCCAGAGCCACCAATCACCTCCAAAGGTGCCTAAGGTGGCCACCTAGCTGTCCTTAACTACTTCCCTTCCCACACCTTGCCACACAAGTGACCAGACAGCCTAAACCACTCACAGAATTAAAATTAAGCTTGTTGAATTAGCCAAACTAGCCAAAACAACCTATTAACCGCGACACTCCCAAACCCAATTCCATCCCACCACCACAGTAAACCTGCCCGCCAACCAGGGTGGGCAGGATAAAAATTCCTACTTGGCCCCAAAGCAACCCAGACCGCACCATAGCAATAGGAGGATGGAGTGGGCATCGTGCGCCAAGAGGAGGACTAAGGGGGCGGCGTGGGCTTAAATATGCCCTGACACCCCCCCACCCCCCCACACACTTCATGTGCCATACATGACTGCTGCCCTCACCGGCAGTGGCGACCAAGGCTCTGCCCCCTGGCTGCAACTGTGCCCCATCCACCCAGGCTGCACTTGGGCGAGCAGAGTGGGACTTGCGGCTGAGGTCGAAATAAGACATGGACACAGCAAGCTGGGTTGAACAAAGGGCCACTTTATTAAACTATAACAAAACCTCTTAAACTAACCTGCAGAGGGGAAATCTAGGTGCAGGAATTTTCTATACACAAGCAGTTGCAATACAGATCTCAGGCGAAGGGCAAGCCATTCTGCTTACACCTTACCCCTGCCACACCATGTGGGTGAGCAGAGGGGCCTTCCCACGTCACCACCCCTCAGGGCCCTACAACTCCAGGTGAATGAGGTAAGTTGGCCCCAAAAGCAGCCCATATCCTGCCCTCGGGCCCTAAAGCTCTGACAGACAGGCTTCCGGAGCCACCAATTACCTTCAAAGGTGCCTAAGGTGGCCACCTAGTTGTCATTACCTCATTCAAGGCCTTAGTCAGATCAATAAACGCCATATACAGAGGTCGGTTTTGCTCCCTGCATTTTTCTTGAAGCTGTTGTGCAGTGAAGATCATGTCCACTGTCCCCCTGGAAGGGCGGAAACCATTTTGGGATTCGGGGAGGATGTCTTCTGAGATAGGTAGGAGGCGATTAGCAAGGATCCTTGCAAGGATTTTACCTGCGGTAGCTAGAAAAGAGATGCCTCGGTAGTTCCCACAATCTGTTCTATCACCCTTCTTGAAAAGAGTGATAATTATGACATCCCTAAAGTCTTCTGGGAGCTCCTCCCTCATCCACATTTTTTCGATGAGCTTATGAAGTTGTTGTGTAAGTTCAGGCCCACCTTCTTTAAAAACTTCAGCAGGAATCCCATCTGGTCCACTAGCTTTGTTATTCTTCATTTGATTAATGGTTTTACTGACTTCATCCAAATTAGGGGATACTGCAAGCTCATCTCTAATTTGTTGTGGGATTTGCGAGAAGACCTCACCAGCCACGATAGAGTTACAATTAAGGAGGTCATGGTAATGCTCTTTCCAACGCAGTGCAATAGACTCTTTCTCCTTTAGAAGTTTGGTACCATCTGTTGAACGTAAGGGATTTGTACCATAATTTGTTGGTCTGTAGATGGCCTTTGTGGCATTAAAAAAGCCCCGTGCATCATGAGCATCTGCAAAATGCTGGATTTCTTGAGCTTTCTTTATCCACCAGGCGTTCTTAAGTTCTCTAGTTCTTCTTTGCACCTCAGCCTTTGCACTGGTATAGATTTTTTTCTTAGCAGCACAGTTAATGTCTTTTTGCCATATCTGGAAGGCTTTCCTTTTCTTGTCAATGATATGTTCAATCCCACTATCATTCTCATCAAACCAGTCCTGATGTTTCTTAGTTTGGTATCCAATAGTTTGTTCACATGCTGCAATAATGGAAGTCTTCAGTTTAATCCAGTGTTCCTCAACGTTTTCAGGGAGTTCCGTCGGTAAATGTTTCTTGAGAGTTGTTTGAAAGCAGGCTCACTTAATAGGATCTTGAAGGGCATGGATGTTCATTTTACGCCTTGGTTTTCTTCCTTGGAGCCTACGTTGAGGAACAATATTAATGGCCATAGTGGATTGAATTAATCAGTGATCTGTCCAGCAGTCATCGACACTTGTCATGGCACTAGTGAGGAGTACATCACGACAATCTCTGGCACAGACAATTACATAATCCAGGAGATGCCAGTGCTTTGACTGAGGGTGCTTCCATGATGTTTTAAATTTATCTTTCTGGCAAAACAGTATGTTTGTAATAACAAGATTATGCTCTGCACATTTAGTCAGAAGTAGAATTCCATTCAGGTTGCTATTGCCAACTCCTTCTTTCCCAATGGTTTCTGGCCATAAATCAAAATCACGCCCAACTCTTGCATTGAAATTGCCCAGGAGGGTAATTTTATCCTCCTTAGGTATCTCTGATGATGTCCAGCTGGGTATAAAAATTTTCCTTGATGTCTTCATCAGCATCTAATGTTGGTGCATAAGCACTTACAATAGTTGCCTGCTGGTTTTTGTTGAGTTTTAATTGTAGAGTTGAGAGTCGTTCATTAATGCCAATAGGAACTTCTGACAAGAGCTTCACAAGATCATTTTTAATAGCAAAGCCTACTCCATGTATTCGTTGTTCTTGTTCAGGCAGTCCTTTCCAGAAGAAGGTGTAACCTCCTTTTTCTTCCTTCAATTATTCCTCTCCTGCTCTTTGAGTTTCTTGGAGTGCTGCTATGTCAATATTAAAACGTCTCAAATCCCTCGTGATGATGGCAGTCCTGCGTTCAGGACGTTCACTATCTGTATTGTCCAGCAATGTCCGTATATTCCATGTTCCAAAATTGAATTGTCTTTTGCGACCGCTAAGTGGTGACCCCACTGGACGCGGTGATCCAGTCAGGGAGAGAGACGAGGCAGACTATGTTTAGGGTACCTTTTCTAGCCGTCTCCCCATATGGGGTGAGCAAAGTGGATCCTGAATAGGATTGCTCAGTAGTGGATATAGCTGCCAAACTACTCAACTGCCTCAGTCCTTGAGCCAGGACCACTGAGTCTGTATCCATGCCCATGTGCCCGTCCATGACTAGGGGCTTCCAGATTTCACAGTCCTGCCCTCGTTCCCATTCGCCGTTCGGCTTTTGTTTGTTTTGTTTTGTTTGGAAGATGCCTGTGCGTGAATTTGTTTTATGTGGGAAGATCAGTGCACAACGATCAACACACAATCTTGATAGAAAAGGGATTTGATCCAATGGCATGGATACCATGACGATTGGAAGTCTTATCCGCCTTCACAGCAGTTGTAACATACACATTGTTATCCTGTGCCTGTTCTGCCAATGAGGACATTCTTGGATCATTATTTCTCTGGTTCCTCTCCCTTGACCTTACCACCATGGGTAACCCTGCTGGGAGTACATGACTCCCGATGGCATCGCTCATAGGATTCATTGGAACACACAAGCCCACTCACCACTATAAGGTGACGATCCAGTGAGGGGTGTCCTTACCTACTTCCCTTTCCACACGTTGCCACCACAAAAGGGGACAAATCTCTATTTAGTCCCCCTTCACCCCACTGCTGAGAATCGCATCTCGCAGACACCTCTGCAGGTCATCTAGAAAGATGTTGTTCCCTGCATCTGTCAGGTGTGCTGCATGGGGGGCGGGGCATCAGAGCTTATTTAAGCCCACACCGCCCCCTTAAACCTCCTCTTGGCGCTTACCAAGCTAGCACTTCAGGGCATGGGAGTGGGCCTCACAGGGTTCAGGACCCACTCTTTTATGATTGGAGCTGCCTCCACGGCAGCAGGTCTTGGGTTTTCACAGGTGCGGCTACAGGTTATTGGAAGGTGGAAATCTGGTGCATATAAGAGATATATTCCCCCCTTTGGTAAGCCTGGAGGTCCAAGGGCCTGTTTGCAACTATTTCGTTTTTGGAAGGTTGCTGGACAGGGATGGAGCAGATGTACAGCCATAGTATGATCTTCTGGGCAGGCTGTAGGGCCACGAAGTCACATTTTGGTTCATAGCAGGGCCTCAGTCAGTGAGCCACGGTGCAATGGCTGGGCCAGTGGGAGATGCACTGGGATGGGCTCTTACCCATGTTATTCCAGCAAGGTTTGGTGCTGATGGTTCTGCAGGTTGTGGTCATGGACTATGAAAGACCAACCCAAATTGTGTTTGCATTTTGACAAATTTGTAGGGCAGTACAGTATCTCAGAGAGGAGGTCAGGTCTCCTGCTCCCCTGGTGCATTCACTATAGCTGCCCAATTTCCCTGCTTTTTAAAGTTTGATAGAAATATCTGTGGGCTATAGGTACCTTCTTAAACCGCAAGGTTTTTTGCCTATTAGTGAATTTCTCTGCTTTTTAATCCGGGAGGTAAGAAATGGGATCCTGTGCAAGTTTGCTGAGAATGGATTGATCATTTGCATGCTTACTGAGTTCAGTGGGATTTACTCCCCTGCAATCATGCTTAGGATAGGTGAAACTGACCACAAAGGATGGGAAGGGGGGAAGGAGGAGGGGGAGGAAGGGCAGGGGGGAGGAGGGGGAGGGGAGCAGGCAGCAGGGGGAGGGGAGGAGAAGGACAGGTTTGATCGTTTGCATGTGTATTGAGTTCAGTGGGATTTACTCCCGTGCAATCATACTTAGGATAGGTTAAACTGACCATGGAGAGGGAGGCCTAGAGCGGGCAGGGGAGGACGAAGAAGAAAGAGGGGAAAAGGAAGGGAGAGGAGAGAGGAAGGAAGGGAAAACCAGGTCTGATCATTTGCATGCTTATTGAGTTCAATGGGATTTACTCCTATGCAATCATGGTTAGGATAGGTAAAACTGACCATGGAGGGGGAGAGGGAGGGGAAGGGAAAATAGCGGATTGAAGGGGGGCAAAGGAAGGGGGAGAGGAGGGCAGGTTTGATCATTTGCATGCTTATAAAGTTCAGTGGTATTTACTCCCGTGCAATCATGCTTAAGATAGGTAAAACTGACCATGGGGAGGAGGAAGGGGAGGGAGGGGAGGAGGGAGGGGAGGGAGAGGAGGGGAAAGGAGGGGATTGGTAAGGGATGGGATGGGGAGGGAGGGGCAAAGGAAGGAGGGAAGGGGCAAGAGGGAGGGGATAGGAGGGAGGAGAAAGGAGGGTGGGTTTGATCATTTGCATACTTTTTGAGTTCAGTGGGATTTATTTCTGTGCAATCATGTTTGAAAATAGAAATGGACTGCCATCAAGTCGATCCCGACTTATGGCGACCCTATGAATAGGGTTTTCTTTTTTTTTTTTTTCAATAATTTTTATTCAGATTTTCATAAAACATACAAGACAAAATCATAAAACATTCAAAGACAAAAAACATAATCAAAAATAGTTAAACAAAAAGAAAAAAAGAAAAAAAAAACAAAAATAAAAAATAAAGAGTAAAATATTGACTTCCCATTTGTCAAAGATCAAATCAGTTATAAGTCTATAATATATAACAATCCTGTCTCTTAAGTCATATTATAAAATCACTTTCCTCCAGTAGTTATCTTACTTAATCATCAAATCTCATAAACATTACTTTATTCTTTCCACAAAAAGTCAAAGAGAGGTTTCAATTCTTTAAGAAATATATCTATCAATTTTTTTTTCCAGATAAGCATATCGATTAATCCATCTCATTACTAATTATGATAATCTTATTGTCATAACCATAGTCAAAATAAACATTTCAATTAATCCATCACATCAGAATCTGTTAGGTTCAGTAATTTCAGTAGCCATTGTTCTATTATCTCTAGTAATTCCATTTTCCATCTTCCATCTTCAGTAGTCTTGTTAAGTCCAGTAATTTCAATATCCAATCTTCCATTATCAGTATTCCATAATAATCTTGCTGTCAAAGCCATAGTCATATAGTAAGAGTCTGATGGGAATTACCTCTATCCCAAATATTTTCTTGCCATCCCTATGAATAGGGTTTTCATGGTAAACAGGAATTCAGAGGTGGTTTTACCATTGCCTTCCTCTGAGGCTGAGAGGCAGTGACTGACCCAAGGTCACCCAGTGAGCTTCATGGCTGTGTTGGGATTCGAACCTGGTCTCCCAGGTCATAGTCCAACACTGACCTGGGAGAGGGGCAGAGAGGGTAGGAGGAGGGGAGGAGATTGGATGGGTGGGCACTGGGCAGAAGGGAAGCCCCTTTCCTTTCCAAAGGAAAACATTGTGAACAGTATCATTGCTTTTCTGCGTTTCCCCCACCTTTTTATTCTACAGCAGGCACATGTAGTCTCCCATCCAAATTTAAACCAAAGCTGTCCCTGGCCACATCCACACCAGGCCTTTATTTCACTTTGGACAGTCATGGCTTCTCTCAAAGAATCCTGGCAAGTGTAGTTAGTGAAGGGTGCTGAGAGTTGCTAGGAGAGGCCCTGTTCCCCTCACAGACCTTCAATCAGAGTGGCTGTTAAACCACTCTGGCCACTGGAGCTCTGTCAGTGAAATGGAGTCTCCTCTCAGCACCCTTCACAAACTACACTTCCCAGGATTCTCTGGGGGAAGTCATGACGGTCTCACGTGAAATCAAAGTCTGGTGTGGGTGCGGCCCGATTAGCCAAGCCAAGCAGCTGTGAGTCTGGCTTTTAGAACACTGACTGTTGGTTCTTACTGAGCATGCCTGACACTATCATTCTGTTCAATGCAAAATTTCTTAAATTAATTAAAAATCAGCCAGGCATTTTTTTAACTTTTAAACAGCAGAAGATGAAGGTCAGCATATGGGGCAAGGTCAGTAATAGGATTACAGGTACTCTGTGAACATGGCTGATTTTTAATGAATTTCAACAGATTATGAGAACTCTGACAGGAAAAAAGTCCAAAAGGGCTCCGAGTTTTCCCCCCTCTCTTTTTAGACTTTGAACTCTCGATTCTCTCTGTTTTGTGTATTGCCATGAAAATTTAGAGGGTCATTCAGCAAGCGTTTCTGAGTTCAGAACTATAAGTTTTGTAAGGTTTTGTTTTGAAATAAGCTTATGGGAAGCATCAGAATGGCCCTGGGGGGTATTTTCCATTTAACATTGCGGAATGTGAAAAATCCATGCTGGCTATATCATACAGCCACTCTCGTGGTTCTATAATATTGTTATTTTGAAGAGCTGGGAATAAAATATGTTGTGAGTGTGGTATTTCATTTAATAGCAATAGCAACCAATCTGACCCTCCTGCTGATGTACCCACACCACCCCAACTTGCTGCTGCCCTGTCCTACCTCATTAAGCAGCAGTGACAGTGATGCTGGGAGGCCAGGTCTGTGGTAGTGCCCCTCCTTGCCAGCTGCTCCTGCCTATGAATTACACCATTTAATTCAGAGATCTTTCTCCTAAACCCAGATGTGCATAGGCTAGTTGAAAATTAGTTGAATTGTTTACCAACAAACCCAAGTGAAACTCCAGAACTCATCAAAAAAGGGGAAAAGGTAAAAATGAAACAAATGCCTTTGAACGTTATTGTGTGATTTTAATGATCTTACATTGTAATGATTTTGATTAACAAAAGTTACAGTTCAGCCTAAATTTTCATAGAATCACAGAACAGTAGAGTTGGAAAGTGCCTATAAGGCCATCAAGTCCAATCCCCTGCTTAATGCAGGAATCCAACTCTCCAGCTGCTCCTTGAATGCTTCCAGTGTTGGACAGCTCACCACCTCTCTAGGTAATTGGTTCCATTGTCACACCGCTCTAACAGTTAGGAAGTTTTTCCTGATGTGCAGTTGAAAATTAGCTTCTAACATGAACCTTGGAATGATTGAGAAGAGATCCTGGCCCTCCTGTGTGTGACAATCTTTCAAGTATTTGAAGAGTGCTATTATATCTCCCTTCAGTCGTCTCTTCTCAAGGCGAAACATGACCAGTTCTTTCAGTCTCATCTCATAGAGCTTTGTTTCCAGTCCCTTGATCATTGATTTCAATGGGTGATACTAAATACAAGCTGGATTTAATTTTGTCTGGACTGTAGTCAAAGTTAATCAAGATGTGTACCATATGAGGCAGACATTAAATCACTCAATAATATGCCCCAGCAATTTGGTATTCCTGACTCTGATCATTCAAACTACATTACTACTAAGTAAACAGCAGTGAAATGCTTAGTGTGATTATTTCTTTAACTGTCAATAGGAGAAGCTATAACATTACACAGTTGCAGTAAGAAATGGTAAAATAACAAACAAAATTTAAAGAATTTAACAGTGCAATCTTAACCCCATGAGTAGTGTTGCTGGACGGCGCTACAATTAGCCAGAGACATCTCTCTGCCACGATCCACTGAGCTCTACCAGTGTGGGCTCCACTTCTGGATGCCCCTGTTGCACCTTCTGAAGGCATGGGCATTTGAGAAGCTGCCACCTGCACTGTTGCCACTGTTAGTAGTAGTAGTAGTATCCGCCCTTCACCAGAAGGTCCCAGGGTAGGTCACAACAATATAAAATACAATATTAAAAACAGTTCAAAACAAAGTAGAATCACAACTAGACAAGTTCCATATATAATGAAGATGCCAGTCAGACCTCTGTAGGGAAGGAATTCCACAACATAGGGGCTGCCACAGAGAATGCCCTCTTCTGTACCACCCCCCAAACCTGTGAGGTGGCAGAACTACCAAGCTGCTGATCGTAACATCCTAGAGGTTCTGTAGGGAGGGAGGTAGTCTTTCAGATATTTGGGGCCCAAGTCATTTAGGGCTTTAAACACTACCATGACCACCATGAATTGGGCCTAGAAACAAACTGGCAACCAATGCAGCTGTTTACGTGAGATTTAGATAGAACCCTAGCCCATAATCTGGGTGCTGCATTTTGGACCAGTTGGAGTTTCTGAGTCGTCTTCAAGGGCATCCCCATGTGGAGTGCATTGCAATAATCCAATCTGGAAATTACAAGCATGGAGTATTGTAGCCAGTCATCTCTGTTCAAAAGGGACAGTAGCTGGAAAAAGGCACTCCTAGCCACCAAGGTCACCTGAGCCTCCAGAGACAAGGTTGGATCCAGAAGCACCCCCAAGCTGCGTACTTATTCCTTACAGGAGCACTTCTCCCCACCATCTCCCCACCTCCCACACTTAAGAATTTGGGACACATATCACTTCTGTCTTTTCAGGATTCAGCTTCAACTTATTGGGCCACATCCAGCCCATCTCCATCTCCAAACACTGATCTAACACTTCAGCCAGCTTTCCCAATTCAGATAGAACAGAGAAATAGAGCTGGGTGTCATCTGCATATTGGTGACATCAGGGGTGTAGTCATCCAGGGTCTCAAAGGGTCTTAGACCCTTTACTTTTTTGGGAGCAGGGTCCCTAAGTCCCCAACATCCTGTGAGCTGATCAGTATGAAAGGGAAATGTGTTAGTCACTGAGAAGAGTCTTCTTACATGCTTCCTTGGCCTTTCCTACTGATTGGAGCCAATCAGAGTGAAAGGAGGTAAGTTAGCCACTGAGAAGACTCTTCCAGTAGCTAACACTCTCCTCTATTATGCTTATTGGCTTCTAGGGATGTCTGTTGTTGTGGGAGATGACATTAACAAGGATCTCGTTCTCAACCCTTCAGTGCCACCCTGGGCTCCTACTGGGAGAAAGGGTGGGATATAAATCTAACAAACAAACAAAACACTGTAGCATGAAACGGCAGTGGTGGTGGCAGCAGCAGGGAAGGGGTTGTGGCTGTAGCTAACATGAAGGGACCCTGCAATTCTCAATTTGCCATTCTACTACTGCTGGGTGACACCAAATCTTCTGATGACTGTTCCCAGTGGCTTCATATAGGAATTAAATAAAAAGGAGGGCAAGACAGAACCCTGTGGGACATCATAAGACAACCCCTATGGTACCAAACAGTAACCTCTCATAACTACTTTCCGGGCTCCTCTGGGAAGGGTGGAATATAAATTTAATAAATAAATAATACAATCAGTCCTGGAAGTAGGAGCAGAACCACTCAGTAGCCAGCATAGGGACACAAAATGGAGGCAGTCAGCCACTCATGGATCCATCAGACCCAAAGCTGCTTCATCCCAAGAAGGAGGAGGAGGAGGAGAACCCCATTCTCACCTTCTGCTCTGCACAGTGTAAGCATGTGAGCAGTAGGGTTTCAGGGTGGTGGTGGGGCCAGCTCCATTTAGTATTGCACTCGAAGACTCCTACAATAGTGGAGAAATAGGCAGAACCCAAATATGCTCACTAGTCAAAACACAATCCTTAACATGATTACTCAGAAGCAAGTCTCACTATGTACAATGGCTCAAGCCCAGGAAAGTGCACATAAGATTGCAGGCTTGAACTATGTATTTATTTAGGTGATTTATTACCTACTCTTCATTAAAATAAATCCCACAACAGTGTACAAAATAAAAATATATAATACATAATAAACTAAAAACCATCTAAAAATCACAACAATCCAGTCCTCTTAACAATAATAGCAAAAATCCTCAGTCTTCTAGAGACAAAACATATGCTGGAATTATTTGCCTAGGAGTGCATGGTCAGGCCAAACAGACATAGACTGCACTCTAAGTAAGTCTACATATGAATTAGATTAGAGGTGGAAAAGATATGCAATCATCTTTCCTTGGCACCAATATATTTTAATATTATATTCTTAAATGCTTTGTTGGTCCATCTTTAACTGGTACAAGCAAACCAACTTTCAGTACTTCCTTCCAAGCTTGCTTCTAAAAATGAGTCCATGTTTTTAAGTGGACATAATATGTGCAGTTCTAACAATTCAAGGTTACTGGATTTTTCCATTTCTCTTCTCCAGCATACTCCAACTCCAGTAGATTATTGGCAAGTTATGTTAACATGATCATTGCTATGAAATTAATAGAGATGGCTGAAGGTCTGATAGCAGTAACATACCAGTGGAGTTGGCACATATTATGAGGTATAACCCCAATAACTATGGCATGGTTTATTTATATATCGCTTTTTTCACACAGGCCCCCAAAGCAGTGAACAACATTAACACATACTATAAAAGAAAATATACAATAAAAATACAATAAGTACAACAGGTCAATCAAAACAATATAATATAGCATCAGAATTTAGCCAAGAACACTAATGATCTAATAGGATTTGATTATCACTAGGTGCGGCACATCAAAGGTGGCAGAAACCTTCCACTCTATTTGTCATCTTTGCAGGGGCAAGGAAGTCATCAGAACCACCTCACTGGCGTTTATTTGTGCACAGCATGTTAGATGCTGGGTTGTTCAAAGACTGTCCCAAGTTGTCCAGCACATCCCTCATAAGCTTCAAGTGCCACCTCTGGCTCTCCTGCCCTAAATGCTTCTACACTGGCAATGGAAGAGTGCTCTCTACTGCACCTGAAGGCAGCAGGCCTTTTCCACTTCAGTGGGAAGCTGTAGCTTAGTGGTAGAGCACATGCTTTGCATGCAAAAAGCTCCTGGTTCAATTCTCAGCATCCCCAGAAAAAGACTCAAACGCTGGATAACAAAAGATTAAATCTGTGTGTGCAAACACACACACCCCAATATTCCTCGACTCAAACTCACAACCTCCCAAACCTGCTTTTGGTTAAAAAAAAACAACTACCATCAGAGGTGGCTGTATGTCATGTCTAGTCTGCACTGATGAGGAAGGAAACCCCAGCTTCAGATCTAGCTTCTGCTTCCTTGACGCTGGAGCTGGCCTTCACAGAAAGTGCAGGGAGACAAGCAGCTCTTGATTAAATTGCTTTGTAATGCAAATGAAAAACTTATGTTGACAAGAATGGTTATTTGCATCACAAATGCCGCTATTCCACATTCCCTTATACTTTTACCTTCCATGAGACATTAACATAAATAGCAGAAGAGATGCTCAAAAACTATTCAAGCCTCAAGTATGAAAACAACTCTAGGAATTGTCTTTAGAACCAAACTAGGCAA
The DNA here is from genome assembly GCF_030035675.1 of Rhineura floridana. Lineage (NCBI taxonomy): Eukaryota > Metazoa > Chordata > Lepidosauria > Squamata > Rhineuridae > Rhineura > Rhineura floridana. The sequence goes on from NC_084480.1 coordinate 239,272,159, forward strand.
GACATGAGAGATTTGTGACAGGATCTCCTGACATTTTCTTTAAGAACAGGGGGTCATATAATAGCTGGGGTCCACATAAATACCCCCCAAAATGCTATTTGTCCTGCTACGATACATACATAAAAACTCATGTTTTCCTCAGTGGGGCAAATAGCAGTTGTAAGACCAATGGAGATTGAGAAATGGTTCAGGGAGAAAGGTTAACTCTCCCACTGGTGCCATGGCCCCAATCAATATGAGGCCTCCGTGGCGCAGAGTGGTAAGCGGCGGTAACGCAGCCGAAGCTCTGCTCATGGCTGGAGTTCAATTCCTCCTGGGTCGAGGTCCACTCACCTTCCATCCATCCATGGTCGGTAAAATGAATACCCGGCATATGCTGGGGGGTAAAGAAAGGCTGGGGAAGGAACTGGCAATCCCACCCCATATATACGGTCTGCCTAGTAAACGTCGCAAGACGTCACCCTAAGAGTTGGAAACGACTCGCACTACAAGTGCAGGGACACCTTTACCTTTTATGATTGCCTTTTCGAAAACGAAATCACAGATCTTCTATGCTTCATCTAGCTTGCCCTGAGTGTCTCCTCAAAATGTTCCAGCAGCAAGTCCAAGGAGCATCTGCCCTCAGATGCCTTTTATAAGTACAACCCAGAAATAGACAGAAGCGTGGTCATGTTTTAATTGGCAACTGAAAAACTTATAGCTATATAGTTATATGAAAGTTTTGGTGTTATTAATAAAGTGGATTGTGCACTATTTTATTTCCAAAGGTACACTGTATTTGTCCTTTTTATATATTGGGAGTTTATTTTATCTGAGTAATTGCACTCATTATTTGTCCATGCTTGGACTAGTACAGGGATAGCCAATGTAGTGTCCTCTAAGTGACATTGGAGTCCACCTCCCATTGGTCCTAGCTCATATGGAAAGCTCTTTTTAGACCTTTAAACAAATACAGAGAGGTCAGGGGGTGGAGCCTCCTGCTACAATCCCCCTCCCCCCCAGCACATTTGATCTACATAAACATCTGAAAAGGGCTCTAAGCAAACCACTGAAAATTGCTCTAATTTTCTTTTGTAAGTAATGAGTGTTATATTGATCAGGATGAGACTTAGGATAAAATAGAGCTTCTTTATTTAATAATTCTTAAACAGTAAAACATCTGAGCTTGTTCTCTGCAAGACCTCACCCAGCACCACAACACTGACTAACTCACTCCCGTAAGTAAATCAGTCTAGCTCCCCCTAGAGTGTGTAATACTCTCTAAAGAAAGGTAACTCTTTGTTTGCTGTACATTTAACTTAAAGACATATTTCACTACAATGGGGAATTAATGCTGCATGTATCAAGCACAGTTCATGACACATCAGGAAACAATACACTGTCTAACAAGGCAACAAATCACCATGCAGCATTTTCTTTAAACTGTACTAAACTAATAAACTGCAATGCATCTGTTATTATATTTCTTTTGCACCATGCTAGTTAATTCTTTCTGTTGAAAGCCAATTGTTTGGTGAACTGTTGATTATTATTATTATTTGATTTATATCCCACCTTTCCTCCCAGCAGGAGCCAGGGTGGCAAACAACAGCACTAAAAACTTTAAAACATCATAAAAACAAAAATTTAAAACACATTAAAACAAAACAACTTTAAAAATGTTTCTTTAAAAAACAGCTTTCAAAACATCTAATATTAAAAACATTTTTAAAAAGAAGGTTTAAGAACATATTAAAAAGCAATTCCAACACAGATGCAGACTGGGATAGGTCTCAACTTAATGTTGGAAGTGGGGAAAGAGCAACTCCTGTTTTGTTCTTTTGTTTATGTTCCAAAAGCAGAGCTTGGAAAAGTTACTTTTTTGAACTACAACTCCCATCAGCCCAATCCAGTGGCCATGCTGGCTGGGGCTGATGGGAGTTGTAGTTCAAAAAAAGTAACTTTTCCAAGCTCTGTCCAAAAGGGAGATAGAGCTAGGGTCCTCCAGATGGATAGGCTTGTTTACCTTTACCTGTGATGCTCTGACTGATTTCCTTCTCTCGCTAGACTGTTATGTCTTTAGGGAAGCTTACCTGCCCCTCCTCCTTCTGCCCTTTCCACTCCTTCCTTCTCCAACCGTCCGGGAGAGAGGAGACATTCCTTTGTCTCTGCTCTCCTAGCATGGGGCTAACTCCCACACCTGGGCATTACACCTTCAACTTAGTTAGTTAGAAGTAGGTTTGCCTTTCTATCTACTATGTATTTCTACAAATAAACTAGCTTTTCTCATTTTACTAAGTCTCAAGTCTCAGTGATCCTGATGCAGGGTAAAAGCCTGCTTTCTTAGGTAAACGCGCACACACGCTGGCACACTCGCATTTCAACATCCGCTGTTACTCTCTGCTGCTGTTGTGGTGCTTTAAACTAAATTAAGCACACAAACACACGCAGCCAACACTTAAAAGGCTTGTTGAAAGAGAAGGTCTTCAATAGGCACCAAAAACGTAACAGAGATGGTGCCTGTCTAATATTTAAGGGGAGGGAATTCCACAGGGTAGGTGCCACCACACTAAAGGTCCATTTCCTATGTTGTGCGGAATGGACCTCCTAATAACATGGTATCTGCAGGAAGCCCTCACCTGCAGAGCACAGTGATCGACTGAGTATATAAGGGAAAAGACGGTCTTTCAGGTATCCTGGTTCCAAGCTGTCTAGGGCTTTGTACACCAAAACTAGAACCTTGAACTTGGCCCGGTAGCAAATGGGCAGCCAGTGCAATTCTTTCAGCAGTGGGGTGACATGTTGATGATAACCTGCCCCAGTGAGCAGTCTCACCGCCACACTTTGTACAGCTGCAACTTCCAGACCAACCTCAAGGGCAGCCCCACACAGAGTGAATTACAGTAATCCAGCCTGGAGGTTACGAGTGCGTGGACAACAGTGGTCAGGCTATCCTGGTCCAGAAATGGCTGTAGCTGTCTTACCAGCTGAAGCTGGTAAAAGGCACTCCTAGCCACTGAGGTCACCTGGGCCTCTAGCGACAAAGATGGATCCAGGAGCACCCCCAGACTACGAACCTGCTCTTTCAGAGGGAATACGACCCCATCCAGCCACCATGCTCCAGCTGATAGCTATCAGCTGTAGCGCAAGAACTCCCTGCACTACAGCTGATCGCGCACTACAGTTCATCAGCTGTAGCGCACGATCAGCTGTAGCACAGGGAGCTCCAGCTGACAGCGATCAGCTGTAGCATGCGAGCTCCCAGCGCTACAGCTGATCGCTGTCAGCTGGAGTGCGGCGGCTGGAATACAGTAGGGCCCCACTTTCCTGTGGTTTTCGTTTGTCAGCGGAGGCCTGGAACGTAACCTGCTGTATGAGTGGGGCCCTACTGTATATTGATGGCTAGAGTGCAAGTGACAAAAGACGTGTTGTGAAGCTGACTGGGCACGAGTAAAACAACATACCCATGCCTACTGTGTGGCGGTGAGGACAGCAAAGAAGGCTCACTCTCTGCCTCCACTGTATCCTCAAGTAGCCATCCACTGGAGCTTTTTCATACTGTCTGTTAGTATCTATTCCAGGAAATGGAGTTTTAGACCCTTTGGAAATCCACTGTGAATGGTCTGCAAGGCACTTCTAGGGTAACACTGCTCACCTCCGTAGCAATCTTGATAACCTATTCACATTTACTGTAGTCTCCAACAAGGTGCCCAGTGCAACGTCTGCTGTGACTTCTTGGGATCAGTTTCAGTTGATGCAGCTTGATGACATGGATGAGGTGCTTGCGATGATGCAGCCAGCAGCATTTCCTCTTGACCCTTGCCCTTCTTGGCTTATTAAAGCTTGCCGAGGGAGTATGACTGAATGGATCCAGGGTATGGTCAGCATGTCTTTGCAGGAGGGAGTGATCTCAGCTGCCCTGAAAAAGGCTGTGATCTGACCACCCCTGAAAAAACACACCCTGGACCCACTGGTTTGTGACAACTACTGCCTGGTTGCAAATACCCCCTTTTTAGGAAAGATGATTGAGAGGGTTGTGGCAAAGCAACTGCAAGTACTCTTGGATGAAATAGATTATCTTGACCCATTCTAGTCTGGGTTCAGGCCTGGTTATGGGACTGAATCTGCTTTGGTCACCCTGCTGGATGACCTTTATCAGGAGAAGTGCAACCCTGTTGTTCATACTTGAACTCTCAGCAGCTTTTGATACCATTGACCATGGTATCCTTTTGGTTCTGATCTTATTTCCAGGGTTGGTGTTAGAGAATAGCATTGAGTTACTGTTTTTTGGCCCCCTGGCAGTTGTGCTGTGGGGTGCTGCAGGGTACCATCTTGTCCCCAATGCTGTTTAACATCTATAAGAAGTCATTGGGAGCAGGCATGAGGAGATTAGGGGCAAAGTGGCATTAGCATGCTGATGATACCCAGGTGTATATATCTGCAACATCCAAATCAGAAGAGGCTGTGCAAGCCCTAGACTGCTGCCTAGACGCAGTGGTGGGCTGGATGAGGGCCAATAAACTGTCTGTGAATCCTAGCAAGACGGAGATGCTGTGGGTAGGTGGTTGCCAAATCCAGGTAATTGGTCAATTGCCTGGTTTGGATGGGGTCATACTTCCTCTGAAAGATCAAGTTCATAATCTGGGAGTGCTCCTGGATCTAGCTGTGTCACTAGAGGACCAGGCGACCTCAGTGGCTAGGAGTGCCTTTTACCAGCTTCAGCTGGTAAGACAACTGCAGCCATTTCTGGACAAGGATAACCTGACCACTGTTGTCTATGCACTAGTAACGTCCAGGTTGGATTACCGTAAGGTGCTCTATCTGGGGTTATCCTTGAGGCTGGTCAAGAAGCTGCAGCTGTGCAAAATGCAGCAGTGTGAATGTTTAGGCCTGTCACCAGCAGACAGCCAGGTTGAACCCTGACACGGGACATAAGTGGGGCAGGCGGGCCTATTTAAGCCTCACACTGCCTGCATTGGGTGGGGATGTTGAGGGATATGACACTGTGGGCCTGGGGCAGGCTGGTGCCAGCCTTGTGACTATTTACTGGGGCAGGATATTGTCAACATGTTACACTGCTGAAAGAATTGCACTGGCTGTCCATTAGCTGCATGCTAAGTTCAAAGTGCTGGTTTTGGTATATAAAGCCTTATACAGCTAGGGATTCGTCTTACCCCTTATAAACCCTGTTGATCACTGTGATGTGCAGTTGACGGCCTCCTGCAGATACCATTTAATCTGGAGGTCTGTTCTGCACAACATAGGAAACGGACCTGTAGTGTTGTGGCACCTATGCTCTGGAATTCCCTCCCCTTAAATATTAGACTGGCACCATCTCTGTTATCTTTTCGGAGCCTACTGAAGACCTTGCTCTTTCAACAAGCCTTTTAAGTAACTCCACAGTCTGCATCTGTGTTGGAATTATTTTTAGGAATGAAAAACAAAAATTTTAAATATTTATTTTTCATGATGTTTTAAAGATGTTATTAGTGTTTTTGTTTGCCTGGGAGAAGGGGCGGAATATAAATTTAATAAACAAATAATTATAGACCCAACTACAGGTCACTGATTCGGAAGTCTTGCCTTCTAACTACAATTCCAACATGTCACACGATTACTATGGTTCAGCTGTTACTTAATTGTGGGATAAACACCCCAAGGAGATGATATATATAGTTTTGTCATTCTTCTAGATGGATACCTCCTTTTTTATCAGGACAATACTAATTTTCACCCATTCATTCCATTTAAGATCTTCCACTACTAACACCACCAGCCATGGTTTATTTTACTGTGCAGCTAGAGTAACTGTATTTTGTGTAGTGTCAAAAAACGTGCACTGTGAAATAAATCTTTGTGCAGGTGGGCATATGAGATTTAAATAAGGAGCTAAGTTGTTTCTTAAAAAGAAAGATGAGAAAAATATAAAAAGAAATAGGAAATGAAGGGGAATGCTATTTTCTTTCAGTCTTCATAGCATATAGTTCAAAATATAACTCAGCAGCTACAGTTCTCCTCAGCCCTGAAGAGACTTCTTCCTGCTCTGCACTTCAGCAGAATGACGCCCTGGTACCATAGTTATTACTCTCTTTTTCAGCAGGCAAACTGACAAATCACAACCACAAGGCCTCCATCTTTTCTTCTAGTTCTTTATTAGGGTTACCAGATCAGAAGCATCCCACACCCTGAGATTTCAGGGGCAGGCCCTAGTGATGTCATTAAGCATGATACATTAAGCATCAACCGCAGTTGCTTGGAACATATGTGACGCCCTTCCCTGGCTCTCCCTGTCAGGTTACTGCCTGTCTTTAGGCACCACCAGGGACTCCACCAGTCCGGACTGTCCTTTTTTATGGTTTCTCTACCCGCTCTAGCACAGATCTCAACAGATCCCCCTGCTAGGCAGCACCACCAGTCACGTCCTATAACCAGTAGTCCCAGAGACTCGGCCTGAGTCTCCCTCAATTAGGTTACCTCTGTGACTGCGTGCTTAAGCTGTCCCAATCCCTTTGATTTACTCAGACTGCTTGTGGTGTTATTCTTCCCTTCCCCGCTGCCACCATTTGTTATCCTTCAGCCTTGGTATTTACCTTACCCTCCCTTCTGGTCTGTGAAACCCCAGCCAAGGATCAGGCCTTTGGTAAACCAAAAGTATTTATTGAATAACAAAGATAACAAGATTTCTTTAAAAGGCACTTAAGCATATGGTTACATCTATTCCTGAGGTACTGGTCTTAGTATTAATCCGAACTCCACCCTCTCCTCACATCCACCAACTCTCCACACAATCTCCTCTTAAAACCCACCAAAACAACCCACTAACATTCACCACCACACAGATTCCACTGTCATTCTTCCTTTTATACTGTCAGCCATTTTAAACATTCAGCCAATCATCCAACATTCTACTGCCGATTCACTCCCCCTTCCTCTTTCATTCTACTTACCATGTATCTCCTATACAAACAGCACTTACCCTATTTACACTAATACAGGAACATCACATTCCCCCCCCCTTAAAACAACGGCAGAGTATTATTCCTGTTCCAGGATTTATACGTCGCGTTAACAATATAACAAGTCTCTATGGGGAAAATGTCTTTCTTTGTTCCTCCGTCTGGTCACGTCACTGCAGTCCCAGCCACTTGCCTGGAAAGTCCATCGGCCAGTACATTGTCTTTGCCTTTTATGAACTGGAAGTCCACTTGATAGTCTTCTAGGGCCCAGGACCACCTCTGCAGCATAGTGTTATGGTTTTTCATAGTCTGCAACCATAACAAGGCCCGATGATCCGTTGTTACCGTGAATCTTCTTCCCCACACGTATGGGCGCAACTTGTTCAGTCCCCACACAACCGCTAGGCACTCCTTTTGGACCGACGAATAGTTTTTCTCCCTCGGCGTCAGCTTGCGACTCAGATACGCCACTGGATGTCTGGTGCCTTCTCTCTCCTGCAGCAAGACGACTCCCAGCGCGAGGTCTGACGCATCTGTAGCCACGATGAATGGTTGCTCATAGTCTGGTGCTATTAATATGGGTCCTTGGCACAAGGCTTGCTTCAGCAGATCAAAAGCCTTCTGACATTCATCCGTCCATACCACACGCTCAGAACACTTTTTCTTTGTCAATTCATGCAAGGGGATAGGCCACGATTGCACTGCCTCTACCTTGCTCCATAAGGGGGTGACTTTCCCACTCCCCACCCCATGTCCTACACAGATTACTTCACTCACAACTTTCCCATTCACACAGCACGGTACAGATCTGACTGGGGCATGCTCTCCAGTATCAATGGAATGTCTGGCTATACTGGTTCGGCCAGGTTTATTACTAAAGAGATTCCCATAGTTTTTCAAAACTCTCAGAATCTCTTCTTTTACTTCCTCCTTCACCTCTTCTGACCATTCCACTTGATCTACCCCTCCTTTGTCTTTGCTTTCCTGTACCAAATCCGGAAGTTCAGGCCCACTTCCCTCAGGGAATAAGGTAACTTGCAACACCTGTGCATCCCTGGTATGGTAAGGCTTTAACATATTTACATGAACCACTTTGCTTTTGTTTAATTGGTCTGTGGTGATTACATACGTCACTGTGTCAAGCCTTTCTCTGATGGTATATGGTCCTTCCCAGTTAGCCTGTAATTTGTCATGTTTCCTGGGTATGAACGCCATAACCATATCTCCCACATCATACACACGTTCCCTGGCTGTTCTGTCATACCAGTAACTTTGCTTCTGCTGTGCTTGACTCAAATTCTTTTTCACCACCTCCATCATTGATGTTAATTTATTGCGGAATTCCAATACAAAATCTACTACAGATGTTTTGTACTCTCCCAGGGTTCCTTCCCATGAATTTTTTAATAGTTCCAAAGGTCCCCTCACTTTTCTAGTGAACATCAGTTCAAAGGGTGAGAAGCCTGTTGACTCCTGAGGGACTTCTCTGTATGCAAATAAGAAGCATCCCAAACGTTCATCCCAGTCTTGTGCGTGATCTTGAACATAGCTTCTTATCATTCCCTTCAAAATGCCATTGAATCTCTCTGTTAGCCCATTAGTGGCAGGATGGTAAGTAGTGGTCTTTAGATGTTTTAGACCACAACATTTCCACATACATTGCATCACTTCTCCCATGAATACATTGCCTTGATCCGTCAGCACTTCATGAGGGAAACCCAGCCTCATAAAGATTTTTAATAAAGCCTCTGCCACTACAGGGGCTTCTACAGATCTTAGTGCTTCTGCGTCTGGGTACCTGGTGGCAAAATCCACCAACACCACTAGATATTTCTTGCCATGCCTTGTGGGTTTGGAAAAAAGGGCCCACCAAATCTATTCCCACTCTATAAAAGGGTTGTCCAATTATAGGAAGGGGCTTTAAGGGTGCCTTAGTCTTTACTCCACTTTTTCCCACCTTTTGGCATATACCACAAGATAGACAATGTTGTTTTACATCTTTGGAGATGTTTGACCAATAATAGTGTGCAGCCAATCTCCTCTTGGTCTTTTTTATTCCCAGATGTCCTGCACATGGGACATCGTGGGCTACCTCTAGCAATCTGGTTCTGTATTTGCTAGGTACTATCAATTGCTTCACTGGTTCACATTCATCCTTTCTCTCAGCAGGCATCCACAGTCTATATAAAATCCCATTTTCACACACAACTTGATTCCTCAGTTTGTCAGTGAAAGGAATCTGTTGGGTCAGGGCTTGTTCCTTTATTTGATTCAAACTGGTATCGTTATTCAGTTCTTCTCTGAAATGCTCTGTCTCTTCCCCAGAGACAAGTTGATACAGTTTGTCTCCTTCAGCAGGCCTGCCAAGGGTTGCTATGGTGACCTGAGGCTGGTTAACAGATTCCACCCTGTTTGTTTCAGCCCCCCTTAACATGGCTTCTGTTTCTCTGCCAAGTTGCTGTCTGGTCACCACATATATTCTCCCTTGTGCCCCCATAACATCTCTTCCCAGTATCACTGGTTCTTGTTGTTGGGCATTAATGCCTACTTTATATCTGCCCTCTCGGCCTCTCCACGCCATTTTCACCAGGGCCACAGGCAAGCTTTCTGGTTGACCCCTCACTCCTTGGATAGTCACTGTTTCCTGAGGTAATATTTCCTCAGATTTTATTAAATCTGGCCTCAGTAATGTCTGAGCGGCACCAGTGTCAAGCAATGCCCAATAATTTGCCCCTTGTACACCCACTTCCTCTCTCAGACTTGAATCAAGGTCTGTTACTTCTGTCCAGTTTATCTGGCAGAACTGAACCTTTTTTGTGGTTAAATCTTTTGGTTCTATTTTTACTGCCCTTGCCTGAGCAGGATTACTAATGGGGTTGGCAACCTCACATTGAAAATGTAGGTGCCCCGGTCTACCACATTTGTAGCATAATTTCTCCTCACTTTTAGGGTACACAGATCCACTCTGGGGTGTCCTGTGCCCTTCAGATTTTACTGGAGGACTCACTCGCTGTGGCACCACATCCTTTCTGCCACCATTATATGGTCTGGGTTTAAACTCTCTTGATGTTTTCCCCACCCAGCCAGTTCTGTTGGAGGCAAAGTGATCCGCCATCTCTGCGGCCTCCTGCACCGATGTAGGGGAACAGTCTTTGACCAGGAGCCTTATTTCTGGTGGTAACTGATGGTATAATTGATCCAGTATCATGAGGCTTTTCACCTCTTCCACTGACTGAGCTTTGGCACTACTCATCCACTTCCCAAATATATCCATCAGCTTTGCTCCCAGTTCAACAAAAGACCTCCCTGCTTGGATCTGACAGTTTCGGAATAATTTTCTAAAGTAGTCAGGTCCCAGTCTGAACCTTTTGTATACTGCCTCTTTAAACTCAGCATAGGTGACGGGCCTGTCTGAGGGGAAATATTGGTATACCTCTGCCAATTCCCCTTTGATCAGGTTTGATAAATACTGCATGTATTTATCTTCAGGTAGCCCCCACAACTGAGCTGCCTTTTCAAAGGTTGTGAGATAAATTTGAGGATCTTGACCAGGCTCATACACAGCAAAGTCCTTTGGAGTAATTTTTATTTTTGCTCCATCTCTGTCTTTCCTTGTCTCCTCAGACTGAAATTTCTCTCTATCCAATTTTAATATTTCCCCTTGTATCTCGGCATCCACTCTCATTCTCTCAGTTTCCATCCTCAATCTCTCAGTTTCCATCTTCAACTTCTCAGTTTCTAACTCTCGCTGTTTATCTTTCCCATCAGCTTCCATCCTCAATCTCTCAGTTTCCAACTCCCTCTGTTTTTCCTTCTCTGCACCTTCCATCCTCAATCTCTCAGTTTCCAACTCATGCTCCCATCTTAACTTCTCTCTCAAGTACTCTATATAAGCGGGATTGCTTGAGTATCCTTCTGGGGTCTCTTCCCTGACAGGTTGTTTTTGCTGGGCAGTTGCAAATCCTATAAGTGCTACCCTCAATTCATCTACCCCTTTACCCTCGTGAGGTAAATTGAATGTTATGCACTTCTCCACCAGCTCCTCTTTTCATTTTTATATATTCAGCCATGGTGTTTGAGTTCACTCACTCTTTGCCACACACTCTTTGCCAGTCACTCTCACAAGTAATCTTGTTTTGTTATTTCTGTTTGCCACACCACTGTTAGGGATTCTCTAGTATTCGTACCACCGCTACAGCCAACACCTGTGACGTAGTCTCCTTTGTCACCACGTGTCTTTGGGACTCTCTTTGGTTTGTATCCCACTGCTACCACCACATGTGACGCCCTTCCCTGGCTCTCCCTGTCAGGTTCCTACCTGCTCGTGGTTACTGCCTGTCTCTAGGCACCACCAGGGACTCCACCAGTCCGGACTGTCCTTTTTTATGGTTTCTCTCCCCGCTCTAGCACAGATCTCAACAGATCCCCCTGCTAGGCAGCACCATCAGTCATGTCCTATAACCAGTAGTTCCAGAGACTCGGCCTGAGTCTCCCTCAATTAGGTTACCTCTGTGACTGCGTGCTTAAGCTGTCCCAATCCCTTTGATTTACTCAGACTGCTTGTGGTGTTATTCTTCCCTTCCCTGCTGCCACCATTTGTTATCCTTCAGCCTTGGTATTTACCTTACCCTCCCTTCTGGTCTGTGAAACCCCAGCCAAGGATCAGGCCTTTGGTAAACCAAAAGTATTTATTGAATAACAAAGATAACAAGATTTCTTTAAAAGGCACTTAAGCATATGGTTACATCTATTCCTGAGGTACTGGTCTTAGTATTAATCCGAACTCCACCCTCTCCTCACATCCACCAACTCTCCACACAATCTCCTCTCAAAACCCACCAAAACAACCCACTAACATTCACCACCACACAGATTCCACTGTCATTCTTCCTTTTATACTGTCAGCCATTTTAAACATTCAGCCAATCATCCAACATTCTACTGCCCATTCACTCCCCCTTCCTCTTTCATTCTACTTACCATGTATCTCCTATACAAACAGCACTTACCCTATTTACACTAATACAGGAACATCACAGCATACCACTCAAACAAACAAAAAATTTCACTGATTGGAGATTAAGACAGAAATCTTAGCTAAAAGAGGGTGTTTCTAGGTCCATCTGAAGTGATGGGATCATTCCTTTTCACCTGCTTACAGAACTTGGGTAAGGACCATTTAATCTAGCCTACTTGCTTCTGGCAAGAAGAGTTTAAGTGCTCTCAGGCCAGGCCAGTCATGAGAAGGCCATTGTAGGAACAAGGGAGCCTAGTGTTCTGGAGATGTTAGATGGGAATACTCAGGAGTACAGATGAATGCCCCTGAAGGCTGCAATTCTAAACACACTTACTAAGGCACTAAACCACATAGAACTCAATAGGACTTACTTCTGGGTAGATTTGGGGCTCATCTACATGGGAGTATTTCTTCGTAGGAAATACACTTCTTTTACCTTCACTTTTCATTTGCATCATCCGCAGTTCCTGCTCAATGGCAGCTGCCAATCACTTTTTCCCATTCACACAAGCAGGCATTCCTCTGGGGAGGATTAATCTTACTTTGTCCTTGTGGCCCCACCCTCTAATTATACATTTCCACTCCCTCCAGTTTCTAAAGTGACCAAGCATGCCAGTCTGTTCTACCAGCTGCAGTAGATTCCTTAAAGAAAACCTGAAGTGCGAATGTATGTGTTTTCCCTGCCTATGGTTGGTAGGATACAGCTGAAATACAAATCTTTGAACAGTGTTATGCTTTTGCACACAAGTTAGGGGGGGAAATAAAGGCATTGTTTGCAGCAAGAATGGAGGAGACCAACCAGAAGTTGCTCTCTCGAGAACCCCAATTCCCTCAACCAGAGCCACTTAACCGCCATGCTGTCAGACGGAAGAGGTCCGAATGAGGATGAGCTATGAGCCCCTGAATCAAGATGTCCTCCCGAGATGGAAGGCCCCAGGGTCTCTCTCTGGACAGATGAATTAACTCTGGAAACCACAACCTCCTCAGCCAATATGGTGCAATCAGTATCACCTCCACCAGCATTTGACGTATCTGTTGAATTGTCTGAGGAATGAGGCTGAAGGGGGGAAAGGCGTAGAGAAGTCCCTGAGGCCACTCCATTGCTAGGGCATCCGTCGCCAATGCCCCATCCGACTGGTGCTGGCAGAAGAAATTGGGTAACTGAGTGTTGTACTGCATTGCAAAAAGGTCCAGCGTCAGACTCCCGAAGTGATAGGTCACTTTCTGGAAAATCTGAGGATGTAACTGCCACCCTGCATCCCACATTGCTGTTCTGCTGAGCCAATCCGCTGTGACATTCAATGTCCCTGCCACATGCTCCGCTTGTAGGGACCTGCAGGTGTCTCTCTGCCCAGCTGTATCTCAACAGCCGGTGAGCCTCCTGCATCAGGGCTCATGATCTCGTGCCCCTCTGATTATTCAAATAAACCTTGGCAGACGCATTGTCGGTCCTCACCAACATGTGGCTTCCCTCAATGAGGGGAGTGAATGCCAGCATCGCCAACCGAACTGCTCAGTTCCAGCCAACTGATGCTCTGCTGTACTTCCTTGGTAGACCACACCCCTTATCACTTGTGAGTCCAGGTGTGCCCCCCAACCTAGCAAACTGGCATCAGTAGTGATCACCTGTCTGACCGGAATCTCTGAGCTGCTGCAGCCACTGAGGAGTCAACCACCATCTCAGCCTTCTGCAAAGAGTCTGTGGAATCAAGACATGCTGAGGGTGTAGCGGTGCAATTTGTTCTTAAAAGAGAGACAGTAACTGGAGGAGAGGACGGGTGTGGAAACGTGCCCAGTTCACCAAATCCTGGCATGACACCAACATGCCCTGCAATTTTGCCAATTCCGTCAGATTCCCAGATTTTGATGACGCCACCTTCCTCACTAGGGTCTGAATCTTGTCTACTTGCTCGTCCGTAAGTTGCATTCCTTAAATGTAGCGAATCTATCTGTACCCCAGATGAGTAATTTCCCACGTAGGTTGAAGAGCACTTTTCTTGAAATTCACTATGAACCCATGGTCCTGAAGGCATGACAAAGTGGTTTGCACGTCAGTGTAACATTGTTCCGTCGAAGGAGCTCTCACCAAGATGTTGTCGACATACGGATGTATCTTCACCCCCAGGTTCCTGAGGTGAGTCACCAAGGCCACTAGAACCTTTGTGAAGACCCTGGGAGCAGAGGTAAGTCCAAACGAGAGTGCTCTGTACTGGTAATGCTGACCTCCATAGCAAATCCGCAGAAACCTCCTGTTTCTTGTGTATTGGGACACGGAGATAGGCCTCTGAAAAGTCTATCAAAGCCATCTAATCACCTTGAGCTATGACCTGCGCAGTTGATTTTAGAGTCTCCATCTTGAATTTCTTGTAGGCCAGCCTTCTGTTGAGCCATTTTAGATCGAGTATGGCCCAAACCTCCCCATTTTTCTTCAGAAAGATGCAGTACACTCCCCTCCCCCAATCCTGCACTGGGACTGGCCCCACTGCTCGGATGTGTTTGTCCGGTTTCTTGAATCACGGTATTGTTGTAAATTTTTCCCTTGGTTGCCTGGAAAACTCCAAGGAGTATCCTAAAGAAATTTGTGCATACCCATTTGTCTGTTGTGGTCTGTGCCCACCTGTCTGCAAAGTGTTTGAGTCTGCCCCCATCGCTCCCTGAGGAGGATGGGTCCTGGCGTCAGGCCGACTAGCTCTTCTTAGATCCCTTCTGAAATTTGTGGCTGGAAGAAAAGGATGTGGAGGACTCGTTTCATGAAGAAGCTGATCCCCCAGACCTGCCAGTTCTGCCCCAACATGGCCTGTAGCTGGCAGAGGATGCTTACCACTGATATTGCCTGGGTACATGAAACAACTGCCTCTGGCACTGTTTGCCGTCATCGTTCTTTGAGCTTGGGAGCTCCTTTTGTTTGTCCTACCTCTCCACCAGTGCCTTCTCAACAGCTTCGTTCCCCCGAAGGGGTAGTTTGCCAGAAGGCTTTAAGACTCAGGGTCAGCATCCCAGCTCCATAGCCAAAAATTGTGTCGCACCACCGTGCTGGCTGCCTTTGCTCTCACTTTTAGTTGCATAGCATGCCTTGCGGCATCTGCCTGAAATGCTGCTGCTATGGCCATTTTGGCTAGACCATCCCTCAGCACCTTGGGAACATCCTCTCTGCCAGCCATATCCTCTGTCCCCAACATGCTGGCCTGAGTCATGACGGAAGTCGCAGTGGAGGCCCTGAATGCAGCTGCTTCCACCTCAAAATATCTATGCAGGGCTGCCTCTATGCGTTTCTCACAGGGGTCCCTAGGACCCCCTTCCCTTCTGATGGGATGGTTACTGAAGGTGACAAAGTCACCACTGGGGAATCCACTGCCAGCGTCCTAAGCTGGTCCATCACCCACTGAGGGAAGAGGTCATGCTTATTGACCAGTTTGTGTGAAGGTTTGTGTTTATTGGGGGGTAGCCCACTCCCTTTTCCATAACTCCCTAAATGAGTTGGGAAAGGGAATACTATCTGCCTTTTGCTGGCCCTCTGGGAAGGCCGATTTAGCTCCCTTAGAGTGGAAAGCCTTACCTTCTGTGGCTGTAATCTGCTCTTCAGGGAGTTCCAATATTCTACTAGCCTTGGCCACTAGAGCTGGGAAGAACTCAGATTGGAACAGCCTCCCCTTAGGGGGTGGAGCCTCCAGCTCTTCCTCGGATAACTCTCCCTCCTCTTTCTCCTACAGAAAGAGTGAGCCCTCTGAAACGGAGAGCAGACCAAAACTGCCACCACCTGCTGTGCTTGCACTTTCTCCCTGCAGGGGGTGCTCTTATAGCCACCTGCAAAGGGCTATGTTCCTTGCCTTTGTGCTTATGTAGAGATGTAAAATTTCTGGAAATTTTGAAGCCATGGGGAAAAAACTGGTTTTTCCTATTTTTTTTCCAGAAAAAAATGGCAAGTTTTGGAAAAATTGAAAAAATGCAATATTAGCACTTTTTACAGATTGAAAGTCACTTTGTTACTTCAGGAACATCAAATGTACAAGTTGGTATGGCATAAAATTATCACAGTTGGTATATAAAAAGTACATTATATTCAAACAATTATTACAAATTGAATTTACTTTTTTAAATGTTTACTTTTTTTTGTAACAAATGGATCTACAAGATCCTTAACTGTAAGGAACACCTGAACTGTAAGGAACCTCTTTTGTTTTGCCAGTTTATGAGGAGCAGGCAAAACACAATTAAAAAAACCCAGAAGCATCAATATTAATAACAAAGAAAATTATTTGTCTCTGCTAGTCCTCCACAGTGTCAAGCAGACATAAAGCATTCCTTTCCATAAAAAGAACTGAGAAAAGTGGGGGAACCAAGATTCAATGAAACTTTTTATTCATCATGCTAAAATAAAACATTCCATAATCAATTTTTCTTCATTTTTTCCCATTTTTCTGTCTTTTTGGAAAAAACAAAAAAGGCTTTGAAAAAAACCATTCCCCCCCCTGAATTTTTTTAGTTTTTTCCCCAGTCCTTCACATCTCTATGTTTATGCCCCTTACTCTTGCCCCTCCTGTGAATTGGGGACAACTGAGCAGAGGGTGAAGAAGATGTGGCAGAGGAATCAGTTGAGGAGGGGGAGGAGATGGTTGAACCCAAGGGGGATGGAGACATGGTGTGCCTGCACTTGGCCTGGCGCGACTTTCTAAGGTGCTTTCTTTTTTTCTTCCTTTTCTTAGTCAGGTCCCTCTGTGATTCCTGTTGGGAATCCTGTATGCTAGGGGCCTTAGACATGCCTGCCAAGGTCCTGGCCCCCTGTAACCTCCTGTGCCACTATCCTCCTGATCCAAGCCATGAATTTCAGGGTCTCCTCCTTCCCTGGGAGACCAGTTGTGGGGAGACCGCGTGCACTCACCCCTTCCAACGGGTCCTGAAGCTCTGCCACTGATTCAACCCCAGATCAGTTAGAAGAGAATCCTTTCTGGTTGCTATGAGAGGAGCCCATCTGGTCCTCCATGCGTCTAGTCACCTGGAATCTGGCTTCTCTGCTGTTCTCCATGGCGGCTGCCAAATGAGCTCCACCAATCCCAAGGTGGGGGTGGGTGAAGAGCTGCTCAGTGTTGTAGGCCAGGGCCTGCAGGTTTGGTGGGAAACTTGCAGCCCATTCTATGCCAGCTGCCCACCGAAAACTGTGGTTGTGCCTCTGCACATCCTGCCACAACTTCTGAGCTGCTCCTGGCTCACTATGTAAAGCGCCAAGCCTCCATTTGTTTCACAGACCGTGGCCTGTGGCTTTTTGCTCCCTCACTGCACCGCAACACGGCCTTCTACTGCCCCCCAACCCGCTCTGACTAAAGTAAAAGGGAAGGGTGGGTGAAAGGGGGTGGAGAAGAAAGGATGAGAAAGGTGAGGGGGAAAAAATAAAGCTAACACACACTAGAAGTGGCTGAGCTCTTAAGGAGCACTGCTAAACCGAACCGTTCCCAGCGAAAGTCAGGGCCAGTCTGGGGAGTGGGTGTGGCCCCTCCTTCTGGGTGAGGCATTTAGAAGTGGACCCTGCCTACACAGCAGAGGGAGGATCCATCCCAGGAGTCAGGACTGCCCTCCAGGAACCTCCAGGGAATTAACGCTTCATACCAGAAAGGTTTTTAAAGCAGGCTATGAATAAGACAAATAAACTGCCCTTTTCAACAGTCCAGGAAAATTTAAACTTTTTTGACTCCTAATAATTGGAAACGTATAACACATTGTAATGGCATCATAAGCTGCAGCATTTACACTTTTAAATTTTTCTGTTCAAAAATTATTTGAAAGATAAAATGTATAATATGCTATTTTTGCAAATAATTTAAAAAATCTGTATGTATACTTTTATTATAATAACTGAAATTGTTTACCGTATATGCCTATCAAGATTCTGCTGTGATCTTCTCTTCTAGATTTACCCAAAGAAAGTACTCCTGATCCTGCTGAAAGCTATACATGTATTGAATTCCTGAGGTGCAGACAAGTAGGAAAAGGAATTTGTTTTAGGGACTTGCAATGGGTTCTAGTCACAATCCTGACTTCACTTATTGGCTAAAACCCTGAAAGGGGGTGGTTAGAGCAGCTGGTAGTAACAGAAGTTGCGGGGGGCGCTGACATTTTGGTGTACATCTCTTGAACCAGACCATCTAGAAACTTAATTTTTTAAAACATGAAAGCTAAGAGTCTGGAGATTAGGGTGACTCACCTGGAGACCTGGAAAGGACCTCCAAAAACCAGAGTCTACGGGTGAAAACTGGAGATCTGGCAACCCTACTCTTTATGCAGGCACTTCCTTCTCCAATTGTTCTCTCTCCTTCTCTCAACTGTAACACCAAATGCAGCAGGGGGCAAGTCTTTCTGCGTCATACTACAATTCCCAGGATTCTTGGAGCTTTGTTCCTATTTGGCAGTATCAGTTTTATCCATCACCTAGCCTGGAGAAGATTCATATCAAATTACTAGACTTCTGGAAGATTCAGTTCAACACAGGTTGTTCATCTCAGAGCCTCCCAGATAAAGACAAAGGCCTTAGCTAGGCCCAACAGAGTGCAAGGCTTTACAGACTGAACTTGCTAGGCCAAGAGCCACAAGGTCTCCAGAGAAACTGTAGTAACATCCAGGACACAGATATATTGGTGTTATTAAGTTTGATGTTATTAAGTGTTATTAAGACCTTATTCCAGGAAGTACTGTGAATAATACACAATTTCCTTATTATAGATGCTGTTTTTCAGAATCCTTTTTGTTTTGACTTTTTTTTACCATGTTTTGTAAAAAGCTTCCATTAACTCCTAGCATACCATAACAGGCAATATGAACAATATATTTTTCAATGACAGTAACCATTTTGTCATATGGAGCAAATACTAGTCACTACAAGTGAAACGGGGGGGGTTATAATCAGTTATGTTTTTTCTGGGGGAAAGTAGTCTCAATAATAAACTACAGGTCAGGGAAGACAAATAATCTCAACCCCAAATAATATGGGGGAAGAGTCCCCTTACTCCCCCATTTTTCCAAGGCACATCCATTTTTCACGCTCTCTCATTTTCCCTGTCTTCCCTCCATTCCCCTGTCACTTTCTTTGGGTTACTTAATGTTCAGAGGGTTGTGCACTAAGGGAAAAAGCTTAAAACAAATCTGCATCAGTCATGCATCTGTTACTGCTGATGCGTGGTCCCAGTCAATTATCCTGCAGTTCCAACCACCATGTTAACCTTATTCAGGCTGTGAGCACATGCATATTACCATTAACATTATATATCAACCATAGAGCTGGCAAATAACATATTAGGTCACCAGGCAGCTAGAAATAATCAATACAACAGTGGTAACTGAGGGTTCAAATCTTTTTCTTCCTTTTTTGCCATTCTCATTACATATATACCTGCCCCTCACTTCACTTTATTGAGCCCTCAAGAAAATTTATAATTGTCCTGCCAATACAGTATCTGAAATAACAATCTACATGGCATTAACGAAAGAGCATTAACTTTACCCTACCTATAAAATGGACATCACAGCAGCACTTTTATTTAATACTTAGAAATATGTGGGCAGTAAATGTGGGCAAAGTGCCCCAAAGATTAGAAGAACTATGTAATATAATATGGAGACAGCATAGCTAAATCAACAGCTGTAATTACAGTTGCCTGATAATTATTCAACTATCACTGAGGCTGTTATTTTCTGTCATGTAATTACATAAATACATATTTGAAAAAATGAAATGTGTTTATTAACATTGAATCTAATAGCTCAGAAGAGCTATTTTTTCTTTTGGCTACCCAGAACTATATAAAAAGCCACTAAATATTAATTTATTATCTCAAGATGTTGGAGAGAAGTAAATGGAACAGTTCCTTAAGGAACAATATTGAATCCCCTTTAATGGCATATTTTTATTAATAATCTTGGAGGAAGAAGTAGGAATATATGGAGGAAGGGCGGGATATAAATCAAATCAAATAAATAAATAATAAAAACAGAAAATGATTAGGAAATGAAGAAGGTATAGTAGATGACCTCAGGGACTGGAAAAACAGAATAAATTTCAATATTCATATTCTTAAAGACACTTTTTTAAAAAAATTAAATGGGACCTTGGTCAATCATAATTACTAAGAAACATAAATTACTGTAACTGCAAAGAACACATATGCACTTCTTGGATTATTAAGCATGACACTTCCAGGAAAGATAGGAAATAATAAACCATTGTCAAAGACACCTGGAAAATTTCAATTAGAACACTCAGCTCAGTTAAGTCAGCTGAGATGCAAGAAGGCATGTGTGCCCATATATTAACCGCTAACAAAGTTAGGCAGCTCCTTGCACCCAATAAAATGCCATTCTGGAGGATCGCCCTAACATCAGTAACAGGCTAGAAAAGGGTGAACGAAAAGTCTCAGTTCATGCAAAGATTGAGCTTCAGTTTATTGGCTCTCATCCAGTCCATCACCAATGCCAGACACCAGTCCAGCACATCAACTGCCACATCTACCAATGTAAAGAAGAAATAGAGCTGTGTGCCATCTGCATATTGATGACAACACATTCCAAATCCCTAGATGCCCCCACTCAGTGGTTTCATGTAGATATTAAACAGCTTGGGGTATAAAACCAACCACTATGGCACCCCACACTGTAGGGTCCATGGGGCAGAACAGCATTCCCCAAGACCACCTTCTGGCAAAGGCCATCCAAGTAGGCCTGGAACTACTGTAAAGCGGTACCACCCACACCCCACTTAAAACAGTAGCCAAGGTGATATTGCTTCATAATTAAAACAAACCAACAATTGAGCAAATGGTCCAAATTTAAGATATCATAGATGGGTAAAAGTTGCTGCAGTGAAAAGAATCCATTTGCCTAAATGTCTGTTTCTTTTTTTAAAATAGGGAGCAATACTACAGAAGAAGCTTAATACAATTCAAAATAGCTGTATATAGAACAAACCCCTAGACAAAAATAAGTATAATGTATAAGAAAGGGGGACTATGTCTTCCAAACATGACAAAATATTATCATGCTGCAACATGATCCAGATGGGCATCTACCAAAACTTGGAGATAGGAAAAAATGTATTTTACTCTATGCTGATGGTGCAGTTGCTCATTCTCATTCTAGACATGGGTTACATTCTTTGTTATCTAAGTTCCTAACCTATTGTAGGCAAATTGTTTAAAAATCAGTTATGAGAATCAAAAGTTTCTGTTTTTGTGTTTATCTATTGCATTTCTGGTTTATTGACTGTTTTACATGGATGATAATACTGTCTCTAACTGCACTGGGTCATTGCTCTAGAGATAATAGTATCTGTTGAGATATACATCTTTCAATCCTATTAGTAGTACAGTAGGGTCCCGCTTTACGGCGTTCCGCTGATGCGGCGGCTTTCGTTTTTAATTTAAAAGCTATTTTTTTCTCTTTAGCGATGTTTTGCAATGTCTTGCACCGTTTTCGCGTCATTTTCGAGCAACGCGGCCCATTAAAGTCAATGGGGTTCTGCTTTATGGCGTTTTCCGCTTTACAGCGGGGGTCCGGAACGGAACCCGCCGTATAAGCAGGGCCCTACTGTAGTAATAGTAGTAGCTTTTCTAGCAAATATGATCCAAGGTAACTTACAACAATTCAACATGACTTACAACAACCATATAATAAGATATTGGATTCTCGTAGATAAGGAAGATAGTCATAAGAACATAAGAACATAAGAAGAGCCTGCTGGATCAGGCCAGTGGCCCATCTAGTCCAGCATCCTGTTCTCACAGTGGCCAACCAGGTGCCTGGGAGAAGCCCGCAAGCAGGACCCGAGTGCAAGAACACTCTCCCCTCCTGAGGCTTCCAGCAACTGGTTTTCAGAAGCATGCTGCCTCTGACTAGGGTGGCAGAGCACAGCCATCACGGCTAGTAGCCATTGATAGCCCTGTCCTCCATGAATTTGTCTAATCTTCTTTTAAAGCCATCCAAGCTGGTGGCCATTACTGCATCTTGTGGGAGCAAATTCCATAGTTTAACTATGCACTGAGTAAAGAAGTACTTCCTTTTGTCTGTCCTGAATCTTCCAACATTCAGCTTCTTTGAATGTCCACGAGTTCTAGTATTATGAGAGAGGGAGAAGAACTTTTCTCTATCCACTTTCTCAATGCCATGCATAATTTTATACACTTCTATCATGTCTCCTCTGACCCGCCTTTTCTCTAAACTAAAAAGCCCCAAATGCTGCAACCTTTCCTTGTAAGGGAGTCGCTCCATCCCCTTGATCATTCCGGTTGCCCTCTTCTGAACCTTTTCCAACTCTATAATATCCTTTTTGAGATGAGGCAACCACAACTGTACACAGTATTCCAAATGCGGCTGCACCATAGATTTGTACAATGGCATTATGATATCAACTGTTTTATTTTCAATACCTTTCCTAATTATCGCTAGCATGGAATTTGCCTTTTTCACAGCTGCCGCACACTGGGTCGACATTTTCATCGTGCTGTCCACTACAACCCCGAGGTCTCTCTCCTGGTCGGTCACTGCCAGTTCAGACCCCATGAGCGTATATGTGAAATTCAGATTTTTTGCTCCAATATGCATAATTTTACACTTGTTTATATTGAATTGCATTTGCCATTTTTCCGCCCATTCACTCAGTTTGGAGAGGTCTTTTTGGAGCTCTTCGCAATCCCTTTTTGTTTTAACAACCCTGAACAATTTAGTGTCGTCAGCAAACTTGGCCACTTCACTGCTCACTCCTAATTCTAGGTCATTAATGAACAAGTTGAAAAGTACAGGTCCCAATACCGATCCTTGAGGGACTCCACTTTCTACAGCCCTCCATTGGGAGAACTGTCCATTTATTCCTACTCTCTGCTTTCTGTTTCTTAACCAATTCCTTATCCACAAGAGGACCTCTCCTCTTATTCCATGACTGCTAAGCTTCCTCAGAAGCCTTTGGTGAGGTACCTTGTCAAACGCTTTTTGAAAGTCTAAGTACACTATGTCCACTGGATCACCTCTATCTATATGCTTGTTGACACTCTCAAAGAATTCTAATAGGTTACTGAGACAGGACTTTCCCTTGCAGAAGCCATGCTGGCTCTGCTTCAGCAAGGCTTGTTCTTCTATGTGCTTGGTTAATCTAGCTTTAATAATACTTTCTACCAGTTTTCCAGGGACGGAAATTAAGCTAACTGGCCTGTAATTTCCAGGATCCCCTCTGGATCCCTTTTTGAAGATTGGCGTTACATTTGCCACTTTCCAGTCCTCAGGCACGGAGGAGGACCTGAGGGACAAGTTACATATTTTAGTTAGCAGATCAGCAATTTCACATCTGAGTTCTTTGAGAACTCTTGGGTGGATGCCATCCGGGCCCGGTGATTTGTCAGTTTTTATATTGTCCATTAAGCTTAGAACTTCCTCTCTCGTTACCACTATTTGTCTTAGTTCCTCAGAATCCCTTCCTGCAAATGTTAGTTCAGGTTCAGGGATCTGCCCTATATCTTCCACTGTGAAGACAGATGCAAAGAATTCATTTAGCTTCTCTGCAATCTCCTTATCGTTCTTTAGTACACCTTTGACTCCCTTATCATCCAAGGGTCCAATTGACTCCCTAGATGGTCTTCTGCTTTGAATGTATTTATAGAATTTTTTGTTGTTGGTTTTTATGTTCTTAACAATGTGCTCCTCAAATTCTTTTTTAGCATCCCTTATTGTCTTCTTGCATCAGTCAAACTTCTTGCATTAGTCAAACTAATGATAAGGCATATTTTTGTTTGTGGCACTGTAGTGCAAGTCTGCGATTTTAAAAAAAAAGATATTGCCCTCATTAGAGTTATACAGCCTCCATTCCTTCGTCTATTTCACACAATAATTCCACACAAAATGAATGTGGATTGTGTCTTCTGGCTACAATCTTCTGTTTGTTGGAAATTCACAGCTGTAGCCAGGTCCAAGCTCTTATCTACATGCCCAGACTAGAATCAATGCTGACACTAGGATCAAGCTTATAGCACAGTTTCAAATCCAACCATGGAGAAGCAAGCCTGGAGCCAATTGCCTCTCAGGAACACAGGAACCTACCTTAGACTAGTCAGACCATTGGTCCATCTATCTCAGCATTGTCTATACTGATTGGCAGCAGTTGTTCAGAGCTTCAGACAGAAATCTTTCCCAGCCTTATGTGGAGATGCTGGGGATTGAACCTTGGACCTTATGCATACAAAGCAGATGCTGTCCTGCTAAACTACATTCCTTTCCCAAAGGAATGAAACAGCAGCACAGCAAGTGACAGCAGTGACTACAGGGGCCTCTCAGCAGTAGCAAGAGCAGGATGCTCTCCATAGCAAAGACAGTGATGTCAACAGCATCAGGTAATCCTGGGAATACAAACTTGGAGCTTGCCTGGGTCACAATGGTCAATGCTAGTGGTAGGCCTGGAAAAGTCACGGCTCCTCCATCCATTTGCATCCAATCCCTTAGCCCTGCTGGTATAATTATGAGGCTACTGTTTTATAAATAAACTACTACAAATGCAATCTAGACTGGTTATAGTAACCTTGCAATATGTTTACTAGCACAGTACAACTGAGCAAATTAGGAGAACTATTTCAGAATTTGTCATGAGACATCTAACTGGTAGGACATAATAAGAAAAATCAAACTTTTAACTTCTTTCTTTGTTACAATTTTAATGACGCACATTTATAAATGAAAGTACAGAGTCTGAAAAGGTCTACAAATAACAGACAGCTCTAATTTTCTTCTTAAAAACTAATTATCTTACCAACTTAAAATGTTAAAAATGTCAAAGTTTGGAGAGAAAAAACTTGAAATGTGATCTGTTGGAAAAATTACTGGAGTTGATACTCTAGGCTCTGCTGTTTTTATTTAATTTATACCATGTGTTCTTAAATTATGTCATACCATACCCCACCGATAGTGTATTTTCTCAATACCTTTGTTTTCAGGGAAATATGATTCTTTTAAAGTTTCCTAGCATACTTGTGTTCTGTTTGGTAGGACTTCATTTGTGCAGGCTTGATCTAACCACCATCTCTCTATCTTCACTTCACCAACCTTTTCTGCTCCAGTTCTACACTCTGTTGGTGTGCTGACTGCATTAACACACAATATCAAAATACAAGGGGTGGTAGTGTAGGCTCATAATACCACTGTATGAAAATTGTTCCAGCTTTAGCAGAGCAAAAATGGGAAAATCCAATAATGAAACAATTACAGGAAAAAATATGTGCCAGTTAATAAAAAATATGTGCCAGTTAATAAACAAAGACTAAAAAGCCTAATGTCTGAGAGCAGTCATAGTAGCCTTGAGCAAAAATAAGCAAACAAAACAACAACAAAAACCTTTGTTCTCACAAAACAATGCACTTGTGTGAGCAGTGTAACGTCAGAGCTACTGTGCCTTGCAAAAGTAATCAGGCCGCTGAGCAATGCTCTCATATTACTGAATTACAAATGGTACATTGTAATTTTGTTGTGTATAATATTTTATTTTGAAACACTGAAACTCAAAATCAATTATTGTAAGGTGATACTGGTTTTATGTTGGGAAATGTTTGTAAGAAACATAAAAAACTGAAACATGTTGCTTGCCTAAGTATTCAACCCCCACACATTAATATTTGGTAGAGCCACCTTTCACTGCAATAAAAGCTTTAAGTGTTTTGGGGTAGGTATGTACCAGCTTTGCACACAGTGTTGGAGGGATTTTGGCCCATTCTTCTTGGCAGATTCACTCCAGGTCTTTCAGGTTGGTTGGATGTTGCTTGTGGACTGCAATTTTCAAAGAGCACTACAGATTCGCAATGGGATTGAGATCAGGACTTTGACTGGGCACTGCATGACATTCACCTTTTTGTTCTTGAGGCACTCCAATGTTGCTTTGGCCTTGTGCTTGGGATCACTGTCCTGCTGAAAAGTGAATTTTCTCCCAAGCTTCAATTTTTTAGTGGACTGAAGCAGGTTCTCTTGCAGTATTTCCCTGTATTTTGCGCCATCCATTCTTCTTTCAATTGTAATAATATGCCCAGGCCCTGCTGATGAGAAGCATCCCCACAGCATGATGCTGCCACCACCATACTTCACTGTAGGGAAGGTGTGTCTTGAGGCATGGGCAGTGTTAGGTTTGCACCACACATAGCGATTTGAGTTTTGGCCAAAAAGCTCTATCTTGGTCTCATCTGACCACAAAATCTTTTCCCACATTGCAGCTGGGGCACTCTCATGCTTTCTGGCAAACTCCAGACATGCTTTCAGGTGGTAATTTTCAGTAACGGTTTCTTTCTTGCCACCCTCACATACAGGTCAGTGTTATGCAGAGCTCTTCATATGGTTGACTGGTGTACCATCACTCCCAGCCACTGAACTCTGTAGCTCCTTCAAAGTGATTGTTGGCCTCTCTGTGGCTTCACTCACAAGTCTCCTTCTTGTTCAAGTACTAGGTTTTGACGGATGGCCTTTTCTTGGCAGTGCTTGGGTGGTGTGATGCAGGTTCCACTTCCTGATTATTGATCCAACTGTGCTCACTGGGATATCCGAACTCTTGGATATTATTTTGTATCCTTTTCCTAATCTATGCATTTGTATTACATTATCTCTCACTTCTATAGAATGCTCTTTGGTCTTCATTTTCCTTCAGATCCACTGCCTGACCAATCATCCTTCAACAGTGGGTTTTTTATCTTGACAATGTGACAGCAACTTTAATGGTTCACAGGTGAAGGCCAATGGTAAGGTCATTGTGTTCTCAATAGGCCAATTTCTTTTGTCTGTGTAAACTGGGAGCTTCTACAGTACAGGAATTGAATACTTATGCAAGCAACAGGTTTCAGTTGTTTATGTTTCTTACAAACATTTTCCAACATAAAACCAATGTCACTTTATAATAATTGATTTTGAGTTTCAGCGTTTCAAAATAAAATACCATACAGAATGAAATTACAATGTACCATTTGTAATTCAGCAATAAGAGAGGATTGTTCAGGGGTCTGATTACTTTTGCAAGGCACTGTATTAATTTTTATTTATTTATTTTATTTATTATTTAATTTATATCCCAGCAGGAGCCCAGGGCGGCACTGTATGAACTCATTTTTTACTGTTCACATGGATAAATGTGCGATTCGAGGAATTTCTTTTAGCAAGTTGGTTATCAGTATACTGTAGGAACCAAATATGAGATAAAGGAGGACTTCTGAGGAGGAGTACTTATCTCATCAAGGTTCATATTTTGAGCCAAGAAATTTTGAAACTTGGCAACTGTAGAAAAGAGATGGCCCATATTTCTCAACTCTCATTACATTTCCAATATATTGTTCAATATGAGGTCCTTCATATTTTAAAGTTCTGGATTTTGTGTCTGACAGAGCTCTACAGAGTTGAATGAAAGCCAATATTTTGTATATAGAGACATCACTGCAGATGTTGCATTACAGAGTAACCTAAATAAAGATCATAAGCCAACACAACCTGAGGAACTCACACACAATCTAAATCTAATAGCGCACTCCTGAAATGTCTACTCAATCAGGCTTATTTCAAGGTAAATTAATACAGGATTATAGCATAAATCATCCATAGAGTGAATCAATTTCTGGTTTACACAACTAAAATAGGAAAAGTGTGTATATGTTTGTGTGTATGTGAGGAAGCTGCAACATTGTGTCTTGAATCCATGGCCTTTATATCTCAAACTGAGTTTCTTATGCCTAAAGCAGAAAACAGTTTATTAAGAATACTGCATCCTAAGAATAAATTATTCAGGAAAGGCTCCCTTGTCACTTACTTAATGTCTATGTTAAAAGCGAAGCCAAAAATATCAGTTTTTTTCCAGACAACTTTAAGTTTCACTTACCATGTGGAAAACCTGAATGCACATATTATGTGCATTAATAATGACCACTGAAATAGTATTTATATGGATCCATCAATTTTACCATGTTTGCAGCTAGAGCTCCTATATGGTATCAGGAACTGAAAATGGATCCTGCACATTTCAAAAAATTATGGAAGGAAGCTACATCATGCACACACACTAATCCTTCCAACTGCAACTGCAGAATTAGGCTTGCTTATAGGTTGACAATAAGCTACAGTTGTTCAATGTAGGAGAGACCATTTCCGTCCACCCATGTATTGATACAAAGAGCCCCAGCCAGAATGCCATGGTAGCATGATGATGCAGTTGCATCATTTAAAAAAAGAAACACACCAAATGCACAATGATCCAAGCAACACTTCCTTATTGCAAACGCTAAAAGGTCCATCTTGCAATATTATATTTCCCACAGTGGCCAACCAGATGCCTCCAGGAGCCCACAAACAGGAAACAGAAACAGTCCTTTCCTGTTGTTGTTCCTCAGCATCTGGCA
The DNA here is from genome assembly GCF_030035675.1 of Rhineura floridana. Classification (NCBI taxonomy): domain Eukaryota; kingdom Metazoa; phylum Chordata; class Lepidosauria; order Squamata; family Rhineuridae; genus Rhineura; species Rhineura floridana. Next base: position 239,300,487 of record NC_084480.1, read on the forward strand.
TTCAAGAGGCATACAGCCTCTGAATCTTCAGGTTGCATATAGCCATCATGACTGGTAGCCATTGAATTGTAACTCAAATTTATTTATTTATTTTAAATTAGACATGTTAGCATCTCATATTGTCCTGAATGGCAGGCTTTATACACGTATATGAATTCTCATAAGATGTAAAATGTTATTTCCATTGCCGCCCTACTGGGAGGGATATAAATTTAATAAATAAACACATAAATAAATTGCTTTTTATCTATCAAATGCTCCAAGATAAAATATCACCACAACATATCAACAATCAAATGTTATAATGTGAATTACTGTTACATGTGGACCATCAAATACGGTCAAACCTGCTGCACCAATAGTTTTTGATAGCTTCAGCAGAAACCACTTAGAAAAGCACTTCAAAGGCATTGCCACCAGATGTTATTATCAAGTCAAGTGATTAACAGGTGGGTGACCTTGCCCACCTATCAAACTTGTGAAGATGATCTTGGCACATCAGACTGAAAATCTTCTCCAACCCGATGTCCGTTCCACACAACATAGGAAATAGACCTTTAGTGTAGTGGCACCTACTCTTTGGAATTCCCTCTCCTTCAACATTAGACAAGCACCATCTCTGTTATCATTTCAGCACCTACTAAAGACCTTCCTTCAACAAGCCTTTTAGAGACCTTATCCCAGTCTGCATCTGTGTTTGAACTGCTTTTTAATATGTTTTTAAACCCTATCTTGTTGCTGGTATAGCTCCGAACAGAAATAATGAAATTGTGCATTTATGTCCTTTGAGGTGCGGCTCACTAGACTTTCAGACAGGAGTCTTTCCCAGCTGTACATGGAGATGCCAGGATTGAACTGGGACCTTTTGCATGCAAAACATGTGATCTACCCCTGAGCTAAAACCTTCAAGGGACTCAAAACTGTCTTCTAGCAACAAAATAACCCTGAAATGCACGTTAGGTGCTCGTGTGTGAGTGTGTGGCCATCCAGTGAATTTTATAACTGAGTGAAGATTTAAATCGGGATCATGTCGAAACCCAACACTCTAGCCACTACAGTGCATGCTGATCTACCATATAATCCAAGGAAACACAAACTCTAAGCCAAGGGACTATTTCTCAATTATTTTTTATTTTACATACACTATGGATATGGCATTGTGTTTCAATTTGGTATGCCAGGGGGGGCCCACTTTTGAAAATGCCAACGTCTCAATTATTCCGCTGAGCCTTTCCTAACCTCCCCTTCTCTGTTACAAGTCCTTCTTTAAGATACCTCTCTTCACTTTTGTCCTGTCTGTCTTCAACTGTAAGGATTTTCAACAGGAACCATTGCACTTCCTAACACTAAACATTAAGTAGCAGAAGCAACAACTGTTGGGATCCGGTACTACTTAATGATGTTCAGGAATATAAAAACCATCATACTGGATAACCAGTCCACACCTCATATTTTTCAGATGAGGGTGTCAGTACATTACAATAAGCACAGTGAGATCATGCTAGTCTCTAGGCAAACTCCCTCTTAACCTTGTGCACTTGGATACTGACTATACAGTCTGAGTCATGACGATTTAGATCCCTCCAAAACATTTGCAATATGGAAACTACAACCCAGTGGAAGTACAGAAGAGAAGAAGAGCTGTTATTATTTTAAGAATATTTTACTCTTTCAATTCTGGCTTGCTTTTTTGCATAGCACGTGTTTAGCTTCAGCCAATGATACTTCCTGAAATCTCCAGTAGGTCCACACATTGCTAACATGCCTTTGCTCTTATCAGCTGTGACACATCATTTGCTGACCTCAACATACTTCCTATGGGAGGATTTACAGATAAATTATGGTAGTTGTGCACAAGGGGATATTCTTTCAGAAGATTACTACTAAACAACAAGCATCTCTTTTTATCTCCTGTATAAGGACAAGATACTGTTTTTAGTATTCTTATTCATATTGTAACCAAGTTTTATGTCTTAGGGTCTAGAAGACACATCAAGGGCCACAAGAAAGCTCTTCACATCTTCCAGACATAAACTGCTGACAGGAAATAGGGAGCAGGGTCAAACCACATCCAGAACCACTCCAGCAGCAAAGAATGTCAACAATTTGTTGTCACCTTTGCCTACCCTGCAGCATTGGGCTCCACTAGGCACACTCTTATGTTTATAAAAACATACACTTCTCCACCTCTTATTCTTTCAGTAATGGAAAAGTGGATAATAGTTGGTACATGCTATTATGGTTCTGTGCTGAGCTATTGTTTTTTCATCTGAGTAAAAAGGAGAAGAGGGAAACAATATTCTGTCGCATTTGGAAAAGGTGTCAGAAAGTAGAATTAGGCTTATAGAGTTAATAAAAATATTTTAAATATTTTTTAAATAGGAAGCAGTTCTCACAACCTTTGAACCCAAAATCAAAATCCTTTCCCCATGAACAATCATTTCCAGATGTTTCAGGGCTGCATGAGTATAGAAATATGAAAGAAAAGCAACCACTGTCTCACTTACTAATGTTCACTAACTGTGAAAACAAGTCTTTAACCAAAGCAACCCCCCCAAAAAAACCTGCTAAAATCATTGTAAAGCTACATCCAAAGCAGATGCCTGGGCTGTTGGCTCTGGGGTTTTTCCTGTCCTCCCCCATGGATCTTCAATTTGAAATCTGTGTGTATTATCCAGATTCTTTGAAGGATCCTTATTTTAATCTTTTGTTTTCTCTGTCCTATACGTATCAGAAAGTAGTACTGAAAAGCCTGCATTCACCAAACACTTTAAAGATTCAGCTTTCAGAAGGCTGTTTTGGAAAAGTTTTTGTTGGGATATAATTATAGGAGCACATTTGAGTGATCCTTGGGAAGAGCATAATTAAAATTTAGCAACAGGTACACTAAGCAGAATTGACCTGCTCCTCGAATCACTGACTTTTGAAAATTAAATTATAATGAGAAAAAAACCCTATCCTTCTCTCAGTTGTGAATAATCCACATGATGATAAAGTCTCAGTTTCATATCTGGCTGAAGTTACCTTTTGATACTTTCACCTTTTAATACAAAAATGTATTAGCTTTACTTAGAGAAACTGATCCACAAGTGTGAATGATTTCTACACATCTATCCATGACAGATATATTTTACCACTAATACAAAAGGTTTATGTGAGCACAGAACTCAATCCAGGATCTGCTTCTCCCCGACACCTAAGAGGTATTTAGTAATGACAGTTTTGACAGTTCCATTAAGATATAAGGTGGCACCTTTTATCTTTAACAGATCATTTGTCCATCTAGTCCACTGCTGCTTACTCAGAATGGCTTTACAAGGTCTTGCACATAGGTTTTTTTAGCTGTGCTATCAGACATGCCAGCAAGCAAACTTGGAACTCTCTACACAGAATTCCACAAGTGTTTCTTTCTGTGTTTGTCATTCTCTAGATAAGGAACCAGGGCCAGGGCCAGACGGCAGCCAGGTTGGGTCCTGGCAAAGGGACCCTGAAGGGACCCTCCTTAAGGTGGGACGGTAGTGCTCCTGTTCCACGATCCGCAGCAGCGTTGGGTTCCAACCCTGTCACGGATTGCAGAGAGGGAGCTCTCAGACACACCCACCCATACAGACTGTATGGGCTTCCATAAGCCTACACACACGCTCCACTTACCTCTCCTATCCCTGAGAATGCCATGCACGCTGCACGCGCTTGCCTACCATCACCTAATACGGCAGCAGGAGCTTCCTAAGGGGCTGACACCCCTGCTGCCATCTTGGTTAATGGCAGGCATGCACACTATGATTGCACGTCATTCACATGACACAACGTGAGACAAGGTAGGTGGGATGCGGGCGGGTGCCACAGGCCTGGGGCAGGCAGGTGCCCAAGGGACCAGTCATGCCTGGCGTCGGCACTGTAAAGGACTATGAATAAATGAAGGAGGGGCGGCCCAAGCTTGCTACTGCCAATCCCGGAATTCAAATATTTCCAGATAAGTATGCTAATGACTATGGCAGGTGTGGCTCTCTCAGGAGGGATGACAGGAGTTGGAGTCCAACAACGTTTGGAAGGACCACGCATTCCTCACATTGGCTAGGGAAAAGTAACAAGGGTAGCAGAAGATAAATTTACCTGTCTGATCCTTTAGGCTAAGCTAGAATCATCTCACATCTGTTCTCATATGTTGGTTTTCTGAACTACTTTAAAACCCTGAACAGTTTCGCTTATTTTATGTTTTTTATTTTATCTGTTTTTATTGGTAATTTTATCATGTACACCACTTAGACAGTTTTTTGGTTAAGTGGCCTATAAATTTTTCTATATATGTAAAATAAATAAACCTGCTTATTTGGATCCACCAAGCACTGCTACGGAGTAATCTCCATTCATTTCAATGGAGTTTACACATCCCACAGAAATAAAGTTTGTTCTGCCACATGACTTGACTGACACTAATCTTTCCATAGCCCTAGGCATGAGCTTATAAAATTGTCAAGGGATATTACTCACATTACAAAATTCCTACATCTATGAATGTAGTTTCATAGGCAACTTGTATGTAAATCTTAATCCATCATGCAGATTTTGCTCTGCCCTGTTGTATTGTTGTTTTTAATTGCTATCATAGTTGTTGTAAACTGCTCTGGAACTTTGGTGAAATACAGTATACAATTAAAAAAAAATAAAAATAACTGCTAATATGGACAAGACAGAAGTACTGCCGGATGGACAGCTGACTGAGGGTTGGATGTACAGCTTGTTTTGCATTTCATTGAAGGTGCTCTTTGATCCAGCATTGCTCTTGGATGTTTACATAGCCGCTGCTGCTGTTGTTGGTATCTTTGCACAGCTTCAGCTAGTATGCCCTCTGTATCCTTTCCTAGAAAAAGCAGATCTGGCCACAGTTACACATTTCTTGATCACATCCAGAATAATTACGGCAATGTGCTCTACATGGGGCTGTCCATGAAAAGTGTTCAGAAGCTTCAGCTGGTGTAAAATGCAGAAGCCAGAGTGTTGGGGGGGTCAGTTTTGTGAACCATATTACTCCAATGTTATGCGAGTTTCCCTGGCTTCCAGTTTGTTTCCAAACACAATTTAAGGCCATTGGCTAATGAAACAGAATTCATGTAGTCTTTTTTAAACTCTATTATTAACTGTATTTCATTGTGATTTTATTGTGTATTGTCTTTTTAAAATTCTTGTAAGCCACCTTCAGAGTCTTGTTGAAAGGTCAGGTGTCATTTTTTAAAATAAAATAATATAATCATATTTGACAAGAGCACAGAGATACAGCAATGTAAGTACACCCAAGGTACACATGCTTGAAAACTGTGTCTCATCCTGGATGCCTAATAAACCTTTATGTGATCATGATTTATCCACTATCATGGATAAAAATTCTGTGTACGGATTTTTCCATGTAAATTGGTTAGAAAATTAAATTGATGGCCAGTGTGATGTAATGCATACACTTGGATTGGGGAGAGGTGGGTTCCCAGCCTAAACCCTTTATACTTATCACAGAGCTGTTGAAAGGATGAGTATTTAATATACACTATACTAAGCTTCCTAGAAAGAGAGCAACATAAAAATGCGATACATATTTCAATGCTCATTCAAAAATAATTTTCAAAGACATTTTTGGAATATATCTTTGAAAATTATTTTTGAATGAGCATTGAACTTGCTTTGTGTCCACGTTTTTGTCATATTTTCATGCCAATGCTATAACTGACTGGTAAACATTTCCTTGTATGCCTACTGCAAACAATGCATAATGTGGGAGTTTTGGTAAGATAATATGTATCTCAGTAAACTGCCTGTTTACACTTAAACAGGCTACCTGCCCCCCATTTTTTCCTTATCCCACAGACCAAAATTCAGATACATAAATAAAACATATGGGTATTATTTGAAAACATTTATCATTTCTTTGTTATTTGTGAGCCAAGGCACAAGATAAAATTCACACGATGCAAAAGACAGGGCTCCTATATTTGTTTAGCGTGACAGTTCACAAAAGCAACAAGTGCCATGAAGCTCACAGATGACATCCATCTTCATTAAGCAGATTGGTAAAGAGATTTGTTCTGTTGAACAACCTTCCTTCTGTTTGCAGCATTACTATGACATCACAAACTGTTGTAAAAAAAACTTCACTCAAGGCTTAGGGCTCTAGGTGGAAAGCGATGCAGAGGAGAGCTTCTAATGCACCCTCCCCTTCCTTAAGACTTTCTTTTGATTGGCACAATTAGGAGAAAACTCAACAAAGTTTCGTGTGCAGAAGTTCTTTAATGTGAGTGTGCATTAATGGTGGGAAGAAGTACAGAATGTTGAACTGCTAAATTTAGATTACACCTTTCTTCTTAGTCTTCTACTTCTTAATAAATAATAAACAAGACATACATAAAAACAGTCACAATAGTTTCTAACCACGGAGGAAGATCTTTATGTTGCTCTTCTGCTAATCGTTACATTTTCATATGCTCCCCCATAAAAACAAAATAATCAGCTGCTCACTATGGCTGTTGCACATAAAATAAATCCTTCTGTCTTACTAGTTACACAATCTCATTCATTTTTTGCTAAACCATTTTATAACATTCATGCCAAATTGTTCTGCAGCTGCTACCCTGTTTGTAATCCTCCCTGTGCTTTGTCTCTTTCAACAAGGCTACCCTATCCAAAGCAGCTTGAACTCTGCTATTGCACTGTTTGTCTTTTTATCTTTACTGGCTCAAAGTTCCTAGGCCCAACAAAGGATACACCAACACACACGCTAGGCAGCCGTGGGGGGGACGGGAGGGAATGAAGCAGTTTTACTAAGGAAACAGAAACAGGCTCCATATATTTTCAATTCTTTTGTGGAATGTTGAGTAGGTGTAGTTCACTTCTACTTTTCATTGGCTAGCAGGATTTAAAGAATGGATTATTGTCAACAATATTCTCTCTCTAACATTATCAGATTTAATTTGCAACTGCTAGATCCAAATCCAGGATCCTAGAGCATGGATGAGAAGCTATACTACACAATGGAGATATGCATATGGAGCTGATGTTTTGAAGGTAGAGAATTCCCACAAAGACTCCCTAAAAAGTGAAAGCTAATTCACTGATTACTCTTTCTCTGTTGGAACCCTCCCATTATATAAGATTTATTTTTTGTTTTAATCCACACATGAATACTGTTGCATGCTCCCCATTTCCCCCACCAGGAGAAATTCAGAGGCAGTGCTATATAGTTTAGTTTTCTTTTGAAGGGACTACTGATGGAGATTTCTGGTGCGGTTTGCAAGACCTATGTTTCTGGTTCACCAATAACACATTGAGCATGAAGGAACAGACCAGAACTTCGAAAGGACTCTAAAACAAGCACTCCTTTAAAGTACTCAAATACCAAGTCTCCTCCTTATAAGCCAACATTCTTAACATAAAATCTTACCTGCCTTTTCTTTAGCTACATTCCAACTCCCTACCCCCAATTGAGTATGTATGGTGTGTTTCAGTTGGCAGTAACCGCCCATCATTATGAGCCATTTAGAAACATCATCAAGCTTAATAGTTTTAATCCTTTTGTTGACTGAGGAACTCCTGCAAAACTCACATTTTGATATTCTGTGGAACCCCCAGCCCCCTCTCCATGCCTCACTCTCTACAAACTTTTTTAAAATTACAAACCATTAAGCAATTTAACAAGACTAGACAGAGCCAGGTGTTGCTCATCAATACTCTCACTCTCAGAAGGGGTGTGACTGACGCGTAGGAGTAGAAAGTAGAGTGCTTGCAGTGGAAGTTTTTGAAATAAAATTTCATGGAAACCTGGTCAGGGGGAGGGGAGATGTTCCATGGAAGCCTGGTTGAAAAACACTACCCTACCTATTAGCTAAAAACAAAAGATTGGAGACCATGTAATCTCATTTGAGTCCACACAATAGCATTTTCACTACAATACTGACATGGCTCTCAACTATAAGTTAACTTCTGGAGTTCAGTTACTCCCACAATGCACATCAGTCTTTCCCAACTTAGTGCCCTCCAGTGTTTTGGATAACAACTCCCACTATTTATTTATTTATTGCATTTGTATACTGCCCCATAGCCGAAGCTCTCTGGGTGGTTTACAACAATTAAAAACATTAAAAACAAATATATAAATTTAAAAACACATTTTTCTAAAAATCAATTTAAAAACACATGCTAAAATGCCTAGGACAAGAGGAAAGTCTTGACCTGGCGCCAAAAAGATAGCAGTGTTGGCACCAGGCACACCTTGTCAAGGAAATCATTCCATAATTTGGGAGCCACCACTGAGCAGGACCTCTGCCTTGTTGCCAGCCTCCCAGCTTCCCTCCGAGTAGGCACCCGGAGGAGGTCCTTGAATGTTCAGCGTAGTGTACAGGTGGGTTCATGTCAGGAGAGGCATTCCATCAGGTATTGTGGTCCTAAGCCATGTAAGGCTTTATAGGTTAAAACTAGCACCTTGAATTGAGCTCGGAAACATACAGGCAACCAATGCAAGCGGGCCAGAATCAGTTTTTTATGTTCGAACCATCTTGTCCCTGTTACCAATCTGGCCGCTGCATTTTGCACAAGCTGCAGTTTCCGAACTGTCTTCAAAGGCAGCCCCACGTAGAGTGCATTGCAGTAATCTAACTTGGAGGTTACCAGAGCATGGACAACTGAAGCCAGGTTATCCCTGTCCAGATAGGCGCGTAGCTGGGCCACCAACCAAAGTTGGTAGAAGGCACTCCGTGCCACCGAGGCTACCTGAGCCTTAAGTGACAGAGATGGTTCTAGGACAACCCCCAAGCTATGAACCTGCTCCTTCAGGGGGAGTGCAACCCCATCCAGGACAGGTTGGACATCCACCATCTGGTCAGAAGAACCACCCACAAGCAGCATCTCAATCTTATCTCGATTGAGCCTCAGTTTATTAGCCCTCATCCAGTGCAATGTCGCAGTTAGGCACTGGTTCAGCTCATTGACAGCCTCACTTGAAGAAGATGAAAAGGAGAAATAGAGCTGCATGTCATCAGCATACTGATATTTTTACCTTTTTGTGAGCTGCCTCCAATGTCACAGCAGGCAGAAAGGTGGCATGCAATATTTAAATAACTAAAACAAATTCTGAATAACTCTGGCTTTCCGTATTGTCCTCTTTGCCTTCTTTATCAAAAATGCCTTTTAACACTAAGTATCAATATGTTTAAATGAGAATACCACTTATTATATTTGATTCCCACTATTCCCTGGTTTTTAAGTGCTTCATTTTATAGACTCATGTTGCTTTATCACTTACTTTGTTTCTTCCATACCAATTTATTTTAAGAGAATCAATATGGATCTTATTTGAGATTGCCCTTCATGAATATCTTCTTTAGAGGCCTTGCTAAGAATATCCTCACCTTTGGATGTGGCACGAATGGCCACAGGATACAGAGCCTTTTCAATTGTGGTACTTCAATCATCAAAGAACTCCCTCTGTCCATTCACCCAGTATGCTTTTAAATGTCAGTTGGTGCTATTTAAGGAAGATTTTAATTATATTTAGGAACTTTAAGTGTATTTTACTGGTTTTAGAAACATTTTAAGTTTTACTGATGTTATATTTCTTTGTTGTCTGGTGCATTAATATCTTTTTTAAATCTTTATGTTATTTTTTTACTGCTGTTGGTTTATTTACTTGGTTTTTTATTAATTATATTGTACACTTCCTTGGAAGTTAATATTCAGAGGCAGGAAAAATGTTCCAAATTAACAAAAAACATAAAATCTGAGCTATACAGTATTTTATGAAATTTCTGGCAAGATTTTGCCCAATATATACTTGTGCCATGTGACAAATCAGGATATTATGAAAGCAAAAACCACACACCAAACAAGATAATGTACCTACAGTTAAAATATAAAAAAAATTGCATGTTCATGTCAATTGATTAAAAACACTGGCAAAGCACAGATTTTCCTGTAACCATCATGCACACAGTATGTTTTGCCAAACTTATAAAATATAAACAAAGTGGTACTTCTCACAAGTATTGTTTAAAAGATTAAAATACATACATAATTATGCCAGCTCTTTGAATCTGAACATAGCTCTGAGGATAACTAACTTACCTCATTATGTTTAAATGTTCCATTTAGGTATCAAATAAGAGAGCAAGTATTGTATGGCCAGATGTACAACATAAACATCTCTGTTCCTCCAATGAAAATGCTTAGTTGCATATAAAGCCAGTTCTCTTATACTTTGCAGCATTCCCACAGATTTTGGTGAGGAATTAAACAGAGGCTTAGCTCCACATTATTCAATTAACATCTCTGATTTAATCTTCCAGATTTATTCAGTCCTCCCATAGGAGCATTAAATAAGATGAAGAACTTTCTAATATGACTAAACATACCATATAAAACAATCTAGTAAGGATAACCCATGCACACAAACCACTCAGAACACCAATAATCTGTTTGGGGAAATAAAATCTCACAAGAAGCGATGAACGTGTAGCCCTCTGATGCACAGGATGATCCCTGAACCAGAAACAGCAGATTTCTAGATTATAGATGTACTGGACAAAGAAAAAAAACTACCATGGTTGGAGATGGTGTCAGTCTCTGGTATCCTGTGAGCGGTATCTCATTTGCGAGAATTATATTAGTTTTGTTTCAAACGTATTCAAGATTTCTTTTAATAACAAGCTTCTCATTAGGTATCTGTTGTAGGTTGCTACTTACCTCTTTCAATCTATCTAGCTCATTTTGTAGTGCTTGTTTTGATATTTCCATCTCAATGATTTGTTGACGAAGGATTTCATTTTCATCCTCTGCTTTAATGCGCTTCTCTTCCACATTCTCCAGTTCATGGTGCAGCCTAACAGATACATCTTTGGCTACCTATTAAAATAAAGAACAGACAAACATACCTAGTAGTGCTAGTAGTAGTAGTAGTTTTAAAAAATGCTTTTCATTATCGAAGTTGGAAATATAAATGCATAATAACCTAAGGTGTAAAAGCCTCAGAAATGGCAATATCAAAAAGCCAGTGGAGGAAAGTTTCAAACTCCCAGGACATTCTGCAACTTGCTATACTGGAATGCTAAAAATGCTTAATGGCAATTCATCAAGAAGTTTGATGCAATCAACACAATAGATTTTTAACTAACTCACTAGGGCTGCAATCCAAAACATGTCTAGTCAGAAGTAAACTTCATTGGGTTTAATGGAATTTACTCCCACATAAGTGTGCACTGGATTGCATCCTAAATGTGTTAATTCACTTCCCAATACCAGGATGTCTGCCATGGACTCCTTTGGAGGAAGGGCAGTGATTACGGCAAGGCCAGCCCCCTAGCCAGTGAATGCACAGGGTTGAGGGTTATTGCTTTCTCCCTTCCTCCATGTCAACACAGAGTCCTTGTATGTTGAAGGTTAGTTCACCTAAGCTCACAGGTTATCAACAGCAGTTTTCTAGTGTAGGCGGAGAATAGAGGAGACCCCACTCAAGATTGGTGTGAAAGGTCAATGCCAATTTCACCATCTGGACTTTTCTGCATTTAATTTCCTTTGGACTCTCACTGTTAACAATTCCCCACCACCACCACCTAAACCACATATACATTTAGCAGCAACTCAGAAGAACCCTTTATGCATTTGATAAAAGTGGGCTGTAGTCCGCAAAAACTTGGCATTAAAAAAATGTTAGTCTTTAAGGTGCAACAAGAATTTTTTTTGTTTTTGCTGCAAGAGGCTAACCCCTCTGGAAATTCAAGTTCAATATTACCACAAGAATACAATTTTATGGTTTTGTGGTATTAAATACCAAATAATTTCATTAATCAGATTTAGCATACCTAAATCTCTATATAAAGGATTTTCCTTTTTTTAAAAACACCAACGAACAAAGAAAAATCATGTATTTCTTTTTTTATGGATCAGGTGTACATATTGAAGACAGAAAGACTTCTGAGAAGCAAGTTACATATGGTTTAGCACAATGTGGAGCAATCAAGGAATGTTCAGATCAGGCAGGGAGAAACATGGCTCAGTTTTGCATACAAGAACTAAATTTTAAAACAACCTTCCTGGGACTATACCACTTCAGAATCAGGTGGGGAAAGCATAGTTGAATACTCTTTCACAGCATTTCACCTTGCAGGTGAAAAGTTAGCACTTAAGGGATAAGGGTTTCTAGCCTACACCTCTTCATTACATGCTAGATTTCCACAAGAAGGGAGTGTTTAAATTATAGAATTCAGAGTTGGAAGACACCTTGGATGACATCTAGTCCAACCTCTGGACTAGGAATAGGAATCTTGAAACTACAGCACCATTAACAGATAGCCTCTGCTTAAATACCTCCATCTGAGAACCCGTATGTCCTCAGGCAGTCTGTTCCACTGTCATACAGCTTACCATCAGGACATTTCTCCTAATGTTTGGCCAAAATCTGCCTCTTTGCAATTTCAATCCATTAGTTCTAATCATGCCCTCTGGAAAACAGAGAACATGTCTGCTCCATCTTCTGAGTGACTTTCAGTCACTTATTTTACAGTTATGCCCCCTTAATCTTTTTTCCAACTAAACATACACAGCCCTTCCAACCACCCCTTATAGGCCTTGGTTTCCGAATCCCTCACAAGCCCAGTCACCCTCATATGGTTGTGCCCTAGATGATACCAACAAGTTAATGCCAATTATGTTCTCTCAAACCAAGTATGATTCAGCTATCTTCATTCTGAAGTGCCTTGATCTTAGAACTGCTACAGTTGGGCAACTGAGAAATGAAGCAGTCAGTTCTTTAGGACACGCCCTGCTTCTGCTGCACACAGCAACAGTGGTAGCTTCTATGACCAACAGCTTCCGTTAGTCTTAGAAATTAACCAGACTGCGGCCACAGAAACTCTTTCACCTCCAAACATTCAGACATAACTGTAAAATGTTATAGGCTTTTACCAATTACTTATTAAGAAGTGCATTGATGACAACATAGAAGCCAAATATATATAGGACTCTGCTTTTACTATAGTAGATGTAACTCTGCAAGCATGAACAGGACTTAAATGTCATAATACATAAAGGCTTCACCCACCTTTAGATCTTGCTCTAAGCTTCTAATTAACTCCCCATCCACTTGACCCGTCTGTGCAACTTTCAAGCTTTTCTGTTCTGCTTTCCTGAGACGATACTGCAAAATGCGACAGTTCTTATTTGCACGGTCCAGCTCTCGTCGAAGCTCCTGTAGTTGATAAACATCTTCTTCAAGGTAGCTGTCACGCATCTCTTCCATTTCAGCCCGGAGTTCATCGAGCTCATCCTGCCATAACCCAAAATATTGTAAAATATCAAAAGATTGCTCCTACACTCACCCCAAGATACACATCAAGACATGAAAGGAGTAACCCAGCACACAAGGCTGCTGTACCATCTCTATTCACTATATAGCACACAGGGAGAATCACAGTGAAATGAACTTGCAAGCGACATCAAGCTAATGTTGCTCTTGCAAGCTAATACCAGTTGTAATTTGCATTGTCAGAAACAATAGGAACAGCAATTTTATCCCTCAATTATATACAGTGAATTGTACTCAATTATATATAGTGAATTACTATTCATTTCAATTACTATGGTAATTATGAAGTATACGGCATGAGGAGCACTAATTCTTAGAAGTGAAGACACCATCACTTTTATTTCAGCTAGGAACTAAAATGAGGTTTACATAATCATCTTCGATTACTTGTGGGTATCCACAGAACACATTTACAGACAAAATGCCTACCCATTTTTCTGATTATGAGAATTTATACTATAAACAGCCATGTATTTTCTGCAATGTGAACATTTTGCCTTTTAATGTAACATTCAGCCTTCAAACAAAAAGGTCTCTCTCTCTCTCTCAACGCTGTAAAGTAAGTTCCTATAGAGTTGAAACTCCCTTGTCTCCTATGCTATTATATTTACTTACACAAACACACACAATCTTTCAGATTTGAAACTGTACTATGCTTTCTAAGAAGTCATATGCTAAGGTTTACAATACAATACATTTCTTAAAAAAAAATAGAATTATCATTTCTACAAACTCGGTCATTCCCATTAATCAAATCTGTGTATATCTGAATCTCTCAAGCTAAAACTTTTATATGTGGATCTTCAGTCTCAGTGTACAGGCCATTAACTTCTGGATGATGCTTCCAGGGACATCAACTATTCTATTATTAACTTGGGTCTATGTATAAAAGAATACTGATGATGGAAAGCAGCAAGAAGATTAGTTCTCACAAAAAGTCTTTTAACAAAGATTTATATACCTTCAGTTTTGCAGTTTATTAGCCTTTTTAAAGAGAAGCAAAACCAAGAGGTTTAGTTCACTGGATATTTTTCAAATAACACAACAGTCCATGCCAATTGTTTTTTAACTATAGTGTTATATTTATTTGTGTGTGTGCGGTATATACAAACAGAGGTTAATGCAATTAAACTGGATTGAAGTGCTGTGGCACAATAAATCCACTTTAAAAAAAACTAGTTCTTTGCAGTTAAGAAAGTGTCAGGGAAATGCACTAAGAAGTGTGGAATAAATAACTGGAAATCAGTATGAATGCTCATTGTCATATAACCTTCCCCAAACAAAATGGAACAAATCCTCAATGAAGGTCAGAGACCATATAACCCCAACATAAGCTTTGTGCAAACAAATCAGGATGAATGCTCAATAAAAGTCCAACAAACAAAACAAACAAAATATTTATTCATGGAAAAAACAGAAGCAACCCAAAAAGGATAAATTATAACTAATGTGGTTGAATTTTCAAGCTCTTTTCTATCAAACTGTCACAAAGCATTGCTGTGATTTAGTAGCTAATAACATATATATAGAGGATTTGGGCAAACCATAGCTGTGGCAGTTTCTGCACAAAATTGTCACCCTGGGCTCAATTTGGGAGGATGGGCAGGATATAAATTTAATAACAAAAAAACAAAAGCTTCCAACTCCTATCTGCTGAACAGAGTGCCCTCCCAAGAAAATAGATGTTGGCATTCCTGCCTTTAAAAACAAATTCAGAGATGCAATTTGTATTGAAAATATACATGCCCAGACTAGTAGTGTATTTAACAACTTGCCTGGTAGCCATAGGTGACCAGAATTTACATGTAGGTGAGCAAGCAAGCTGGTGGAAGAAGGATGGCTTGCTTGGTTTCCCCGTTAGCTGTGGATGAAACAAAAGTCTCCTCCTCCAAAACCAGCATGGAAACTCAGCAGGCTGGCAGAGGGAGGGAAGGCTCATAAGAAGCCCACAAGCAGGTCCTGCTGCAAGAGCACTCTCCCCTCCTGCTGTTCCCAGCAACTACTATACAGAAGCATACCACCTCTGACCATGGAGGCAGAGCCATCATGACTAGGAGCTATTGATAGCTTTATCCTCCATGAATTTGTATAATTCTCTTTTAAATACATCCAAGTTGGTGGCTTCTACTGCCTCCTGTAGGAGTGAATTCCATAGTTCAACTATGCACTGTGTGAAGAAGTACTTTCTTTTGTCTGTCCTGAATCTTCCAACATTTAGATTCATTGGATGCCCACGAGTTCTAGTATTATGAGGGAGAAAAACGTTCTGTATCCACTTTCTCCACGCCATGCATAACTTTACACATTTCTATCATGACACCTCTGACTTGCCTTTTTTCTAAACTAAAAAGCCCCAAATATTGCAACCTTTCCTCATAGGGGAGTCACTCCATCCCCTTGATCATTTTAGCTGCTCTTTTCTGAACATTTTCCAAATCTACAATATCCTTTTTGAGGTAAGGTGACCAGAACTATACAAAGTATTCCAAATGCAGTTGCACCACAGATTTGAATATTGGCATAACGATACCTGCAGTTTTATTTTCAATACTTTTCCTAATGATCCCTGGCATGGAGTTTGCCTTTTGCACAGCTGCTGCACACTGGGTCAACATCTTCATCAAATTATCTATGATGAGTCCAACATCTCATTCCTGGTCAGTCACCACCAGTTCAGACCCCATGAGCTTATATGTGAAATTAAGATTCTTTGGCCCAATATGCTTCACTTTACATTTGTTTACAGTTAATTGCATTTGCCATGTTACTGCCCATTCATTCAGTTTG
Source organism: Rhineura floridana (assembly GCF_030035675.1). Taxonomy (NCBI): domain Eukaryota; kingdom Metazoa; phylum Chordata; class Lepidosauria; order Squamata; family Rhineuridae; genus Rhineura; species Rhineura floridana. The sequence goes on from NC_084480.1 coordinate 239,316,610, forward strand.
GGGAGGTCCTTTTGGAGCTCTTCGCAATTCCTTTTTATTGAAACAGCCCTCAACAATTTAATATCATCAGCAAACCTGGCCACCACCCCTAACTTTAGATTGTTATGAACAAGTTGAAAAGCACACGTATCAATACCGATTCTTAGGGGACTTCACTTTCTACATCTCTCCATTGGGAATACTGTCCATTATTCTGACTCTATGCTTCCTGTTTCCTAGCCAGTTCCTTATTCACAAGAGGAACTCTCCTCTTATTCTATGACTGCTGAACTTACAGGAGTCTTTGGTGAAGTACCTTACTGAAAGCTTTTTGAAAGTCCAAGTACACTATGTCAACTGGATCACCTATCTATACGCTTGTTGACATTCTCAAAGAATTCTAATAGGTTAATGAGACAAGACTTACCCTTGCAGAAGCCATACTAGTTCTTCTTCAGCAAGGTTTGGTCTTCTACATGCTTGGTTATTTTATCTTTATCAATGCTTTCTATCAGTTTTCCTGGAACTGAAGTTAAGCTAACAGGCCAGTAATTTCCAGGATGAATCCCTTTTTAAACATTGGTGTTACACTGGCCACTTTCTAGTCATCAGATATAGAGATGGATCTTACAGACAAGTTACATATTTCTGTTGGAATATCAGCAATTTCACATTTGTGTTCTTTGAGAACTCTCGGGTGGATGCCATCCAGATCCGGGAATTTGTCAGTTTTCCTTTTGTCAGGCCTAGAACTTCATCTCTCGTCACTGCTATCTGCCTCAGTTTCTCAGACTCCCTTTCTGCAAAAGTTTGTTCAGGCACAGGGATCTGTCCTCTGTCTTCTGCTGTGAAGTTAGAAGCAAAGAACTCATTCAGCTTCTTGGCAATCTCTTTGTCCTCTTTTAGCACACCTCTGTCTCCCTTGTCGTCCAAGGGTCCAACCACCTCCCTAGACAGTCTCCTGCTACTAATATATTTTAAAATGTTATGTTTGTTGGTTGTTATGTTTTTAGCAATGTGCTCCACAATTGTTTTTTTAGCATGCCTTATTGTCTGCTTGCATTTCTTTTGCCAAGTTTGTTCTCCTTTTTGTTTTTCTCATTTGGACAAGACTTCTATTTTCTAAAGACGCTTTCTTGCTGCTGATAGTGTCTGTGGCTGTGGTCCTTAACCACACTAGTATCCTCTTGATCCTGGGTGTGCTCTCGGTCCAATGAGCTCCTGGCTCTCCGGGAACAACTTCATTTCCTTGAGGCCAAGGTGGCGGACCTGGAAAAGCTGAGAGAGGCAGAGAGGTGTGTGGAGGAGGCCTTCAGGGACGTTATAGCTGTGTCCCACTCCAAGGATGATAGCTCTTCTGCTATCATGGAGAACGATGGTCTCGGGGAAGGAGAGCATCCAGATGAGGAAGA